>NC_137501.1:7290000-7452500 GCF_041902795.1 Electrophorus electricus
CGGGCCAGTGGTTAAGGGAGGGATGTATAGTAATTAAATGTGAGGGTTAGTTGGTTGTTTATTTGTTTGTTTGATTGACTGATTACTTTTGTTAGGGGGAGCAAGTGTTTAACAAGATTTCCCGTATGAAGAGTCATGTGTAGCTGTGGAAGACTGAGCTAATTTAACAGTTCGTGAGTGTGTGTTTGTTGGGTGGGTGGGTGTGTGAGAGAGCGAGAGCACGCACAAACGAGTGTTAGTATAAAGACATCAGTGCCTGCAGGCAGCAGCTGACCCCTGCTGCTCGCGGGCATAAATCTAAAAAGGGCATTTTGAACAAGAAAGGAGTGATCACGGAAGCGATTTGAAGCAACGGCCTCTGCTCTTCTTTTGCCCACCCCCTTGGTTTAGCTGGTCAGACATTACGCTTTGAATCCAGGGTCCAGCATGATCAAAGAGAGCCCGCAAGTGCGCCGCACGCGTTCCCTCACCCCTATTGATTTGCTGTCATGGATCTAGTGCTTGGATTGATTTCTGTTTAGCTTTGCATTAACGTGCCAAGTGTGCTCGTTACCCTTAATCTGTTGCGAGGGTGACATCTGCTTGTGTCCGTTCTCCCAGCTCCTGCCACGTGGCCTGCTGTGAAGTGTAAGTGTTCACTATCACATGTATTCTTCAGTGTTCAAGCGATGGAGGCGATCAAAAAAAAAGAAAAAAGCCAGCAACAAGAAGAAAAAGATCTGGAGTATTCACAATGAGGCTCTGGTCCCTGTTGAGTACCTGAGTGTAGGGGTGCATGAATCTGGAGTCTACAGAGTTTTAGGAAGCTGTCTGTAAAAATGTGGGTATTGCATACAAGCAGCACAGATATGAGATAAGCATATCAGTTGGATTCACAGATTACTTTTTTTTTACTCGAATATATGTTTTTTAACTCTTAAAGGGTTGTAGTCTTATCCTTGTTCTTTCTCCAGTCTGAGTTCTGGAGGGTGCACAATATGAATGTATCTAATCCTGCCTGATGTTTTCAGATATAGTTTTGATATTTTTTTTTTTTTCATTTCATTCATTATTTTCCTGAGTCAAACAAAACTGCATTAATGAACTTTGCCAAACTCGCAACAATTTTGGTTGATATATCTCATGTTTTTTCTTTCCATGTGAGGTTTAACATGCAAAAGCTGTTTGTTGCCATCAATAGCAGATCTTTCAATCACTACTAAACAAACAGACTGCTAACAGTAATTTAAAATCTTCAAATTTTTATTTTGCATAGCAATTACTAAAAAGATTCAGGCTTTATTTCCAGTGTCTTAAGACCACCCCTGCTCCTCAACAACCAGAAATCTCTCACTTTCCCAAGTTAATGCCAACTCGACCAAGAGTAAAGAAAAGCTGTTGATATTACTAAATATCTCATTTTGGAGCATCTTAGCTATATATGTCTTTAAACATTTCTAACCCTAGTAATGCCAAATAAATTATAATCTTTGTGTTTGGAATCAACCTATTTGGATTTCTCAAAACAAATGTGACAAATCGTGTAAAATTATTATTATTATTATTATTATTATTATTATTATTATTATTATTATTTTATTTTATTTAATTTTTTTAAGTAAAAAGTAACCAGAGCATTTTTTAAAATCCATGGGCTGAAATGGCCTTGTTTGTCTTAAGTGAATTTTTAAGTACCGGTATCCTTTTGTTTTATTTATTATTTGGTTAGTTTGTGTTAAATAAATGAATGTTATGGAAAATGGTACCTACTTCTGTTTTATTTATTTCAAAAATTACTTTTGATGTTTCTGATTTAATAATTCTGAAATTTGCTTTCTGTGCTTTTAGCAAAGTAGAGCTCAAATGCTGTTGTTTTCTCATACACACACATTTCTCTTTAGGTATAAAAGAAGAGCTGTTCTTATTGTCTTTCTACAAACTAAACGTAAACTTAAGTATTCACCTGCTATCTGATTTAAAATGTAAGAATAAGCCGAAGCCCACCAAGCAAAAAGCATTCCATTGCTCAGAGCAAGACCAAGGTAGGCCTGAGTGCTATTGTCAATATGAACAGACACACTGGTGCACTCCTCTTCCCCTCAGCCCTCGGTTCAATGAGACAGATTCCAAAACAAACAGTCCGAGTGGGTCTTTTCTTCTTGTAAGAGGGCTCCATTCAGACTGTCCTTGCTGAGGCCCGGCCGTGCGGCCTTCTCCGGCGGATCATCGTTCCCAAGTACTCTAGCGAGAAAGAGGTTTTCAGGAAGGTACCTTTTGAATCACCTTGTCGTTGTCTCTGCCAGATAATGAGGATTCTGTGAATCTCCATTCCATGCGCTTTTTCTATTGAGAGAGGGGAAATAAAACTCTGGAAAGTTGTAGTAATGGCTGACCTAACCTTGTCCTTATTGTCCCGAATTAAATAGGGGAAAGGACACTTGAGGTAGATTTGGATCTGAAGCCTTACAGCTTTCCTTTCTCTAGAAAGCAGTTCTCCATATGCGTGCATATATATATGTGTGTGTGTGTGTGTGTGTGTGTGTGTGTGTGTGTGTGTGTGTGTGTGTGTGTATACATGGAGGAGAAGGAGTTGCCATGAGAAGAGGGTCAGATGTGCTGCTTTGCCTAAAGAAGTAAAAAGAGGAAGCAAGTATTTTGAACAGAAGAGTTGACTGCCCCCTTGTGATTTGACTGCCTGTAGCATGGGCACTAAATATTGCAAACTTCAGAATTTCCCAAATTTAATAATCATAATAATGAGTTTTTTGTCTACTTTTTTAAACATCTCAGGGTCAGTATTCAGATTGGAAAAAAATAGGTATGAGAAATCAAAAATCAGCTTCTTTCCATATTATGCACTTCAGAAGTGCCAAGCATTAAAATTGCTCAGTATAAAACAAAATCATTATTAACGCGATGAGAGAAAAAATGATGCCCTGATGCACAAGACGCTGTAAGCAACAGGCACGGACTAATTATCTGGTCAGTGGGGCACTGGCCTGTTCTGCTCGTTTAACCCTCAGCATTCTTTGATGTGTCCCTGGAGTATCTCTTTTAAGCTGTGGCCAGTAGTCTGGGGGCAGCAAGGGTCAGTAGCCAGTCAATTGGAACCCTCAGGGGACACCGAGATTCCAGCACTATTGCTAGAGGGTGTGTGTGTGTGTGTCGCAGTCAAAGAAACTAGGAGCCTCTGCTTTTCTTGAAGAAGAATATATGGCTTTTCTCAAAATCAAATTGTGTAATACCACAGCAGGCTTAAAATGACAGGAATGATTTCTCACTCTACGTATAAAAAACAAGAAATTTTATTGTTCCAAAAAGATACATCAGCATGAGCAGATTCACAAAATTGAGCCACTTCTCGATCAGTGTCAATGTATTCCATCTACAAAGGAGGAAAAATCTCCTTATGTCCATTAGAGGGAAAATAAGAAGTCAAGGTGAGAAATACCCCTTGATGGCAATTCTTTTCCCTGTTAGAATGGGCCTATTATTTGTTAAAGGGAAATGCCCATTAGCTATGAAAAGCTACCATCATTTATCTCGCACAATATGTGGCTGTAAATTATGGCATTATCTCAGGAGAGACAGAGAGAGTGAGAGAGAGAGAAAGAGAATATTAGAAAGAAGCCAGGATGTATTTCAGATGCATACATTACTGCCACAATGTGTCTCTAACTAGGAGAAATAAACTCTTAGTCACTGCTGCTTCAAAGAGCCGCTTTTTTTCCGAGATTTACTTCTACGTTCATTGACATGACTGTGCTGTCCTTGATTCGTGCACTATGGCCAGGGTGGTTTTTTTTTTTTTTTTTTTACCTGACTACACTCCTGGTCCCTAACAGAGGTGCTTATGAAACTGGCCCAGTTGCTGCTGGAGATAGTTGCCACAGCACAGTGGCTGGAGGCTTGCCCTGTGACGCACGGTATCCCAGCATGCCACAGGAGCCGCATCCCTATAAGCGGGTGCCGTTGGTGAAAGGCACGCTGTGGCCTCCGTATTCCATCCTGAGAAAGAGAAAGAGGAAATAAATGCCGGGAAACTGGTGTGTTTTATGTCCATATGTCCCTCTGCGAGGGGCTCTGTCTGAAGAAAGGCTGTGCATGCTTTGTGCAAAAGGGCCCTCCTCATTTCACTAAACCATACCCATTTACCAACACCGTGTCATTGTTACCTAGCAACAGTTTAATTAAAATGGCATCAGTGACCTAGGAGTCTTTTTCTCCAAAGGCTGGGTCTCTATTTTGAGGTCTCTCCTCCTTTTGAAGGGAGTGGAAAAGGAACTGAATATTTACGCTGTCACACCTTTTCCTCCCTCAACCCCTTATTTGACATTCTCAACAGCTGTTGTTGCTCATCATCGTGACATAAGCAAGTGTGTCCCAGTTTCACGCAATCAAAGGCAGTGGAGAATAGAATAAAACACATATGTGATTAATACAATAGCAACCATGGCAAAAAAAAACAACAAAAACAATTCCCCTAAATTATACATTTAAGCTTTAATTTTAATATTTTAATAAGTTTTAAATTTAATTGTGGTATACGATGCAAATGATTAAACTATAAAGAAAATTATATTTTAAAATCTATTTTTTACTATACACATACATTAAAAAATTGTGTATGATTAAAAGGAAAAAAGAAGAGTGTTTAGACAGATTATATTGGAAAGACACAACCTTTGTGTTCTGTATTAATATTTATCTCCTTCTAAATATTTTACCACTCCCACTCTAAAAGTAGTCAAAAAATAATTACTGGGTTTCATACATGGAAGGATGAAAAATGTACTTTTACCTGCATATGCCTATGAAAATAAATGAACAATTACTATATCATTTGCATAAAAACCTAGAGCAATGATGTGATAGCCAGTGAAAATTCATGGACAATGTAGTGGTTCACCAAATTCTACTTTGACCAAGCACTTTAACTATTTATTAATTTACTCTCGTCTATTAATCGACCAGAGGCAGTATGACAAATGTCTGTGGCACAGTAACACAGTCGACACCACAGACATTGCAAAAAATAGAAATATGTAGATTTTTGAATAGGCAATTATCAACTGAGGTGAACTCAAAACATATTTATACTTAATCCCTCTTTTCATTTGAATGAACCTTCTTTCTGAGACAAATGGGGCGAATGGGGCACTTTTAATGTAGAAAAAATAATAATTAGATTTAATAATTGTGGTGTCTCCACCTTGAAAGTTGCTCAGAGAGTGTGACTTTCAACAAATTGACGTGAGAATACATACTGCCATCGGCTGCTCCATGTCCTATAAAGGTGATGAAGGAGAATTTTAGATCAAGCTGTGGGAATGATGGGACCTCATTTTAACTATTTCTCCTGAGACCTCTTCTTTTGGTGCTGCAATCGAGTCGTTACTTTCTATTTGCTTTCTGTCAATTTGAGGTCTGGGAAAACAGACTGGTTTTGGGACTCTACCATGTGGTGTACAAATCACAGTGTGTTGCTACATAAAGCCAGGTCCAGGCAAGAGTCAAAGCCAATATTTTTGTTAACTGGTTGTTTTTAGGAAATGCAAGCTTCATTAAAGGGGACATCACATTACATAAATTAGCCTTCAGCTCCAAATTATAAATTTAGTATTCTCATGGGATAGAAAAGATGGGAATAGAAACAGGAAATAGAAAAATAAACCCACTGAACTCATATGAGGACTATTTTCTCACAAATTACTTCCTTTTTGAATTTTCTGTAAATATGGCAAGTACTACTACTCACAAAAAGCAAGGCAAAATTAAAAATGCACACCATAGCATTGTCTGGATCCGAGGAGTATGTATCCCACATTCCAAAGCAGAGGGGATGCAAAGTGTGGAATGAATGCTTTTGACAATAACATTTAAATCTTTCTTTCTAAATAAGCCAGTTTGGAGTGTAAACTAAAACCTGACTAAATTTCTCCCCCTCCGTTGTCTTAGAGGTTCCAGCTGGCATTCAGGGCCTTGCAGCTGTTGATGACCAGAAGCGGACACATATGTCTGCTTTGCGCATCCCATAATGGAGAGCTGGGTGGGAAAGGGCGCCGACGGGTACAAACCGGACCTCCGGATCAGAGCCGGCCGCTCCATGTCTGGCTCCTCCAGAGACACAATGTTCACAATGATGTTGGCATGTCCTGCTCAGACAGAGCAGACAATGGGCGGAGCCTGGAGAGGCTATATGCTGGGCCTCTTGACACAGGTTTGTCTGCGAGGTCATATCTGGGTAAAAGGGTCTTCTTGGTCTGTACCAGACAGGGACATTTGCAACCCACTTCACAAAACAGCCCACAAAAGAGAACGAGGCTTGATAAACCAGAGAAATAGGAAGAATTCATGACATGTGGCTACAAATTAGCCTGTCTCAGAACTCAGGGCTTGCACCTGTGCAGTCCTGCTGTGTGATCGGTTTTCTGTTTTTACATACAAGTCTAGAATCAGAGCACACTGGTCAAATTAGTTCTGTAGAGTGAAATAATGTTTGTTTACTCAAAGTAGTGCTGCAATATTGCCATGGCAACTGAAAGCAAAGCTGGAGCTTGTACCACATTGTTCTAGCATTTAAAAAATTGACGGATTGAAAAAGATTTGTGTGAAAAATACTAAACAGTGCCAGAATTGATATTAAATTATAAATGTGTATTGAACAAAACATGCAGTAGATTTCTACATGTCACAGCCTTACCCTGCCCCTCCCCCACACCACACAAATACTGCCATTTCCCCCCTCATTACTATGCATATAGCTCTGGGAAATAGTTCTTTCACCATAGCATGCATTAATTAGTGTGTAGATAACTAGCTGCACCCCCCATTCACAGTCTCAGAGACTTTCATTAGCATGACAGTGCCTCATATGCCATGCTATCCTGGGCCCCCCGCTTTAAAAGAGGACCCCTTGCACACAAATCTTCCAGTCCCTTTCATCCCTGGCCTTGTGTGGCTTGGCGCTCATATGCTGGCAGGGGCTGCTAACCACTAGAAGTACCTGGTCCCTCAGTCTGGTTCCTCTCCTCACTCCTATTCCAGCCAGCCCACCTGCAGGTCAACGAAAATGTTGCACTTACCTGACCTCCAAACCTTGTCATTGTAAACCAGCTGGATGGATATGGGTAATAGCCGAAAAAGGAGAAAAAACAGGTGATGCCATCGAATGTACCAGCTTTTCTTTTTCGAGATTGGCGTGCAGTTTCAAAATGGCCTCCCTGTTCTAATTTGCTCCCTTCAAGAGCTCGATGTACCCCCACAAATGGAACCCATCCCCGTTCCTCACGCCTTCCTCTTGCTCTCTTTCAGAAAAGGAAGGATCCGGATCTCCAAACCCGATCTCCATTGCCGCTAAGCTAACTCGGCTCGAAAGAGCCTCGCTCTGGTTCCAAGCTAAAACGTCTCATTAGCCCTGGTCCTTGAAAGATGCACATACCATCTCATATTCAGTCACACGTTCCCTTTGAATAGGGAGGCAAAGCGAGAGGGAGGTCGAGGTGAGAGTGGATCCTTTTCTACCTAAGAGGGAAGAGGGGGAGGGGGTGTTGAGGCCCCAGTAATTTCTTGCAGTCATTACCGCCTTGTGCCACCAACACATGCAAATGCCATTTCAGTCAGGCTTAAGGATTAAGAAAAAAAAAATGAAAAGAAAAAAGACAGGGACATGTCAGGTTCGAGCTTAGTCCTACAGCCGCCTTGCAAAAGGCCTTGTGCCGTACTTAGTATTGTAATAATAGCTTTGAATCTTTATTGTCCGTGTCCTCCATTTCTTTCTCGTTAACAGGCTAAGGAAAGCAGATTATATTGTGCTAACAGACTGTGCTGCGGCAGTACCAAAATGCCAGCCTGACTTAAATGACTCATTAAGGGCTGTCGCCTTGAAGTCTCAAATTACTGGGACCACAGCAAGCGCTCTCTGTGTAATCCCCTCAGATGCTTCTTCTTACAGTTCATATGCTTGTGGAAAGCTCAATTTTCTAGATACTTCTGATTTTAATTTTTTCTTTTAACTCAGTCCATGAACATAGACAACAAACTACACAATTAATATCAATGATCTAAGCTCACAGTAGTGAATTTAATAGTACAAGTTTGTAAAACAATTCAATGCATGTCATCATCTTCATCCTTTATTGTGGATGTAACTCACACAAGAAAAGTTTTTAAGTGTGAAGTATCTAAACAAAGTCATTCATGGATTTCAGAAGAAAATAAAAACTGTTACATTCATTAAAAGCACATAAGGTTAACAATAAACGTTTTAGTATTTAATAATTGCTACTGATATTAAAATGTATGTCAAATAAACCTTCACTAATGTTTGAAGAATATACAATCATTTTTGTACTTTAATAGTTTTGTCCTTAACAAAATCTGTAAATTGTTCCATATAGAGCATTATTTTATAGTATGCTGAATTTTTTCCATTCTAGAATAGTGAAAACCAAAAAGCTGCATAAGGTTTTATAAAATAAAATCTCCATGGTCTTATAACAGTTCCACAATGTCAGTTAATTAAGTAGATATAACATAGATATAAAGGTAAGCACTTACACCTGATCCTATGAGGTGTATTATTCATAATGTGATCATTTTATCGCTGATATGCGTAGTATTCTTTAATTATTGAGTGTTTTAATATCTTGCTTGCATATATATTATATATTCAAATTGTAATGTTATATACATCAGACAGTCTTTTTATTGAATATCTGTCATGTCAGATGAAAACTTGTATTTCTCTTGCTAAGACAAAAAAAAAAAAAAAAAAAAAAAGACCCTAATGATACTGAAACAATAGACAAAAGAAGCCTTGGCTGCTATGCTGCCAGAATGATTCACCAGCACAGGACTGTGTTCCACCGTGAGTTGGTCGAGGCAGGCCCCAGACATTAGGGCACTTTGCTCGGAGTGGCACTGTTGCGGTTGTTTATTCCTGCTTCTAATGATCCATCTCTCAGAGCGAGCTGAGAAAGAGGAGCCTCTTCTAATGAGGACTCGCTCAAAGCAAGGGCCAGCGAGAGCTGACAAGGCTGAGGCGGGAACACAGCCAAGCGGATTCAGTGTCGTAGAGCAGAGGGAGCTCTCCTCTGCATCCCCAGTCGCTTATTAACTCTGATTAGTCCATACTCCAGTGGCAAGGGCTTAAAACCTGAGGGGTTTTTTTTGTTTTGTTTTGTTTTGTTTCGGAAATGTGACAGGTATGACTTGAAGTCTAAATGAGACAATATCTGATTGGCTGATGTCTTAACGAGCACCCTTACTGACCAACAGACTGGCTTACCATTGTTCACCAGTTATTTCTAATTAATATAGAAATAACTCTTCTATATCTGAAAAGACATTTAGAAAATAATCTTCTGTAGCGCCCTAATGTTAATAACCACAGGTAGAGATCTCTGATTATAAATAAGGAAATGATGGGTGTTGAAGATTAAATGTAAAAGCTATTCTCATTATATGTACATTAATTGTAATGTATTCTAATCTTATTCATAGTTTCTATTTCTGCCTCTGTTAAAATTATTAGTAATCTATACAGAGATAGACCATATCCATCCAATCTATGCAATTGTTGTGATAGTTATTAAAATGTAGGTTAGGTATATCAAGGCTAACTCCTTACACTGAACATTTCAAAGTTTCAAAGTCATGGAATTACTCTTAAAAAACACTCAAGCGAATCCTTAGTAGTCTACACTTCACCCTTCCTCAGCAGAACTGCCAAAAGAACAGCTTATGGGGTTTTTGGAATAGGTCTACTCTATGTATTCCATACATTATTAAAGGGTGCAAGCGTCATCCCAATTGCAGTTAAGCCTTGAACGAAACGACTTCCAAGCCCATGGTACTCACTGAAGTGAGGAAGGAGAGTTCAAACGCGCGGGGCGGGTTGGGACCGGGCGAATCAAAGCAAGGAAAGACACAGCGCCGAGATCCAGAGGCGAGAGCCCCCCCTGCGGCAGACATTGGCTCTCGCCTCGCGGCACACCGCGGGGGCTAAACCGCTCTGCCCGACCGTTGGCTGCATCTGAGAGCGCGAGTGGCGCACGGAGGATTAGCGGTTTGCGCCGTAGCCGTCGGCGGCCGCGGAGATTCGTGTGTGGCCGCTTTCGCGCACGTTTCCCTCCCCCAGCACGCGCAGCTGGAAAGAGAGCTGCAATGGAAGATTGACTCTGAGAGAAGCGTGGGGAGAGGAGATGAGCACTCACACTACAAAGACGTCTCTCATGTGTAAAGTATTTGGACAGTGACAGCAGTGCATAGCTCCGACGAAAAAGAGCCAGATGAGTCATTCATATATATATATATATATATATATATATATATATATATATATATATAGCCTTTCTCTGCTGCTCTTGTATACGCACTTTGATTTCCAGAAAGACCTAGAAGAAAAAAAAACTACAAAAAGGACATTATTACATAAATTTACCACCAGTCCCATGAAATTAATTAAAAATGTATAACCAAAGCAAAGTAGGCTACAGCAATGAGTACTGAAATGCTGGGCATTTCTTTTTTGCCCCACTTAATTTATTTCAAAATATACACTACACTACACTTCCCATTGCTTTCTTTCACAAATACACACACACACGCTCCCACACGGTCACAGACACATACATGCACATAAATACTGAGAACCCCCGCCGGGTGCCTAAGGAGATGAAAGCCAGTGCAGCTGCATCTACCCTGGTGTGGTGCAGTGACTCTCAGGAGGAGCTCTCAGTGTGACACAAAGCAGTGGTGCACACACACACACACACACATACACAAACACACAAACACAGACACGTACAGAAACACAAACATGCCTCACACAGCACTACACACAAAAACATATGCCATAACAATACCATATACCTCTGGTTATATACAATATACATGCATCTCAGATACGTTAAAAGGCCAACTGTGTATGTACTTGTATCTCCTGTGTATGTGCTTAAGTGTCTTAAAAACAGACAATGTTAAAATATGTCAAAGCAGGTACTGCATCTCTGTGGCCATTTTTTTTTGGTCTAATAAACTCTTATATTTCCATCAATAATGAAAACCTACCTTTTCCAAAAGCTTTTGACCAAGCAAGGATATCTCTGACACTGGAGACACATTACTGACCATAGTATAGCATAATGCTTAGTACATTAGTACATGTTGCCTTGTTTATGTAGGTGAATGCTAGCTTTATGCTAACAAACTCATCTAAATGTCAATGAATACAGCCTGCCAATATTTGATAGTGCCAATCTCCAATCACCAAGTCCAAATTCGTTTAAGGCATTGTCTTATCCCATTGGCCAGAATCCATATTAGACCAATCACAGTGGAAGCTTTGTTGGAAGAATGCTGGGATGCCCTTCAGTACTTTGGCCTCATTCATCTCGCCAAATAATCCCTTTAAGAATTTAACCGGCAGGGCGAACAGGGCAAACTGTGCCAGTAATTGTGCAGGGAACCTTGGAGTCCTGCATGAATATTTACTCTGTCATCATGGCTAGAGGACGCAGATAAATCTCTTGCTTTGGCTGGTCAGGCTTTAGGATGAAGAGCTCTGTGTGTGTGTGTGTGTGTGTGTGTGTGTGTGTGTGTGTGTGTGTGTGTGTGTGTGTGTGTGTGTGTGTGTGTGTGTGTGTGTGTGTGTGTGTGTGTGTAAGGGGTGAGAAGACAGCTAAAAATGAAGGAATCATCTCCAGCAATCTGATCACAGTGAATGATCCAGTCTCTATGTCTCTGGAACTATGTGTGAAACTTTGACAGCTGATTAATTAATGTTGCATGATGGATATAACCTAACACCCAATATTTCATTGTCTTCAAATTAAGTTCTCTTTATCTTGAATATTAATAACCAGAACCAGTGGAGAGATATTGTTAATTGATAATAAGAATGAGAATAAGAAATACTTTATTCATCCCTTGAGGGAAATATGTGACCTTGTGATACTTTATGCTGACTTTATATCATTGATGTTTGTAAATCAGTATTTCTTGACAGTTTTTCCATGATGTGTGAATAAATAAATCACACAGACCAAATATCCTATTGTATAGGTATTATAGAAGAATTGCAGATTTTAATGGGCAAGGTATTTTCTTTAAAGCTTCTGCATTTATTTCGAACAGCTTGTGGCACTTCAGCTAGAGTTAACACATATGATTTTTAATTCTTTGTCAAACAGATATTAGAAATTAATATGAGAATTCAAATAATTGTAGCTTTCCCTTTAGTTAAGTGTAATATGAATGTTAGTGCCCCCTCAGTATTGGTTCCTTGGTGAATAGATAGACCAATCCCAAACAGTTGTGCCATCTTGTGATGACATCACCACTGCAGTGACCTTATCTCATTTCCACCATATCTTGGCAGTTATTCTACTCTATACATATCCGGTATTTCTCTCTCTCCCACTTTCCTTCTCTCTGTCTGTCTGTCTGTCTGTCTGTCTGTCTGTCTGTCTCACACACACACACACACACTAAAGCCCCCACCCGGAGTGTTCTATTCTAAGCCCTTGTGCTCCAGGGGCCTTTAGGAGGGCAGCAAGCCGGAAAATGACCACATGCCGTCCTGGTCAACCCCGCCACTCCCAGTTCTGCCTGGTTCTCAGGAAGCTATTGAGGGGACTTACCCAATGTGACAGGGGGAGATGGCCCAGAGCCGTCTCCATGCCCGACTCCACCCTTACTGGGGTCAACCTCAAGTGGAGCCTCCCTAGATGGGACAATAAGATCCAGGAATGTGGGAAAAAAAAATATGTCAGACGGCTGCCCATCAGAAAGACCAGGCTGATCGGTGACCTTTGAATGCTGTCCCATGGGAGTGCTTTTTTTCATTAGAAAATGGCCAAACAAAAAACACTTGGTTAAACATATTCATATGGCTTCATGGAGAAATCTCATTAGCCCTAAAATCCCATCTTGATATGCACCTCTGGTTAGGAGAGTTTTGCACTGGTGATGTGTATTACAAAGACAGTCCATCAGTAACCATAGCCAAGCAACTATCCTTGAATCTAATATAGTAAATTTGTTTTATGAAAATTATGTGGATTTCAGCTTTTTATTTTTTTGTGAATGTTTTGTGGCCGTTAGTCAGTGAAGGTCACTGATTACGATATCTCTTTTAATAGTCTTGGTCGTTTTAACCTCTGACCCAATAGATGCCCAATAGTCACCCTAGTTTGCCAGCATCCATATGGAGGGAGTGGTCCTTTAGTCAGTGGGTTGGTAACATGAACTATTTTGAAAAGCTTGCCATGGCCACGGCTATCTTGACCAGTCTGTCATTGGTTAGTTTATTGGTCACCACTGATCTAACCTTTGACCTAGGCATTTGCCATGCCCTGAACTCTCTTTGTGAAGCACAAGACCAGCTATTTGCCTGGCACTTAAAAGTAAATATGTCTGGTAATAAAAAAGCTGTTTCCTCAGACAAGGATTAATGCTGGCATAATTGATCATTGACAATGACTTAAACCCCATAACGACAGTGCTGTATAAATTTTGAGAAGCTTTGTTTAACAATTTACTATATATTTAAGTGGATGATAAAGTAATTTACTAAATAGAAGATACATTTAAAAAATTCTGAAATTTTAGAAAGGCTGACCAGTCACTAGGGAAAAACATTGCATGTCTCACTTAACTTTTATTATCTGATCTATTATTAATGCCTTTAATTTCCTGACTAAATGGTCATCAGTCACTGTAAAAAGTCTTTTAAAAGTATATTATTCTTATACACTATCACACAAGACTTTACTTGCCCCAGAGCAAGTGCTGATCACTGAGCACCTAATCCATCAACTGATTTTTAGGCACGCTGATGTTGGCTATATGATATAAGATCTATTCCAAGGTCAAGACATTAGCAGCTCTGGCCATGCTAGGGGTCATCCTCTAAAATGGACAAAAAGATCTTTTTAGATCAAACCAGTTGGTAGAACTCTGTCTGTGACCTCATGAGGGCCCGAACATGTCTAGTCATCAGGGAGAAGCGTCAGGGTCACAACCCTAATGACCCTGGACCTATGACCTGTTCCCAAAGGAGACTTTCCAAGGCAGCTTTCAATGACAAGGGCTAAAGAGCAGTGGTGTGCATGAAGACAGAGTCATGAGGACTAGAGAGGATACAGGATGGAGAGAGTGACTTCAATTGCCCATTCGGTTCTGTTAAATTGGCAGATATCATTAAGCAATCCAACATAGTCATTAATAAAAACAAGAAATTCAGAATCATAAGTGGGAAAAACAAGCCAGATATTGAGAAGCACATCAAACACATTTATTTTGCACATCAAAAGAAAAATGTTATTCTAAATTGACTTTACTTACGACTTTATATTGCCGTTATCATACCATAACGTCACCCGCATGTATGTTCATCCCTGTGTCGGCGGGAAGAGGACAGTTTTTTTCCAGTCCTTGAGTGAACAGTAGATGAAAAGATATGTGAAAAGATATGTGTACTTTATGCTTTTGTTCTCCAAGAAAGTCAGAGTAATCTCGTGAACCCTGACCCTGGTTAGAAAGTGTTGAAATGCAGGCGCTAATGATAAAAAAGCCCTTTGTCTGGTATGCTGAACACTCCATCCGCCCTACATGCCCCAGTCAATGCTGGCAAGGGATATTAGCAAGCACACCAGACTTTTGGCCCGGCCCGGACAACTGGGCCTCCTGTGTGAATGGGCCGAGCGGCAGGAGCAGCCGGAGATGGCGCCTGGGCCCTGGAGTCCGGCCCCGACACTCCCCACAGCTCCCTTTCACTCTTTATGCCCCCCCCCGCCTACGGGCCGGACTCCTCCTCACTCTCCCAGGCGATGGCTGCACCAGGCAGGTAAGCATTCTGGCCAGTCTGCTGCTTGCACCCCAGGGTGGCAGATTAGAACACGACCACCCGCCGGCCGCTTTCATCCTTCGCCAGCGTGTCGGTTGGGGGTGGTGCAGGGGCACAGAAGCATTAGTCCTTTTTTCCTTCAATATGGGGGGGGTAAGGATGGGTTTGGGTTTGGGGGAAGGGGAGGAGTGTGGGTAAGGATGCAAACCAAATGGCATGAAAAGAAAGGGGTAGACACAGGAGGGAAAATAGTCAGGGAAAAACGAGAATGAACGTTGTCCTTTTCAAATGGATGGGAAATGATTCAGGGGTGGGGCGGTGAGGGGTGGGGGTGGGATTTGCTGACAATTATACGGTGTGCGCTAATCAATTCAGCCCATTCACGGCGTGGAGTGGACTGATCCGTCTGGACAAAGGGTCGGCCGGCGGGGGAGGTACCTGAGAAATGGGCCTGCCCGGTGTAAGTGGCATGGGGTGACACCGCCCCCCTCCAAAACAGCACCCGAGCATATGGCCCGGCTATGAACTTATTAGCTGGAGGATTAAGACGAGAGTGAGGGACAAGAGGGCCACACAGCGGGCTCCTCCAGGCCTGCATACTGAGGCACAGCTCTTCACCATCATAATCACATGATGCTTTCATTCAAACAGATTCTTTCAGAAAGGGTGTGCGTGCTTTGGGCAGCTCAGATGGGGATCCACTGTGATCTTTCAAAATCAGGACTCACCTCGCAGACTTCATGTTTAACTGTGCAGTCAGCACAAAGTGGACCAACAGTTAGGCGCTTATGCTTAGCAGATGTATTTAGCAGACATTCTGTGGTACGTGTCTAAGGTTCATTTAGTTCTTGCGATATGTGATCCTTACTTAATTAGGATTTAGAAGATCAGCAAGCGAGCAAAGATTTACCCTGCTGCTACTGGAGATTTGGGTAATTCTAATTTTTTCATTGGCTCTGCTGATGGCTGTCGAGAGGGTTTTATGATCTGGGCGGCTGGAATGGGATTTGGGAAGAGGATGGCTTGCGCGGCGGATATATTCATGAGCAGGTCCCTCATGAAGGGCATCTCTTCTCTGGACCTTTGATGTGAGCGAGGGAGTGACAGACAATGGCGCCGCCCTTTCATGCCTGTCGGTGAGGCTCCACGACCCTGACCACCTCTCCTCTCACCCAGTGGCAGGCGGCTGCCTCCTCCCGACGGGTGCCTAGGAGCTACCAGGCGGAGTTGGGTCTCCGCCTGGCTCCTCCCGGGCCAGAGAGAAGGTCATCTGGGTCATCTTCTCAGCATAGATGGGAGGAGCTTGCACTCTTTGATAATCTCCACTTCATGTGGAGAGGACCCAAAGGTGCTTAAGACCAGATTATGACAGAGGAGGGGGTCTCAGCAGGTTCAGGACCATACAGAGGACACAGATGGATGGACAGACAAGCATTTTCTGATTTTAGTTTGATTTCTACTCTAGTTTGATTTTAGCTTCCTTTGATGGTTATCTGTATTCCTCCCTGTATTCCTTCATCATTTTTAACATCTTCTTTTTCATATCAGTCTTTCTCTTCTTTTTCATATTTGTATCACTGTATTCCTCCTCTCCTCTCCTTTCCTCTCCTCTCCTCAATACAGCTCCATTTGTATAATGCTAGGGCCCCTGAGTGTTCCATAATAGCAAATCCTCGAAGGCGTTGTTTTGATATCTCCCCCCCTCCCCCTTTTCGCCCACGTCCCTACTCCTAATGCTTTTTTCCTTTTTTTGTGGTCATGGAAGTCAACCCTTCATTAAGGCAGAACTGAGAGGTTTGCTGTTAACGAGCGAGGGTTTCCGACGAGACTCGCTGCCTCGCTCTCTTTCTGTCAGGCGGCAGCGAGGTTACCTGCTTCAGTGGCCGCCGCCTTCGCCGACGTCTCTCAGAACTTCAAGGGGAATTGTTGAGCGTGTCTCCTGCGCCCGCTACGGCGGAGGCAGCGCGACGCCTTCGTCTCGCTTCCAACGCGCGACAACACCAGGCAAAAAATAGACAGGCGCCTCAGTCTGAGGCCGAGCCCTCCATGTGGTCAGACTCGTCATTCTTGTCCGAGTGTTCTGGCGGCTGGTGGCGTTTTTTGCACAGGTGCCCATGGGGTGTGCAGGGCCCTTGTTCTGAGAGGGAATTTCAAAGAGGGTTCTGACAGAAGGACCATGGGCAAAGATATGGCATGATGCCGTGGCTGCGCATTAGTGAACACATCCATCCGTTTAGTGTGGTCAATGCCAGAGCAAACAGATCTGTTTACTTGTTGTTTGTCACATCCATTATCCTGTGCATAAAATGAGCACCACACCTGAATACATCTAAATACTGGTCTCACATGCAGATCGCTTGTGACATACAGATCTATAGGCCTGAGATATATCTAGCCATACATGTACTGTGCTGTAGAAATGTCATTTGAAACCTTTGGCACAGAGGCTGTGTGATTACAATACTTAATAAGCAGTGGGGGGTGTTAGTCATTCCTGGAGCCTTTTTCTTCCTCATTGCCTTGCTGGCCTCTGCCGCTTCAGCTCAGCTAAACAAACTTAGGCAAATCAGGTTATCCCTATTTACTGTCAACATCTCTTTTAACTGCACCTGTCATTCTGAATGCCACCGTGACGCTCCATGTAGCTGTGCCAGCACGGCTGGGGCACGGTGATCCGTGTCCAGGGGGTCAGACAGGCTTGGCTGGGAGCATGTTTTGATCCGGAGTTGGGGGACGGGGAGGAGGAGTCGCAGACACACGCTCGTGCTCTCACCGTGACGGGCCAGCAAAGTCATCGATAGCCCTCCCAACCCCCCCACTCCAGCCAGGCTGCTGTCAAGCTGCTGTCAGTAAAGCTATGTTAGTGTGAAGAGCCGCAATGTCACGTCTGCCTGCCAGCGACTGATGGCCGGCCTTGAGGTGACCACAGGACAGGCTGTGTATGTATGTGCATCTTGTGTGTGTGTGTGTGTGTGTGTGTGAGTGTCAAACCCTCAACCTCGCAGTCATGATACTGACATAACCTGTTCATCCATCGCATCAGGTATGTCAATGTCAAAGGCAGATCAAGGTTTTTTACAGGTACTGTTGCTGAAGAGCTGACAGTGGTGCTTATGTGTCATTGTCCTCAAAAACTCGCTTTAGGTAAAAAGGAACCAACCTGGGGGGAAACAACCCTTAAGCCACTAGTCTGCATTTAATCTCTTTTTACACCCTTTTTAAGACAAGATCACTATCTGTAAATAGACCAAGTCCTTAAGAATTCTTGTCAGAAGCTAAATGCAGTATATCTAACTTTATTTGAAATAGATTAAACTACATTTAGAACATTTCTGAACCAAGTACTCAAATGCTTTCACAAAGCTAGATGCTGTCACATTTATTCATTGCTCTGTGATTATTCAATCATTAACAGATGAACTATCATTCTTAGCTCTTTTCAGCAGAAAATGTGGGTACAAGCAAATATATCTATGTGTAAATTACCACAAATACTTTTATTATCTGTTTTTTATTTGGTTCAGATAAGTCCATAATTCATTTAATAATAAAATAGCTAAGAAAATAAGTGTCTACTTGATAGTGCTCCAGAACTGCTCAAATGAAAAAATCACTGTACAGAACAACCAGAAATAAACTGAAAATGTAAAATCAATTTGAATCTGTTTGATTTACTTCAAATTACCCTGAAAGAAATT
Organism: Electrophorus electricus; assembly: GCF_041902795.1. NCBI lineage: Eukaryota > Metazoa > Chordata > Actinopteri > Gymnotiformes > Gymnotidae > Electrophorus > Electrophorus electricus. The sequence continues at coordinate 7,308,529 of NC_137501.1, forward strand.
AATCTATTTACTTCATAGTGACTTATTGTTCTTACTATTTTGTTATGAAAAATTTAAAGTGACCAGCTGCAAGGTTTTGTTTATTTTATTTTTTATTTTATTTTACTTACCAATAGACCAAGAAAGGAGAAACAGTGAAAACTGGGAAAGGGTGGTGGTGGAACCAGTAAATGTGATTTACCATTATGACATTATGATTTGAACCTCTACACTACAGGAATCCTAAGATTTTATCTGTTCGTAGTAAAATCTCTTTAGACACCAGATTCACATTCACTGTGAACCGACCATGATTTGTCACTATTTACAGACAGCAGACATTGGCATATCATACATTATATAGCATAACATACAATCTGAATTTAAAAGTATGATTTTGCATAGTGCAAAACCCAGAAAGAGAACTGACACGGGTTGCAGACCCACAACGAATCACTGAACTGATCAAAGCATCATAGAGCATAATTGTCAGGAGCAAGCCTGAAGAATATTGGTGAGGAGGAGAAAGAGAATAAATCATCTTCATGTGGGACAGATGTAACAAATCCTTTGCAAATGACAGAACAGTAGTTTTACAGTATAGATGTGTGTAGGCCTACTGTATATGACACACACATATTACCATATAATAAACACACACACACACACACACACACACACACACACACACACACACACATATATAAATAAATGCACAACCAAAACAAATAAAAAAGAAGAAACAAGAAAGGCAGCTGAATAAAGAAGTCTGTAATATTCTGCACAAATCACTAATTTACACTAAATCAAACGTCAAGTAATAAAATGCACCGTAATCCTGCTCAAAGTCACTTATACTTGTATTTGAGACAGCACCCACTTTAACAGCCTGTGAAAAATGAATGACTCAGAAAAGAATGAGAGGGGGTTTGATATATGCACAGATGTTGTTAGCCGTTGTCATCATGCTCAGAATCTTAGGGAAGTAGATTAAAAAAATGTTGCAAATCCAGAGGAAAAGAAGAAACAAAAAATGTATTTGCAGATTGTGTTGGCTGTGCAAACTCCAACATAGTTTTAAAAATATAATTGCATTGAATCAATGCAATGAATTTCACATTTCACATATATTCAAAAAGGGTGTATCCATCTAACAAATGAGAGAGATGGTGGGGGGAGCAGAACATAGTATTCCCATAAAAATTTCCAAATTAATTATTGCAAGCAATCTCTTACATTTACAGGGATAAAAGATGTCTTTTAAACCCATTTCTCTCTCCTTTATTCACACATATTGTCTCTCTCTCTCTCTCTCTCTCTCTCTCTCTCACACACACACACACACACGCACACACACACACACACACAAAACAAAAGCTCCCTCTTTGCAATTGAAGTCTGCCTCTAAAAGGGGTTTGTCATTTTAAGGGGGTTTCATAGGGCTTTTGTTGATTTTGGTTTTGCACCCTCTATCAAAGGCTCACAGGAAGCGCGTTAATCAGGTAGGAGCTGGGGACGCAGAGGAGGTGGGACGAGCCATTGTGCTGCTATGAAAAGCTCGCCAAAGGGGCGTCTCTTGGCGTTTCTTTACTTTCACCTGCTGTGATCCATTTGGTCTCTTTCAGGGCGTAAAGGAGCTAGAAAATGAATGAAGAAAACGAGAAGAGTGGCTTGTCCAGGCCAATGGCTTCATCAGCAGGCACTTGTAATCACCACAGTGTGGTTCGCAATACAACTTTGAATCCGCTATAGGTTTTACTGGAAAACACACGCACCCAGTTTCAGGGACAGCCTTGGATTACGCGTGGTAATTTTGTCAACGTGGGATAGGTGAGAACAATATGGTAACTCTTATGCATGAGCAGTGTAAAATTCAGGAATATCATCAAAATATGACATCTAAGAAAAACTGTTCACAACAAGCGTTATATTATGGCGCCATCTAGTGGTCTACGGGGATATAATCATGGATGTCATCTAAATATTTGATGAGATTTTATCATTAACACATTTTATGTAGTTGTTTTCTTATTATATTTAGTTGTTTTCTGATTTTAAAAGCCCCGAATTTTGCAAATAGCCATGGTATGATGTTCACATAACAATAGAACATTTATATAATAATAAAACCTTGCCCAGCACAAGAAAATATTTGATATGAATTACTGTGTGAACAAAATCGGTATTTCTGCATAACTTAATAGGATGACACCAAAATAATATCGTCCTCCTTATTACCACCAGAGGGCGATCGACAAAATGTTTTTTTTTTATTCTAATTAACACACACACACACACACACACACACACACACACACACACACACACACACACACACACTTACTTTTATTGTGGGACTAATTTATACTTTTCACAGAAGGCAGCCAAAAAAATCTTAATGTTATCTCCTAAAAACCTCAAAGGCAGTTAGTTATTACTACAACATTTTAATGATGGCATAATCCTTAACTCACAGATTTCGCGCAGCTGCTTCCAACCAATAAGAGAACTGAATTAACCCTTTGTGTTTCATCACAAATGTGCCAGAATACGACGACACAAAAAAAAGAATTGAAAAGAGAATGGAAAAGAAATATAAACAAGGATTATAACATAGTGAAGGAACATGGATCTGTGATCTGAAGGTTATTAGAAGAAAACATTTCCAAATAGAATATCTAAACCATCAGAATATTTGCATTTGACCACATTGTACACAGACGTGGGACATTTTCTTAAATACCTAAATACACCTTAACCGAGATGTGTTAAACTGCCACGGGCCAGGTTCCAAAAAGCACCACAGTGTAAAAAACTGTTCTTAATCCTTGTCCTTCATTCTTTGCCCTGCCATCTAAAGGTGATGTTTGTGTCACAACACAACCACCCGCACACACATCCACATCCACAGGGTCAGAAGCGCAGAACACGGTGCCGTACATACATTACTCAAGCAGGGCCGGACATGCATCTATTTCTCAAGCACAGGCTGGCTATCTGGAGAGGTGTGGACATGCTACATTGATATAAAGGGGTCATTCTGAAGACTTGGCAGGAACCGTGTACTGTGGCGGATTGGATTCTCACATGAACGCCCGCACTCACCCCTACGCGCCCCTCCCCCACACCGAGACAGATCCTGAGTGGCAGAACTCAGTCTCTGATTGCTCTTCGATTGCCCTAAAGAAGAAAAAAACAACACCTACCAGCAGATAGAGCAAAAGGACATATTAATATTGAGACAGTGCCAGACAAAATGACAACTGTCAGAATATAGACTACCTGGCTGTCTTCTGCCACAGAGCTCTGGGCCCAGAAATCTGAGATTCTGAAATGCGTCTGAGATTATGAAACCCGTCTCTGACAACGTGGATGTGGTCGTCTGCTTCAAACTAAGATACGCCTGCTAATTGACTCCTTTAAAATGGAAGAGTGGCCAAATCAGTTCCTGCACAATCAAGTGGGTGGGGGAAGCTGTCTGCCATCTTGCCAGCTGTTTTATTCCATTTAACAGCGTGTGGTGAGAACCGTTGGGAGTTGCTGGTTGTAGGCGAGGCGATTAGAATGCGACTCACGTAAAGTGGGTCTGTATTTCTCATTTAGCCCTCCGCCGCGCTGCAGGAGATTATGCCAACGCAGGATGCAAATGAGACGCTCTGCAAGAGAGCGAGGGGCAGACACAAAGCTCAATTAGAAAGGGAGGGTGCAGAACAGAGGTGTGCTGTTGCTGTGGTGTATGTGTATGTGTATGTGTGTGCGTGTTTTGAGTTGGGGGATGTGACTGGGCACCTTATGCCAACCTGAGACATTTTGGGTTCCACACCTGAAGTGCCAGTCGGGCATATTCCTCCATCGGTAGATAAGGGGGAGTAAAACAAACACACACCCACACACACATACACAGACACATACACACACCCACATACACACACACACCACGCATGCACATACTTTGTCATCGTAGTCAGCATGATCTGGGTGGCAACATGGTCATTGCTGGCCAGGGAAGTGTGACGCCATCTCACTCTGGTGCAATCCCCTTTGTCGAAACATGAAGTACAAGCCAATGGTGTTCTGGGGGTATAAATCCTGTGTTCTATTGCTGTTTCTGTCTTTTTTTTTAACTATGTATTTTTAGCTATTTTGTAAAGTCTGCCTGTCCTACACATTTCAATCGGTCTTTCAGTTTTGGTCCAGTATCACATGATTAAACTTTGTACATTCTTAAGGGTGAAACCTCTACAAATTGATCACAGGCCGTCGCCAGACCTGTATGATGCATGGTCCCTACCTCGCGCCATCTCCGGCCCTGGTACCTGGCCAGCTCGTCTGCATGTGAGCTGCGTGCCTGATGAGGCCACGTCATTTGCCCACCCTGGGTTTGGCAAGGAGAGTTGCGCTCGTCCCCGTCAAGGCTGCTAATGTCACAACAGACACCCCCCCCCACCATTTTCCACCAGTCACCATGGCAACAGACCACCCGAAAATGAAAGGGAGAAATTAAATCATGCTGTCGCGGGGTGGGGCGCATTAATTTTGCATAAAAAGCAGGCGAAAATGCGGATGCGCAGGGGTGGGTGGGGTGCTCCTTTTGTTCCCTGCCAGCCACGACAGGTACATGGCTGGAACACATGCCAATTTCAATGGATCACAGATAAGACGTGATTTTTATTTATTTATTTATTTATTTATTTTAAAGGCTCATCACACCCTACCGGCCCTTATTATTACAGTCTTACACATTTTTGTGGAAAAATCTGGAGCAAGTTGGCTTCGCATTTTCAAGGGACGGTGTCCTGAAAACATGCATGACTTGGGTGGGTGACGTCCCTGTTGGGATGTCTTGCCTCATTTAACGTTGTGAGGAACCTCCTGGTTTATGTCAGGAGATTTGTGACATTTAGTGACTAAGTATGCTAGAACAAACATGGCGTTCAGTGGCTGAAACCCGTTGCCTGCCGCGGTAGCTGGAGGATGGGCTCCAGAATAGCGGAGGAACCAGACAGATCCACAGCACCGCCAAACCACAGAAAGAGCACCAGCTCTTCAGCTCATCTCAAACACAGTGTCACTTCCTCACGACAGGAGACGACACGTTCTCCTCACCCCACCGACATGCGGTTTTATGCTGATGACAAAAAAAAACAAAAAACACTCCAAGCACATAGGTTGATCACGGTAATGTTGATTTGATTAGAGCTCTGAGCAGACCCAGCGCGGCTGTAGCATGCTTGGCTTTGATTTCCTGGCCAGGGAGGTGTGTCAGCCCGCATGCACACAGGTGTTCATCACACTGACAGTAATGCATCTAGTGTTGCTCTGGGGCTTTCCACACTATTGTCCTGCAGTGCTCAGCATAGACCTCTGGTCAGCTATGACTCAGTACCTTGCACCGATATGTAATACTTCAGACTGCAAGGAGCAGTGTGCGATCATTACAATAAATAAATAATAAAATTAAAAATGATAAAACGAGGTTTGAACATAAAAAGAGAGATGGAGATAGACATTTGGGACCAGGTTGATACCATGAACTAGCAAATAAAAAAATTCTAATAGAATATAACAGCGTTTGTCTGCATAAGCCGCCAAAGCAAAGCAGCTCGTTGCCTTCTCAATAACCCAAACAGCGACACCCTAGTGAATGCAATCTGCATCTATCAGCAGTTCAGACAATAGCTGACATTATGTCCAATTTACAAATCATACGGACACACAGTGATGGCGTTACCGGGCGAAAGGCTCTGCTGACACTGGAGAAACCACTGCTGCATGACAAATAGATCATGCAAATGATCTTGCATGGATTGGGAAAGGGGCGACCACATAAGGTGGCGGGAGGTAAACACTATCCATCAGCAGTCGCTCTGCGCAGATACCACTTCCACACGGGGGGACCCTGCTTGTCATAGCTCCACATGAAGGCTACCTCTTTAAAACAAGAGCTGCAGAGAGCCGGTTGGAGCAGCAGGTAGAAGAACGCATTTGACACCACCTTTGAAAGACTCTGGGCGAGACACTTGGGCAAAGAACAAACCAAAGCCATCGTTCCGTCTGTCTGGGCACCTTCTCGGCTATCTATATACTCGAGCCTGTATCTCATCAATAATGCAGCACAAGTTCATGTTTATGCAATTGACACGACGGAGCACATATGCACGCTTGGTATTGTACATTCTGACAAGCCCCTCAACAGACACATGCAAGCGTCTACTTGAACCAGCATCTACTCAACAATTACAATGGTCAGAAAAATTCAAGTGGCACATCACTGTTGGAGAGCATTAGGGGGAGAAAACCAGACAGATAAAACAGAGGAAAAAAGCTTTAAATACTCACCTTTTAAGCACTTCCTTTGATTCTGTTTAAGGCAGGTTCTTAGTGCTTCATGATAGCACAGCACTGAAAAAATAACTCTAGTGGCATGGTGATATGCAAATTAATGGATCACGCTGAATACAGGGACATTTATTATTCATAAATTACTCATGTTTATGCAAATTAGGCTACACGAAGCTACTCAAGGCGGTGGGGGGGGGGGGGGGTGGGGGTTGGTAATTCTTATGTCTTGTTGCGGATAGTCAACATGGGCTGTCTTCCAGTTTTGTTTTGGGTTTTTTTTTTTTTTTTTTTACATTTTCATTTTATATAACCACCAATTTATTAAAATATTTGACTTACATTCTTAAATGATCATTTTAATCACCTATAATCATGGTAGTCTGACTTTCAGGGCAGAAATATTTTTCACAAAATCATCGTGTCAAGTGTGGTTACTACTTGAATGAGGTTAGACACCCTCTTTTTTACTTGCCTGAGGACAGCATTCAGTCCCCACAGTGGCTAAACGTAATTGGTTACATTATGTAATGCCTTTTAAATAGGCCACTGAAACCGGGACCATGTTAATCATTAGCGCAACAGCAACCCCTGCAATAAAGAACTCAACAGACCACAATAAGATGCATCTGGGAGTAAGTCTGGTACGTCACTAACACCCTTTGTTAGAAGCAGCACAGCTCAGACCATGAGAGCTCTAGCAAACCAGAGGAATGTGTTTGCTGCAGGCATGCTGACTAATCTGTTTGCCGTTGAAGGTTCTAACAAGTCAAACTAAATTCTGAAAATGTATATTTAGGTTTCATAGAACTCAATGTCACAGCTGTATTAAGGTTGGGGGAAAAAAACAAAATGTATTGTACAATATGCAGAAATTTCATATTTTGCCCAGCTAATGCCACTTTAGAAGACAAGAAGATATGAAACAAACATTTTCTTTTTTTTTTTTACACAACCCAAGATTTGTACAAAAAGGAATCCAGTATCCAATTAAAACAAATGTATATTGTGCATTTGGGATGAAAGACCAAAAATGATCACTATAAAGGGGGGGGGGGGGAGATACTAAAAATAAGTTTGTCGAACAGCGACCTCATGCGACCAAAAAAGCAATCACGTCGGTGTTAACTGCAAGCCAAGTTTAAAAATGTGAATTTTAGAAAATTAAAAGATGACAAATGTTTTCACTATTCACCATAGAAGTATTCATAGTGATGTGCTGAAGGAATATCCAAAATTAGCCTATATACATGGTTACAAATATCTGCGAGATAAGTACAAAAACAAACAAAAACGTGCTCTAGCCCTGTGAGTGGTACCAAAAAATTGCAGTGTCCGAAACAGACGTCCGCTTACATCAATGGGAAATGGTGACATTAAGCGTGGACAACTACTTAAGCGTAAAATAAATGTCTGTATATTTGTTACTTAGACCCAGCGTAAATATCCAGTAGTGATTACATTTCCCATTTCACATCTGAAGGGATAAACGGCTTAGGATTTTTTTTTTACTGTGTCAGAATTCTCCATTCCATCTTTAACCAGCCTTTTTGCACAAAGTCCTGTTACGCTACAAAACTGTCTTGGTGTCCAAGGACCATTGATCCTTCCACAACATTAGCAACTTCCTTCTTCAACTGGTGGATAAACTTAAAGTCACAGAATCCTCTATACAATAAACCTGTAGCCAGCGTCTTCATGGCTTCTTTCATTTGGTGAAGTGATGGTACTGTGATCGTTTGCATGCTGCCGTTAACGTGAGCTGTAACGAGGCTGTGCTCACGTTTAACGGAAAGAAGTTCACTCTGTGCGGAAGTTACTCGATCGTTAATAGTACAACATCTTCCCTCCGCGCCATCGACAGGACGGAGCTGTTGCGCCTCAGCATCCGACCTAACGTCGCCATCCAACGCAGACTGCTGAGGCACGGTGTGCTTGCTGTCCGTATTTTTTGGATAAACACGTTACCTCTCACGCACAACCACTTCTCGTTTTTTAAAACCGCTATACCAAGTTGGGCTTGGCCTGAAATTAACTATACCCATACGCACCGACAACTCCACTGCTTTCCCGTGAATCATTACATTTGTTACATAGGTACCGTTCTTCTCTGAATGATCGATCCACTTCCAGAGTGCAGCCTCCAATTTCGGGAGCCATATAACGCATGTTTTGAGACTAGGAGTAATCTGGCTTTTCGATGTAAAATTTCTTTTTCGGAGAAGCCTCGAAAGGACAGATTGTGAAATATTCAGCTTTCTTGCTGCATTCCTTTGGTTCATACAAGGAAGCCGGTCGTACATTTCAAGAAGTATTCGTTTATCTTCCATTGTATATTTTTTTCTTGGCAGCCCCATCTTGGAAGACCAGAGAAGGACGTCACTTAAGAGCCCCGGGTACGTAGGAAATAGCTGGTTTTCAGGCGACGCCTTAGTTAATTTTATCCTACTCAATTTATACTGATCGATTTTATTTTTCTTCTAAAATGGTTGTTAATAAATTATAGCATTGTTATATTGGTTTATTGTACTTTCCTCTTTGATATTATTTTATATCATTAATAAAGACAATTCTTAGTATTATACGTTAGGGGGCAGTATATAGATACGGTTTTCTGCAATGTGCATACGAAGAAGAAGAGGTTGAAGTCAACCTAACGAGTTTGTTGTATAGGTTGTATACACAGTCCGTTTTTTGTGTAAAAGTGAATTCGTGCATTGTGATTGACCTGCTCACGTCCGAGATTGTGGAAGTAAAGCAATTCTCTGGCTACAAAGGTGAGATGCGTGTTGAACTGTGATAGCATTTGAGAAAAGTAGATAACTCGCACAGGAGTCAAGATGCTGTAGCGAACGTGCCTAAATGATACTTAGCTAGCTGACATGTTTCTGCTATACTATAGAATACGTTAACTAGCTAGTTCAGCGCACTTGATTCGCCTAATTATTAGGCTTCTGCTGTGTATGATCAGGTGGGTCACAGCAAGGAAGTCGGCACATTAAGATGAGCCCAAGGGATACATTTAAATATACCACTGCTACTGGTAAATTAGAGAACTGGATTACACAGACAAGTGTTCCAACGCTCCTGTTTCTGCTCAAGAGTACACAAATAGAAAATAAACATGGCCGTGTTTCTCGATTTTACAGCATTGTAAATATCTGATCACACTCGCTGTGTTAATGCCAGCTATCTGCATTGATCTGCAGCAGCTTACTACTGAACATTACACACGACTGTGGTGTTGTTTTCCAGAACGTGAACTGCTTCCTTTTTTCTCGTTTTTTTTAAATTTAAATTACGATTAAATATGAAGCATCGTGTTTCATACCTGCACATAATACAGAATACATGGTATTTTTGTAAAACATCTATTGCCAGTGCGGTCAGACATCTCGCATTACAAATGCATGTGATAATGTGTATCAGCTTAGTGTGTTCTTTCCATTGTAACACGTACATGAGCGGTATACTACTCTTCAATGACAGAGTTCGATTGTGTGTTGTTCTCGTATGTATATTCCTCTTCTAGCAGCTGTGTGTTCATATAACCTGATAGTCACTTCCACCTGGAGCTTATGAAGATCATAATAAACAACATTCGTTATAGCTGTCATGCAAGCATCATCATCAAGCTAGACACCATCACCATCACCATCAGGTTATTTCTTGATGGAAAATTAAGAGAAGAAGAAAACCGGTCTGGCTGTAGCAGTTGCTTTATGCAGCAGTGTTCTAGCTCCTAGCTAACCTATTTCTACATCTACAGCATCTCCAGTCATGTATCACAACAGCTCACAGAAGAAATTCTGGATTTTTGATAAAGAGGCAAAATTGGACCAGTTTAGACAGGAGGCCAACCAGAAGTTTCACTCTAAAGCCCTGGGTCTCAGAAAGGTGAGGAGGAGAGTAGCAGCAGGTACAGCTTTACAAGTCTGCTTGGAAATGATGGTGATTTAAAAAAATCACTTTGTTAATTACAAAAGATTTGTGGCCCCCATATGTCTGTTAAATTCCTGTAAGTTTAAGGGTTTAAACTCTTATAAAGAGTAAGTATAAAGGGGAGTTCTGTGCCAAAATAAAAAAAAAAGACACTTGTTAGATTTGTGCCTCTTTTCTCTTGCACATAACAAGAAAAAGTGCTAGGACTTGGTGGAGATATTGTTGTTATAATTTGCCTGTCTTCTTCCTTCAACAGCCTGGAATAAATGAGTCCATGTTTCTTGAGCCTCGTGAAGAGAAAGTGCTTTTCCGACACTATGAGAAGAGATTGCTTGACTTCTGCTCAGTATTCAAACCTGTGATGCCTAAATCTGTTGTGGTAATTATTAAAGTGACCTCAGAAATAGTCACCAACCATATCTCATATTTCTTTCCTGAGGTTCCCACTGCTAAGTTTCCCTTTGCATCTACTATTTTGTGCAAACAGGGATTATTTTGGATTGAATGCTACAGCAATGGCCAGTTCTATGATCATTTAAATTTTTAAGATATTTTATATATTCTACTTCTTTATTTTTAGTTGTGATAGGGAAGGCAAATTATTCAATTATATGTTTGAATACTTAATCAGGGCTTACCCATGTACTGTATTACCCATGTTAAAAAATTGTAATCTTCTCTTTTAGGGCACTGCTTGTATGTATTTCAGAAGATTTTATTTAAACAACTCTTTAATGGATTACCACCCAAGAACAATAATGTAAGTGTTAAATCAATTGTACACCAATTAAAACTAAAATGGAAATAGTGGATGATAATCTGTCACTGGTCATTTCTGTAATACTTTTTCATAGTCCCTTAAAAGAGCATTGCAGCACACTATTTACTGCAGTTTACCACAGTTCATGTCAGAATACAGTTTAGTTTGTTTGGCGTTTGAGTAACTCCACCTGCATCCCATCCTCTTCAGGCTGACCTGTGCATACCTGTCATGCAAGGTGGATGAGTTTAACGTTTCCAGCACTCAGTTTGTTGGGAACCTTCAGGAGAGCCCAGCAGGACAAGAGAGAGCCCTGGAACAGATCCTGGAGTATGAGCTGCTCCTCATCCAGCAGCTGAACTTTCACCTGGTAGTACACAACCCCTATCGGCCCCTGGAGGGTTTTCTCATAGACCTGAAGGTAAGGCCACATGGGGCATGTGTGGAAAATGGCTCGCCAGCGTGTGGCACAGAGCTCATTTTAAGAAGCCTATGGTCTTTAAAAAATTTTTTTAGACGCGGTACCCACTCTTGGAAAATCCGGAAATGATGCGGAAGAGTGCAGATGACTTCCTCAACAGAGCCTCCATGACAGACGTGGGGCTGCTGTTCTCGCCATCACAGATCGCCCTCACTGCCGTACTTAACAGTGCCGCTCGCGCAGGACTCAACATGGAAACGTGGGCTTGCATTAGTAACATTACATAACATCAATGAGATGTAAATATGCAAATAACTAATCAGTTAGTCACTGCCTTTGAGGGGATTTTGAGTTAAGCAAATGATACATGTCTAAAAGAAATGATCTTTCTATCCAGATATCTTACTGAATGTATGGGACTAAAGGAGGACAAGGAGACCCTCTCAAAAATGTATGATGTAATGAGACGTACGTATTATTATACACGTCACTAACATACTGGGACTCGTGGAAGAAGTACTCCAGTCACAAGAATGGAGCTGTTTATACAAGCTCTTATGAGAGATTTAAGAGAACTTGCATTCACTAATTTTCTTATATGTAGAATTTTCTCTTGGGCATGAACAATCTAAGCACTCTGAAGTGGTGTAGAACATATACAACTGTTCCCCAAAGAAAAAAAACTAAGGACGGGGAGTGCTGTCTAATTTGTGTGAAGAATTTGTTTGAATTGAGTCATATTTTATGATGTGATTGACGAATATTCAAACATGTTTATCCTGTTGTGGTTTAAAAAAAATAGTCAATACCTAAATACAGACATTTTATACATCTTTATCAAATTGTTTTGATAAAGTGTGACAATACGGACTTTGTGAGAGTGGACTACATGAATAACTTTGGTTACCAATTATTGGCTTTAGCGGGTCATTAATTCCACCACTTGTAGTGGTGATATGTTTTTGCTTTCACCCTTTGATGGCATTTGTATAAAGGACACTTCTGTATGAATTGGTAGGGCATTTATCCTTTTAAAGCATTTTGGGTGAAATGGTCAAATATACTAATTAATGGTTTCACATGAAATCACATTCTTACAAAACGTGGTTTACTACAATTCGGTGAATTTATGATCTTTGCTTAATCTGTTGAGGCCTAGTCGTACAAACCAACTTTACAAGTATGAAAAACCTGAGATAAAAATACATAAATGTTTGTCATTTGCATAATTTAGGATCTTTTGCAATTTTAGGAATAACAACTCTTATTAAGGAATATGAACTTCCCAAAGTAGAGGAAGTAAACATGTGCAAACAGAAACTGGAGAGGATTCATGCTGAATTCACCACAAACACAAATTTGTAAGTATGACATAATGGCAGCATATCAGCGTGTCAACGAAAGTAATGTGTACATACCAGGAACCACAGTCTTACAATACAAACAGTTTTATTCAGCCTGATCGTTCATATGTGTTTTGTATCCAAGATGCAAAAGTGATGTTTTTGTTTTTTTTTTCTTCCCTTTTCTTCCATCAGATAGAAAAATAAAAAATACATAAGCATTTAGAAATTTATAGGAATCATATTACAGTGACATGCTGTTTCTCAGGTCAGTTAGATCACTGATCACAGGCATTGTCTTGCAGCTACAAAACACTAATTTGGTATATTGTTTGGGGTGGTAAGTGCATGCCTAAAAGAGCAAATTTATGTTAATTCTTAGACTACCTAGACAGTTAATCATATAAAAAATTGTTACTCATTGGCAAAAGCTGTGTGTGAACAGAAATGTTTCCTCTTCACAAAATTTACCAGCATGATGGCAGGAAGCATAGAGAGGTGTTACACGATGTAAAATCAAAAGGTGTACAGATATCTTGCATAAATCAAACACATTACAACACTGTCCTACACTGTCGATTAAGTACTTTCAAGGACCTGGTTAGCACTGAGCGTGTGCAGTACTGACCATCAGCACTGCATTACTTCATGACAACCCAATAGCTTCAGCACAGCTACATAAACCACGGCGTCCATCTAACAAAGTGCGGGCCATGTTGAGTCTATCCCGAGTCGCAGGTCAGGTTTATCAAATGTAAACGTGTGCAGATTAACTTCGGCCTGGCCACCTGTCCTCCAGAAGTGCTCAGAAACCTGTGTCCACATCACACAGACGGCAGTTTGTCTGCAGTAGCTGAGGTGCAGCATTTCATCAAGCAAAGCTGATGGTGGCGGGTGGGATGTACCCTAGGATCGCTTGCCAACTCCATAGCCTGACATGCCCTGATGGACTATAAGGAGGCTACACAGTGAGCTCTGAGTGTTTAAGGCTGGTGCAGCAGGCGCGTCTCGCTCTGATGCAGCGCTACAGGTCTTTCTCACCATGGAGGTGGTGATTTAGCATGCGTCACGAGGTTAGCACTGCTCGCGTTCTGGCTCTGGGGTGCTGTAAGCAGCAGCAGACTGTTGTAATTCCCAAGTCCTGTAGATGGGAAAAATCCAAGTTGTAGCTCCTCAGAGATTTGACTGCTCAAGGACAGCGTCAGAAAGCATCAGTCTTTGATATTCTCTGAGACAGCAACTTATAAAGAAGGGTCCTAATTTTTACCCTGATATTGATACTCAGTTGAAATTTGGATTCAGAAAAAGGACGAAGGCCTTTACCTTGCCTTCTATAACAACTACGAGTCCTCACTTTAACAAATGTGAGTGCATAAAATTTGGAGCCATTCTAAATCCAGAGTGTTAGCTGGCAGACAGTCACTGGTCTATGGCTTTATGACTCATGTTTTGACAAGTCCTTCCTGTGCAGCGACTGCTGTTGTCAGAGGACCTGGATTGTGGTAGCCATTATAGTACATTCAGGTCTGCAAAAAAGAAGCAAGGTTAAGAAAACTATAAACTTTGAAGATTAATAACTGGGCATGAGGTGTTGTAATTTTAACCTGCATGCTCTGCAAAATCACTGTGCAGAAAATTAATATTTTTAATTTGCTTAATTAAGCACTTCTTTAATAATGCCCTATAATTTTGTAAAGGCACTAAGAGTCCAGGTTGGTTAAGAGAAATTTCATAATTTACACTATTCCTTGGAATATAGTTTGTTACCCAAAACCATTAAATACCTACCTTGTCCTGTTCTGAAGAGATGACCTACAGATAAGTAAATCCAACACAAAACTCTAAAAGACAGAAATGAATCTCTAACTACACATGGAGGATCTAGTGGCAGGAAGACAATTACATGCTCAACAGATATGTAGACGTAATGGGAAACTAAGAATGCAGCTTCTACATAAGTGTATCTTCAGAGACAGACTGAGGTTGTTCTAATGGGCTTTTGGTACATGTATTCTGTCTCCTCCAGGAAAAGAAAGCATGGCTATGAAGATGATGACCATGTTGTGAAAAAGCCCCTTGTTACTGAGGAGGTAAGCAATGGCTTCCTGACCCCTTTCCCTTCCTTTACACATCATTCATTTGTCACTGCCTTCATTATATGGAATCTAATGAAGGGATATCGTGTTTAGGAGTGGAGTGATGAAGATCTGGATGCTTTGTGACAAGAATCGTCCATCTTGTTTTATGAAGACACATTTTTGAGTTTTGGACAGCTCAGCAAAGCTACTTAATCCACCTTAGTGAAGTTTGATAACTGTGCTTTCCAATTTTGTCACTTAGTTCTACAGACAGGATTTGTGTATGTGTGAGCGAGAGAGGACCTAGGCAATATTTGCTATCTTGTAATGTTGACTTCTTTACTGAAAATAAAAGTTTCATACTTCATTATCTTCAATATTTTGTATATTGATGATGATATTCTACATTGTTGTTTACACAATCACCACAGTTAAAGTTACAAAAATCAGAAAAACCTGGACATTAAAAGACAAGAAATGCATTTTTACATTTAAGGAGTTGAATTTCTTTGCACCCTATTTAAAAACACTACACAATCTGACAAAGGAGTCAGTACTTTATAAAATGTTTAATAAGTGCATGCATTTCTGATACAGTCTTTACTATTATAGATCTTTACTGTTGTAAACATTTTATTTACTCTTCCCTGAGAACAAGTCTGGCTTTGAATTAATCTCAGGGAAGACTAAACCAATTAAAAATATAATGGGGTTGGGGGGGAGGGTATTCAAATTATATACTCATGATTCCAGCAAGAGAATTTATTGTTCTGATATAAAATAATCATACTCTCTTAAAAAAAAACATAACTAAATGAAAAGAACACTAGTTTGAGCACATTTTGAATATTTGACCTTGTAAATCAGTAACAAATTACAGTTTTTAAAAAAATCATTATAGCTCAATCCAGTTACAGAGATCACTGCAACCTCATGTCAGTTGAGATTCCATATCAAGCAGACAGAGTGAACACTTTGGCAACCGTTGTACAATGGTACTCTGACCTTTGTTGGTCCTAACGGGACCCGTTTTCAGGAAAACAGAAAAGCGAATGCACTCATGATATGGGCTACAGTCAGTCAAACTGAAGGTGCTGTGTCGATAGCTTACAAAGTCATTGGTCTAAAACATTAGCCCCAGGCTTTTTGTTTCACTGCTGTAGTTCTTGTGGCATGGCGGAGGAAGGATTGGTGGAGTGAGAGGGGGAGAGGTTGGGAGAGGTTGCCATGGTGATGAGGGTGGGGCATGCTGGGATCCCACTGGCTACTCCATGGAAACGGAGACAGACTGACAGACAGAGTGTGGAAGATGGAACTACCTGTTGCTGTTGGACATGGCGTAGTGCACCTGTTTCTGCTGGAGGAGCTCAGTGATAGCCAGCAGCTTTTTCAGCACATGCTAGAGAAAGAGAGAGAGAGATGCAATTAGTGGTAGTTTCCAGTTGCCATTTATAGATGACACACTGAATGATAGAAGCTGCCTTGTCTCAGACCAAGTTGTCTCAACTTTCTCATTTGGAACATTTTTTTGCACCATATCTGAGCACCCCCACCCCACCTGCTGTGCTCCTCTCTCGTTGCTCAGGGTGCGCAGCTCATCTGAGTGAGTAGCGCAGATCTCATGTAGGGCAGCAAGGTCTCGGGACAGATCGGTCCTAAAGTGCTCCATAGCATCCGGCAGGTCAGGGACATTCTGGAGAAGCCAATGAGAGCAACCACCATCAACAATCAACTGTTAAAGGAATTATTGCACACCCAGACATGGAGCCTAGCAGCCAAAAACCTATACTCTGAATGTATGAACCCAGTATGATGGCAGGATCTCACCCCCAACTCATCCAGAAACATGATCATTCGTTGTTTGTTGTTCTTGATAAATGGATTCACTCCTTCCATGTAGGGCTCCTAGACCACAAAAAGGAAATGTCATTTTTATTCACCCTGCTTAAAAAGCCAGTGAGCATATTACCCTGGCTTATGTGCTCAAGTTAAGACAAACCTTTGCACCAAACTCCACCAGGTTGGCCAGGTTCTGGACTGACTTGGCCACCAGGGTGAGTGTTCGCCCCGCCGTGGGGGACGGAGGGTCTGAGAAGGAACACCCATAAGGTGCAGTTACATATACTGCCTTCCCTTTACTCCCCTTCCAGCTCTTAATATGCTCAAAGAAAATACTGTGACCTGAGCCAGCACTTAGCCTCGAGGGTCCCCCACCCCTTTAAAAGTCCCTAAGCGGAAGCCCTCATTATGTAAGCTGAGCACTCACCAGCGATGATGTTGAACATTCTGGGGTTGAGAATAGCAGGGCAGATAAGACGTAGAAATACAAAACCACTGTGGACAGAAACAGAAGCATCTTACTCAGCTGAACAGAAGACTATATACCTGAATGGGGATTTATAAGGGGAAAAAGTACTAAAAACAGTAGTGGTTTACCTCACGACTCTGGTCCGCATTGTAGTGTTGGTGGGCCACTTCTGCTGTACGGATTTCTGCAGGCATCCATATATAAATCTCAAGGTCCTGGGACAACAAAAACAAACAAGACAACATCAGATATAGGATAGTGCAGATATTACATTTACAATGAAGAAGGGGGAAAAAAATATTGATTTATTTATTGCACAAATTGTTTGAGTTTCTTGTGCTTACGGCGGCAGGATCTCTGCAGCCATGAAGATCTTCTCTACCAGCTCTGAGAGGATGGTGAGCAGATGGGTCAGGTTCAGATTTACGTCCTCGTTCTTCTCCAGTTTAGATGGGTTCAACTTCAGAGGAGAGCAGAAAACATTTAAAATGGAGACAATGGTCTGACATATGATGAACTAGTAGTAAATTCATTTGTTCAGTTAGACTCAGGCTACAGTTTATCATCTCAGTACACATCTACAAAAAACATAAAACCTTAAAGAGGAAATTGTTACAAAACATAACAATAAAAACTGGGCTATTTCACATACACAAGGAACCAAACACTAGGGCAAAAAAAGTGGCCTGAAAAACAAAACAAAAACAAACAAAAAAAACAATAGTATGTTCTGTGGCCAAACCTCGCAGGACTGCTTGCTCTCCATGATCCTGAGAATGGTGTCTTTGAGGGCATGGTGGACGAAAGGTGTGGCTGTAGCCTTCATGTACTGCTCCATCAGCGTGCTGGCAAGAGTGGTGGCGCGGAACAGAGTGGTGGCTTCATCTGAAGCCCAGCACAAAAAAAAATAGACATTTTGCTGCTTGCAACAATCGACTTTCTCACTGGCTTTGTAGATACCGGCTTTCTGTTTCCTTTGATCACAAAGGGCAAAGCGATGAGGGGTAGCGCTAACAGGATTTCTGCCCGAGAGCCCTACCTTCCATGTTGATCTCGCGGTCGTTAAGAGTCCTCAGGAGTGGGGCCTCAGAGTGCTCGTGCCGGAATATCCTGAGCAGGATGCTGGCCAGCAGGGTGCGGTCCTGCCCGCACACATGAGCCAGCGCATAGATCACGTGGAAGTCTCTCTGGAGGATGAGCTACAGAGAGGGGAGGCACAAGGCTGCTTACGTTCCCACCTAGAAACCAGACTGAATCATCTAATCACGTGTGATTCTGTTGATTAATCAGTTCTGATTCACATTGCTTATATAAGCTACTGGCTGGGCTAAGATGAAGAAGTCAATGGAATATGTAATAAAATCATTAACCCTTGCTTGGTCCAATTCTTATACACAGGAGTGTAATGCATGCTGTGGCACAGCCGAGGTCCGAGACTCTGTACCTCTTTAAATTCATTGTACTCCTCTTCCGGCATGATTTTCTCCATAGAATAACGAGCTCGCACACGCAGGGAGCCTGGCTCAATCCCCTTCAGGGGCACATGAGAGCTCAATGGGAACCACTCATCAATCATCTGCCCCCTCTGCAGCCGGCTCAGCTGGCAGCGCATGAACACTGTATGGACACACAGAGTGCTGCTAATATGTCTGAACTCTTCAGTACCATTTAATTTGGACACCAGAGGGAGCCCTAATGCAAGCATGGGGAAAACGCTGCCTACACCACTTTGAAAGCAGTTGTGCTGGCTGACGCCTACACTGTAGCACAAACCTGAAAATATCATGCAACATTACTTGTGTATTATTCAGTCCAATCTGTTGCGTTTCATAGATTCTGAATGTGTAGGATGTTAAACGTTGTGTGTACTGCACCAAGCACTGGTAGTTTGTTGGTAAAACATGGCATACTTACAAATATCACTTTCTTTGCTCTTCTTAGTTTTGTTGCTTAGGCTGATTTCAAATCTGTTGATTTCACTGGACAAGTCACTAAAAGAAAGTTAAGAGTTATCAATATGCACAGGAAAAATGTTTGCATTCACTTTTATCTGTACGATGCAGATTTAGGAGCTGATTGAAGTAATTTGGAAAAATACAAAACATCTACACACTCAAAGATGAACTCCTCTGTGAATACGGGATTCTGGCCCTCTCTCGGGTGAGTCTTGGCTACCTGCACACTGTTTAGGTAGATGTTGCAGTAGGGGTTGGTGAAATGCTTTATGGGAAGTTTGTGGGCCTCTTCCACATAAAGCACCAGGCTGCTCACCTGAGGTGGAAGGACAATGATTGGTGTGTGCTCTGACGTACGAATTGCTTTCACATGCTCCGACGTACTAAATGAGTCGGTCATACACAACACTGATCTAGTCCACAAAAAGCGGTAATGTGCCTTACCTGGCGCAGACGCTTGTTAGAGGTGGCCTGTGCAGGCTTTCGTAGGTTACTGCAGAAGGTTTGCAGGCATTTCATCCAGTCCTATGAAGAGTTAATAATATGGTCAGACTGAACTTTAATGTCAGCGTTGACATGATGGACGAATGTGGGACTTATACATACTTGGGCCTGTTCAGGTATGTCCCCAGCAAAGTAGAAAATGTACTGTTCCTCACTAAAATGCTGAACCACAATCTGGAAACAGTTGGGCCTGCACGACAATATATAATACAGCCATATTCTGCTTGCGCCAATGATTTATATGGGAAATAGTAGTATGTTCATGTGCAAATGGGTCAGCAGGTGCAGTGAGGCAGCAGGTGCTGGTTACCTGCCAAACAGGCTGTCGTGCACTCCATACACGGAGCACACACTGAGGTCGATCAGCCCTTTGGGTTTGGTGGCACGTTTCTCGCTCTCAAAGTAGATGAGTTGGGCATCGTTGCCCTCCAGGATAAAGTACAGGTTCTTCCAGCGCTTTCCTTTGCCTAATCCAACAGGATGAAACCACACAACTCAGGCTACACTTGGATAGTGTGAAACCACATAACTCAGGTTACCATTGGACAGGAGGAAACTACATAACAATGAGTGCCTCAGCTGAGTCTTCCAAGCAATGCAAGATGCATTCTTTACAAAGTACTGAGAATTGACTGCCAACACTGCTATACAATATAGCTATAGTCACATACCATATAGCTATACCGTAGAGTCAATGTTTTCATATATGCCATGAGAATTATGCTTGGCATTTCTTCTTCACTGTGCAATATGGTCCTTGACACAGTTTCTACACCACTATGCTTTTATTATATCTAAAGGGTTCAGTGCATGGAGCGTTTCTACGGTCTGTCTCCGGGTCTCCTGTCCCCCTACACCGCTCAGGGCCCTGTTGATGATGATGATGATGATGTGTGCAATATGTTGTGCGATGTGTGTGCAACAATTAACCATCAGGCAACAAATATTTTCACCAAGATTTGCACACTGCTTATGTTCGCTAGAGTCACGCGAGCTTCCTTTTTTTAAAATCTTTTCCTGCTAAGCGGCAGTGGAAATTGAATCCAAAAGTGTTCTGCTGTTTTGAGACAGCCTGACTTGCTTAAGAAGGTGTGGAAAGTTAATAAAGGAACCAGACTCATGCAGCTAGCTGCCACTCAGTACCTTTGTTGAACAGGAGGTATCCTTTCTTGACAATGTTTTTGTAGAAGGCATCTTTCGTTTTTCGACGGATAGTGTTATAAATTTCTCTGCCGTCGACCAAATCAGAGAGTACTTGTTCTTGTTGCTGAAAACAAACAAAACAAAGATTAAATACATGATCAAAGATTTAACCACAAGAACAAAGCAGTTATGATTTCACCTACCTGGACTGAAACAGGATCTTTCAGGGTATATCCTTCTACAATCTGCTCTTTTCTGTAATGCTCAATGATATCATCGACACTGCCAAAAAACAAACAAACAAACAAACAAAAAAGAAACCCAAACATTGTGGAAACCCCATTAAAGACCACCATGCACTGACTGTGCTTTCCATTACTGATTACAAAAAGTACCTTTCTCCAAATATATTCATTGTTTACCTAAAAAAAAAAAAAATCACACCATGTTATTTTACTCATAGCTCTAACAAATTTAGTGATCCTAGAGGATCACTGTATTATAAGTCCATCAAGGACTGCTCTTAGCAGGGCTGCCAACATAGGATCAGTCTTTGTTCCTAATAAACACGATAATACAGTTAATCATATACACAAATAAACACAATAATATAAATGAGAGGAAGGTTTTCTTTGATCAGCACCACAGTTAACAGGCAGGTCACAGTCATGTGTTCTCATCTATGCTTCCTGTAAATCTATGGTGTGCTGCCTATTCGGTGAGGCATTCAAACTGAATGAGTAAGAGTTCCAGATTTTCCAGACATAGCTACTGGGTTGACAGTCTGTCTGAGCCTCAAGAGATCCCTCAGGCCTTGCCACCACACTTTAAAAGCCATGGCCTAAGGACATACCTGTTATAGTATCGCCCTCCCATCATGTACTGGTTGTTGGGGGTGGGGCAGATCTTGAACCTTTGGATGTTCTCATTGGTGCGGAAGAAGAGCGAGTAGTCCCCCGGTGTGTTGTCCGATGGACGCACCAGGAAGCTACACACCTGGCCCACTAGTGAGAAACGGAGTGAACTTAGGGTGTGTCATAATGCTATAAAACCATTCTTACCAGGTGTAAGAAGCTATAAAATAGCAATGATAAATGCTAGTGTCATGCTGTAATGTAATCCTAATGGGTTGTTATTTTTAAAAGTTAGACAATAAAGGAAGCTCACCACACTTTTACATAAGCATTTTATGGGTATATCCAATTTTTAACCCACATACACAACATATTTATAACTGCAGCACATTGTATAAAGCTTTATTATAACCTTGAGCAGAAAATGAAATAGACTGCAGCATGGCTGAAATGTTAAACCAAAAATACAAATGTGCAGCACTGCTGACTCTCAACATTAAAATGGCTCTTTTTTTTTTTTTTTTTTTACTTAGTTTACATTCAATAATACTCTCAGGGAAAATATGAGCTGAAACATTTTATAGTTTTATAGTGCAGTTATCTATAAAATTGCTCTGTGACTGCATGCATCAATCCTCAAATGTTGAAATTTACATACCCGTCATCAGGAGATTGTATGCCTCTTGTTTACTGATTTTCCCATGGTACCAGCTACAAAGACAGAGGGAAAATGAAATGAATAATAAAAAAGGAGTCCCATATTGAATAAACAAGAAAACCAAGACATGAGGGGAATTTTAGTGCATGTGATTTTCTTCTGAATCAAGGTGGCGTACTCAAGTCTACGGCATGTGGAATATGACAGCAGCGATCAAACACTTATCTACCCGTCCTAACCAATGGCATTCTCTGGTTAGATTGGTGGCCTTCATGACTGATGCGCGCGCGCACACACACACACACACACACACACACACGCACACACACGCGCACACACACGCGCACACACGCGCGCACACACGCGCGCACACACGCGCGCACACGCGCGCGCACACGCGCGCACACACGCGCGCACACACGCGCGCACACACGCGCGCACACACGCGCGCACACACACGCGCACACACACGCGCACACACACGCGCGCACACACGCGCGCACACGCGCGCACACGCGCGCACGCGCACGCGCACGCTGCAAAGGCTTTTAGAAAGGCCACTTCTGACCATGCCACTACAACCTGCACAAATCTAGCCACTAGCCAAATAATTAGGGGACAAATGCAGCAGAGGGAAAATATGGATATGCTAGGATGATTTTACAACTAACAAATGGACTACAATTACTTCTGTTTCATCAGTGTAGAAAGCCTGATGCTGTCTGAAGGTTAAGCATTAATAAATGTCTTTTCTCTGGTGAGCGTCACGTACGCTTCCAGTAAAAGACTGAGCTAAGACTAAAGTCATTGGCCTTGGGAGAGCAGTAATACCACTCAATTAAAACAAAGTGGCTTCTTCACAAATCCTAGCCTGTATATCTCTTTAAGTAGGCCACAGGTCTTAATCATTTTCCCTTAAATATACCATTAGACAGAGGTTCTATAAAACTGCACTGTCTTTGGCTGAACAATCTCAATAAACATGAATCAATGATCACATTAATTCTGCTGCCTCCCATGATATAAAATGATATCAGACAATATTAAAAAAATGCAGTGGCTTACATTTTACCCTCATGGGGATCCTCTTCTCGTCCCTGCAAACAAAGTCAGTCATTAATCACAGTAAGTACCACAGCACCACAGCCCATGACCCACTCTTAGTAAGAGCTATTAGTCAGTGAACAGAGGACAATATGGAGATTCTCTTATGTTACTGCTGGGTTTAGATGAGGCAAGCAGACACTCACCACCTCCTCCACCAGATCGTCCACTATAAGGCCCTGCTCCTCCGTTCTCACATTAGTTACCCACATCCAGCCATCATCAAGTTCATTGTGAACGATAAACATGTCTCCTTTGAGGAAACTGGAGTGCACGCGCACACACACACACACACACGCACAAAAATGTATGCATCATGAATTATTCCATAGTTCATTAATGACCTAGCAGCCTAAAGACTAAGTGAACTAAGCAAAATTAACATATTGGATAGAAGATCAAAAAGTGAAAGAGAAGCGCTTTTTCAAGATTGAGAGTCAAGCCAAATAACAAAGCATGAATATTTAAAATAACTTGGGCAAGATATAATATACCAGTAAAGCTACATGACGTGAGATACTGTAGGTTTATGAGAGGATCTATACCTGATTTCATCTGTCTCTGGTACTTTGGTATATGGCAGGATGGCTCTCACTCGTCTCCTGTCCTCCACGGGCTGTTGAAGTAGACAACAAGTCAGCAATAAGTCAATTAAAACACATTCCTCAACTTCTTGAGAAGCTGAAAACCAGATGAGAGAAAGCAAAAAGACTGGATCATTGCATGATTATTCAGCCTTAGATGTCACTTTTTTTATACTGAAGCAGTAAAAAAAACAAAAACAAAAACAAAAAAAACAATGACCAAGATTCTTAAAGAGGAACCTTTTTGCTTTTGTGCTAGTCTCACATCATCTGCACTTATCGGGGAATTGTGCAAGCTACATTTCCTGAAACACTGTAACTGGATGCTGAGATTGCAGTATTACCTCTGGGGGAGCTACTGGTGATAGCAGCTTTTCACCTTTCAGTAGGCAAGACACATAGCTGTAATAACCAATGAGGTCTGACAGTGATGAGAAACGCCTCCCACCTATGTAGTAATCCCCACACATGGCAATGATCCTGAAAAACAGACAAACAAAACAAAGTGTGTGCTGTTTCTTTAAATGTGAGACATCTAATTGAGTATTTAAATGAAGTGGTGGTATAGTTAAATATTTAACATTATAATCAAATATTTATTTAATATTCTTGTTAAATGTTGCCATTGCTCAGGCTTTTAATCTTCAACAGGCTTAGTTATTTGTTACTTTTAAAATGTCGGTATGTATGAGTATTCCACATTCAGCTCCGTGTCTGTTTATGCTTTTGCATTCTCTCTAAGATTCCTTCCTCAGTCACCTTTCAAATATAAACGCAAGTCTCTAAAGCTCCACTTAGAAGTCTCTAAGTTCCAACAACCACACCTTTGATGAATTAAATGCTTACAAACACCTCATTTATCTGTAGCAGCTGTTATCATCTGGGCAGGTATACAAGGGCAGCTTGCCTGTGGCTTCATTCAGGCCTGTGGTGCTAAGATGGGTCAGGGTCCCACAGGGCTGAGAGTTGATGGCCCGATGCATACCTGAAATGGTTGACCACATTGGTCATGCTGAGGAAGGACAACACAAAGGACCCAGGCCGTCGGTCACTCTCCCTGATTAGGTAGCTGCCCGGGGTCCTAGCCTGACGGAGACGCTCCTCTGCAATTGTCCGGTCCAGCTTCCCATGGTACCATCTGGGGCACAAACAACAGATGTCAGTATTGAAAGCTCAATCATGTGTTATGAATATTACAGCTTTTAGTTTCATTTCCTTAATGGCACACTTACTCTGATAACATAATTAGGCCTGTGTTTTGCATTCTAAGCTAAATCTGCTTTCAGCAT
The DNA here is from genome assembly GCF_041902795.1 of Electrophorus electricus. Taxonomy (NCBI): domain Eukaryota; kingdom Metazoa; phylum Chordata; class Actinopteri; order Gymnotiformes; family Gymnotidae; genus Electrophorus; species Electrophorus electricus. Next base: position 7,333,790 of record NC_137501.1, read on the forward strand.
TGTGCCAACTGGTCCATGGAGGGCAGAATAATGAATTTCTATTGTGGAGTGCCTCAGCCTAACAGAGTTTATCAGGAAAGGTGAGACAAGGCTGCACTTCAGAAGTGCTTGTAGAATATTCTAAAAGGCTTTCCTAGCCGTGTGGAGACTTTCCACCCATGTCAGGACCAACATCCAGGGATGGAAGCATCCAAATATATCAGTAGTGAAATTTTTGCCTTAAGAAGGCAGCTCAGTACAGTATGGAGGCTAAAAAGCTTTTATACATAATCTCAGGCCATTAAAAACTTCCCACCAAATAAATTAAATAGTAGCTTTTTTTAACAGCACCAGCTAAAATATACAGTGGATTTAGGTCCCGGTGATAAAAATTAACACCCCTTACTGGTATGGCACCCAGCAACCTGGAACCCACAGGGCGGCAGGGTGGGAGGATGGAAGAAAAAGAATAAGAAGAGAGCAAGTGAGAAGTGCATGAGAGCGAGAGCGAGAGAGAGAGAGAGAGCACAAAAGAAAGTATGAAGGCAGACAAGAGGGCAAGACGAACAAATGCTGCGCAAGCAGTTTTCAGCCGAGGCTTAAAGGGCCACTTCTTTTTCACAAGAGCAAGAGTCCAGCTATAAAGAGAAAAGACCAAGGAGTTGGCCAGAATGCTGAGGAATCTTCCCTGGTGACAAGGCTGTGCAAGTCTGGTGAAGAGGAGAGTGTTTGGGGGGGGGGTCAGAGACAAGCCTACTATCTAGTAACTATAGAACATGGCTGCTTTTTTGGCTCGGTGGACTATGTTCAAAGGTTGTGACACAAAAATACTTCAAGACTAATTGGCTATATGCTGTTTGAAAAGAGGTTAATAAATATATAAGCCTGGATGCAAAAGGTTGTAAAGCTTTTACATGAAAATGCATGATACCCCAGGTATGTGGTATTGTATGGTATTGGTAGGTAACTGATTAAGATTGCAGTCTTGGTATGGGATTAGTAGTACAATTTTATTATCTCCAGTATTTAAACTCAAGGAAAACTGTGGAGACAATGTTTATTTTCATGGCCATAATACTGATCTTATTTAATTTGAGCCATTTACACATAAGTGTTTGCATTAATTACATTTTAGTTTAATCTCAGTATATATTCATTAGGTTATCAGAACCTGTACAGAATTCTCACTGGTGTGCACTAAAAATAACAGGATCTCAATTTTTTTCTAACGCTATGTGGAAGGAGTCTTTGACTAAGTATATGTGTATGTGTGGTTAAGAGGAAGTGGAGAGCATGTGGTAATGGTGGGTGAATAAATGTTTAACACTGATGGGAGTGTGTTGGCAAGTGGAGAGAAAAAGCCTTTGTGTTATCTCTCAGAAACTGGTCTCTGCACAGGTGACAACAACCACTCAGTATTGAGAAGCACATCTGCCACTGACATAGCTGAATGTTGTGAGACTAATGAAGGACTCTCAGTGGTGCAGGTTACTTGCAGCAGCAGCATTGTGTGTTCAGCTCTTCAACCAAACACACATTCGAATGCTTCCTCACTCCTGAGGTAAATTCTGCTCTCACTGCTGAGGCGAGTGGTAAAATATAAAAAGCAAATAATGAGAGTAGAAGGCCTTGTGTTATTTTCAGTATGTGGTCTTCACAGATGACAACAGACAGCCTGCCAACCGGCAGTCTGCCATTACAGAGATCTCCTACATCGACATGTAGAGATTTCCTACAGCTACTGCAAAGTGGGGGAAAAAAACAACAAAATAAAAACAACAAATAAAATCCATACGACAACACAAACTTTAGAAACAAACTTCACCATATAAATGATAGAGCAGAAATACTCTGTATGAAAAATTACCTGACATCAGGGAGACCAGACTCCATGAAGCTTTTTATAGGAGTAAAAACTGCATAGACATGCAGAGGAAAGGTCCCTAAGAATTCACTGAGGGTTTGCTGCCCAACACTACTTTACATAATAAAAATGACAGCAGCTGGGGAGAGTTATTAGCAGATCAGCTAATGAGCTCAGTGGCTACAGTCTTGTAAATCTGTGGCTGGCAGCCGTGTACTAGGAGAAAGAGGAGCGACGTTGGGACCAAAACCATGTCCAAATAGGGCCTGTCCCAAAGTCCATGCTTTCAAGTTTGTGTTCTTGCGCACGTGTTCACGTGCGTTCCTGCCGCTGTGCAAAAACATTCCATTGCTCAAATGTGCAAAAGCAGTGTGTAAGACCTGTTTGTGATTACTGAATCTCACAGTTCTGTGCATTCTTCTATATGCAATAAATCCAGAGGGAAAAAAAAAAAAGCTGAGCATTGGCCATAAAAATAAAAGTGTTATGTATGTATGTATGTGTGTATATATCTGTGTGTGTGTGTGTATATCTATCTATATCTATATATATATCTATATATATCTATATATATCTATATATATATATATATATATATATATATATATATATATATATATATATATATCTATATATATATATCTATATATCTATATAGATATATATATATATATATATCTATATATCTATCTATATCTATATAGATATATATATAGATATAGATATATATATCTATATATATATCTATCTATCTATCTATCTATATAAAAAAAACATTACATTACATTACACACACAGCACAGTAGTGAGCTAGCTATGTAATGTTAATTTGACATGTCTGGAACTCATAGCATATCAATTCACAGTAGCATTTACTTAAGCAAGACCAAAAATCACAATGAATTTTGTTACAAAGATATTCTTCTATATGCTGGGTATTGAGAAGCATATCTCCAACAAAAAACTAGAAAAATGAGAATAATGGACAGGTACAATTTATTTTCACTTGTAGGTACATTTAGCTCTTAAACCAAACCAACGTTCAAATGTGGTCAAATGTTCATGGTTATCACACCTCTTGAGTTACTGCCGACGTGAGTGGTAAAATATAAAGTGCAAATAAAAAGAAGGCGGTCCCATGTTATTTTCAGTCTCTTGTCTGCAAAACACAATCGACAGCCTGCCATTATAAGGAACTTCATATTTCTTGCAGTGTAGCATCTTTGGCAGTGAGAAATGACAGTGTTTGCTCATGACTTCAGAAAAACAAAGAAACACACCATAAAGCTAAAATACACGAAAGATGTTTAGTGCAGAAATGCTCTGGACGGGGAATGACCCATGACATTTTCTTATGAGCGGATGTGCTAAAGACGAGAAATGGTAAGAATTACAGACCAATGTTAGACAATTGTCAAGTTCAATTTCTACTCATACTTCTCAGGCAAACACTAAGCAAATATGGTCTTCTCCAGCTTGCGAGACCATACACAAGTACAACTTTCATCATACTAAGGAATGCCTGATCATGTCACAGCATGAAATGAGGCAATGGGTAGCAACCATATAGAGCTAATGTAGATGCACTATATTACAGTTACCAATGTTCATAAAATCACCACAACACTCCTTTATTCAACTGGCAAACACGCTATATTTTCTGGTAAAACTAATGGTGCAACATTAGATCTGAGCTGGTTGACCTTAAGCTTTATGTGCAGCTGTTGCAGTGTTCCAAGCATGTCCAAGAAATGCCAGAGGAACCAAATGGACTCCAAAGATTTCCTGCTGAGAGTGGGCTTCGATCAAAATGAAGATATAAAACACAATTTACACGAATAAACTACATCTTGTACTTTATGCATGTACAAGTAATATGCAACATAAGTCCTTGATACATTTTAGGAGTGATCATCTAAGATTAGCAGTATAAATAAGTGTATAAGTAGGCCATATGGAAAATAGAACTGCATAATATGCACAAATATTAATGGCTAAAGTATCTACTGTGATGTGCCTTGCAGTAGCGTATAAAACACTTAGGAACCTTTAATGAGACATGGTTAAAGACTAGCCTGCATTACTTTTGACTAAAATAATAATGTGTCATCATTTGAATGCTAAGATCAATTAAAATACCCACAAAATACTCATCTGGAACATTAGACACACTGTACCCTTCTGCGATACCAATACTGCAGTGCCTAATATTGCAGTAACAATTAAAAAAACGGCACATAAATATATTTGAAGATTCCAGAGAGCAACTGATGTTAAAGATACAGAGTATAGTACACAAGGATTCCAGAGGTACAGGACGTTCTATACAGAAGTCCTCCTTAGAAGTTCAGAAATATTTTGTTTGCACAGCTGATCTCCACTGCAGCTTTTATTACAGTGCACTACAGTTGTCACTCCCTGAATCCACCTCTTTAGAGATGTTTGTCTATCTATCTAGTACATGATTTGACAATTTCACTGAGACGTTTGGGTGAGATTGGCTGCTAGTCTTGTTGTCATACATTCTGCATTGAGCTTACATCTGACAGCAACACTGCAACAGCTTTTCTACTGCATTAGACCAACTCACTCACCAAACACAGGAACAGGAAACATGATGGCTTGGACAGAGTGCACTCTTACAGTGTGTTATGTGCACAAGTGTGACAATTCTCAACTGCCCCCCCCGGCACACAAACACACAGACACCCCTTCATGCCTGTAACCATTTTAATCCCTAGGAGCCGGCTGTTATGCACCATATGCTATCAAAAAAACAAAAACAAAAAAAAATGAAACAAAAAGAAAACAACTTGCACGACCCTAATCCTAATTGAAATTGGATATTTTACCTTTTTGATGAGCTGTTTTATGACTGAATATTAGCCTGCTGGGAGAGGACAGAGCAACATTTTAAAAATGATACAGCAACAGATAAAAAAGGAAAAGCCAACAACATAAATCTAAGTTGTATGGTTCCCCAAGTGATTAAATGCCTATACTAGCTAACAGTTGAAGATGGGCCCCAGAATAAATGCAGTAAGAGAGATTACATGTTATGTCACATCTTCTGAGCCTCAGAAAATTGATAAAAAAAAAAAAAAAAAAACAAAACAGATCAACTCTGCATGGCATGACCCATTATTTACTTCCCCATTTGTTCATTAACAAACAACATAACAGCAAAAACAAAGGCCCTTGATCAAAAAGTGCAAAGACCAATGCATGTAACTGTTCATGTGATTTATAACAAATGTATGTCTAGACCCAAACAACCTGGACAAGTAGGACCTCGAAACACTACTGACAAGATACCAGCATACATCAGTACAATAATCTCTTCCTCTCTCTCCAGGCTTCAGGTTCATCTTATTGAAAACAGGACATGACCTTTTTGTGGTCAGTCTATGGCAGCCATCCTGAGAAAAAAAAAAGAGGAGACCTCTCAATTTACAAGGCTTCATCTCAGAGGAAACAAGGAAAGCCTGGGCTTGTTGTGGCTTGATTGAGGGGTCACTCTCTGCCACACCAACCCAATCCCCCTCCCTGTCCAATCAAGGAACTTTTAGATGTCTCTCTCTCCCCAACTGTATTCTGCTCAGCTCGAGTGCATGTCCAAAGATAAAGTCACTGGTCATCATCAACAAACAAATGAGGAAACTGTACCACTTTACATTAAAAATGTCTGTGTACTGTGCTGCCAGCTGTCATCAGGGAATTTAACACAAGTGTTCATTCGTTCGTTCTCTCTCTCGCTCGCTCTCTCACACACACACACACACACACACACACACACACACACACACACACACACACACACACACACACACACACACACACACACACACACACACACACACAACAAAGCTATGAAGGTTCTACTAAAAAACTTAATCTACTTCCACATTCAATGATCTTAAATCCTCAGTTGCAACTGAAATAAACGTTTTAAACTACAGTACTACAAGACTTCAGCCACTAAATGTAAAACAGGGTAGGTTTATGACGATAGTTGTTCATAAACTCAGGGCTAGTTATGGCACATCTGTGGCAGTTTCTGCAACTCTCAAAGTTTTAATGAACAAGCTAGCTCAGACAAAGCACCAACAGAGCTCTAACAGTATAATGAATGCAAATACACGACAACAAAAGAAAACTCTACAACAATGTTTAAAGTGCAAGGAGAGAAGAACATTAAGAAAAGCATCATTTAAATACAGACAAATTATCTAGAATTATTTATAAACAAAGAATACACTAAACAACATTATCACGAACTCTGCTGTAACCTTTCTAAATCCATAGGTGAAAACACTGTAATAAAATTGATACGTTCGGCAAGCGAAACCAAGCTCTCCACATGGCACAAAGCACCGAAGCGAGCGGTGCCTACATTGTGTCCCACTTACGCCGGATTCATCCTTTGCTGCATCCTTGTCTAGGGCGTGTGCTCTTGCTGCCAAAGTAAGCCCACTTCGCTACTGAACCACGGGCGTCTGCCTCCTCCGACCAGCCAGACATAACCGACACAGCTCCAGCTTGGTCCGCGCTACGAGTCCAAGGAGCCACTGCATAGCTGAAGTCATCACTCGGGTGTCATTCAGTGTAATGACTACATCCCACCCTGGTAAGGGGAGGGGACGGCGGACTATCCCTCATATACGTTTAGTACAGCAAAAGCAGCCTTATATGAAAGACCTCCGCTTGCTGCTATTAATTTGTGATGACTGTGTAAGTTTCTGTGAGGGATGAGTGTTATTACAGTGATATTTCCTGCTTGAAGTTCTTGCATTGAAAGGAATCACATAAAGCCAAGAGTGAGCCTAAAGAGGCTTGTGGAAGAGAGTAGCCACAGAGTGTAGGAAGAGAGTTCCTACGATGCGAAGAGGTGGTAGGGAGAGGAATAGGGAGGGGCATGGGGAGGGGACTGCAGGTGGTCCGAAGACCTCAGACTAGCCGCTTCTGCACTGCCACTACAGTGTGTGAAGGGATCTCAAAAGGCCAATAAAAACTGTATTATTAAACACCTCTGGGAACCAATAACAAAAATGCTACACAGGATCAAAGAACTTATCTTCCCTGCACTAAGAATGTCATTTTAACATCCAACATCTACTTAGCAATCAGCCATTATCCAACTTTCCTGGGCCAATCAAGATATTTTTTGAAAGTTTCCATGCTGGAAAAATGGTAGTGTTGAGTAGGAATCCAGGAACAGCTGCAAATCAACTTTGTTTTTCTTCATGCATGACAGGGCGTCACAGCTTGTTAGACTCTGAGGTGGCAAGCCTGATGTATAGATGGAGGGCTAATGAATGAGGACCAGTACATGATGATTCTAACAGTTCATAATGAACAGTTTATACACAATGCCACTGTAATCTGTGGAAGCATTGGTGTGAAAGACCAGAAGGAAATTGTGAATATATGTTCAAGTTGTCATTAAATGCATAAATCTGATCTTTTACCCAATCTGTACGAGCACCTGTAAAGACCAGTTATTTTAAAATGTTCAAAGTATTCTGCACAATATTTCTGTACAGAGGAACCTGTGTTTAGGGTAAGGTTAGTTAACGTGAACAGCTTACTAAGCTATGTAACTACTGTATAATGCCTATAGTAGCCTACTGCAACATCAGATTGTTTTTAATATATATAAATACTCACTTATCTAGTGGCATTTGTACACATACCCTCCACAATGGGCCTTCATCTATCTTCATCAAAGACATAAGGTATCTTATTAAGACAGAGTAAAGGGCCTTTCAAGATACTGCAAAAGATGCTTGGCAAAAATTATACATGTTACAAAAAAGGCGGTAAAAAGTTATGCTTTGTTACCTAAAGCATCCCAGATTAGTCTAGCCTATGCAGATCCTGTGCTACTTGGCATTCCACTGGCTCCATATTTCTATGAAGACAGTTAAGCAGCATGGGAGCTCAATTAACACTACTGCGAGGGAGAGTTATATGAGCGACCACATATCATACAGTAGCAGCACCACTGATCTCAAAATCCAGCCTCCCCCGCCTCACCCCTGTACCCAAGCCCAACCCGCTGCTCTCAAAAGAAACTGTTTATGTCTCAAAATCCCCTCTAATCTTCGTGGAAACTCAAGATCAAATACCCATTTTCAAATGTGCCTTTGGTTTTAGTCTGAGCCTTGGTAGAGCGGGGCCTTGTTTAAACTTTTGTTTTGCTTTCAATAAACAGAAGACTAGTAAGCATCTGTGAAATATCTGTCCTAGTGATGACACTTCTGTTTATGAATGAAGTGTGCTCGATGATTGTTGCTGTCTCTGGCATGCTACAAAGCACTATGTTTAGTCACACATGCTGCACATAAGGGACTTTGTCCAGGCTCGTGAAGGTTTTCCAAACTATACCACATTGTTACCTCCTTACAATTCACAAAGGAATGAGTTTGCACATCCCAGAGCAAGAGCCACAATTTATTCCACTGCTCTCTCACATTGCAGTAATATTTCAAGTGAATAATATAATATAACAACAACAAACAGTGCCATGACGGAATTAAAGAAATGGCACTGTAGATGTTCAAGCTTAATTTCGGATTGACATGAATACCATATACCGGACAATAACTGAGCTATTTCAGTCACATGGAAAGGATAGTAATGGATTAAACTGACTTTACAGCCCAATATTTCTTTGTGAATATGTATGCCTTTTACATAAAAGCATCTTCTGTCTTGATTGCACATATGTACTTAAAATTAAAGCTAAACAAAAATCATCTGTTGAGATGACAGTTGAAAAACTGAACATAACTGTGCATGAAATCAGAAAGCACAGATAAATCCTTTTATGGAACAGACTTTTATTGACAGCATTTTAATTTGAAGCTGGTTTCACATTACTGCTGAAAGGATAAGATTATGGCACACCTTTGATCTTGAGTATCAGATGCTGCCCAACCTTCCCTTAACTCGCCAACCATGTTGATAGGGTCCTTCAGCTACAAGTTCCCAGCACATTCCCATCCTTATATCAGTCTGCAGTCTATCACGCAAGCATAATTCAGTGAATAACTGAATACCACTGTGTGCAGAAGAATGAAGACTACCTTTTATAATAAGCACCAATACATGACAGTTCATAGTGCACAGCCTACACACAATGCCACTATAATCTGTGGAAATATTGGTGCGATAGACCAGAAGAAATTTGTGAAGAATCGTGAAGAGTGCATGTTCATGTTCATGCTGATAATACAGAGGTTTTCACAAGATGAAAGAATGCCTTGGAATTTTACTTGGAGTGTCACCTTCATGGCTTCTATGCTTACAAGCTGGTAAAATATTCCTATTTAGCCATGTAGGAAACCAAGCAGTCATAAAAGTCTACAATATGTTATACAATATGACAATATGATATGACGCATCATACAAAATCCATCAGCAACTCAAATCAGAAAAAATCCATTATATAATTAATTTATTAAGTGATTGGTTTATTTTGAATTAAGCCACTATTACAAAACTAATGACTGCTTCTCAATCAGAATAGTACCACATTAAATAATATGCCATTATTTTCTGATAACTTGTCAAAAAGGTTCATCAACAAGTTCACATCTAACATTTACTGGCTTATTGAGAAGTATTAGTGAGTACTACTATTTTAGACTTATGTACTGAAAAACCTAAATTGTATGAGGTAATTTGGAAAGCTAGCTGTGCTGGCTACATTTTTGCAACTCTTGCCTTTAGCCAACCACACAAATGTAACTATGTGACTATATATATCCTTTAACTTTTGAATGATCAAAGGCTACTTATAACTTCTGAGCCAACAGGAACTGAGAAACACATTTTGGGTGTTACGGGTGTTCTTTTTCCACAGAAACAAGAAAGTTGAAAGTTTTTGATACAACTGCTATTAGTCATCTATCAACCTTATGTTCAACAGGAGTTCTAATGTGTACTAATGTGTTACACCTGTCTCCATTGTTCACACAGAACCACAATAGTCCTACACTTAATTTACAGTTAATAAGTAAGTTAACTGTAATATGCTTGAACTTGTTCACAGCCATAAGAATAATATAGGCCTGGTATAAGAGTGGTGGTATACATTTTCAAAATTTTGTCAAGGGTTTGACAAAACAAGCAGTTGTTACTTTTTAATGCTGTCTTTTGATAATCACTGTTGTAGTCTTTACTTTTTGTAAATAAGTAAATCAGTCAACAGGCTATGCTGCATGTGAGTGCATCTAAAAGGGGATGCATACTACGAAGATGGGCCTACACTGAGTAGAACTGCAAAATTAATCAGAATTTGTAAGCATGCATAACTGGACCCCTTGGCTTTTGGGCCGAATATGAATGTTGGATTGCAACAAGTCTTAATGTGATTAAACTACTGAAACTTGCTGCAACTGTTAAGAAGGTGCATGGCTGATGAGAGAATAATCCCCATCATTCATTACTTACACATGGGTAGAAAAAGAAATGGCAGTTTCTAAAGAATGAAAGACATCCTTACTGGTTAGTGGGTGGCGCAGAGAGTGAGAAAACAGCCTCTTCTTCCTCATATTCCGGTCCATCCTGCTGATCGCTTTCGTCCACACTCCCGTGTGCTCCGTAACCCGGTGGTGGTGGAGGCGGTGGAGGCAGTGGAGGCAATGGTGGGAAGACAGAAGGCCCATCAGAACCTGCTGAGGTGGGTGACATACGGCTATCAGGTCCCTCTGAGGTGGGGGAATAGCACAGTCCACTAGTCCCTGAGCTTGCTCCATGAGATATGGTGTGGCCGCCACTCCCTGCAGCGGCCAGTGCTGGCCCAGTCAGATCTTCTCCGGTAACCGGGTAAATCATCATGTCGGTGAGGCTGTCTGGGGATGTGTTAGAAGGGTGGCGAAAGCTTTGCGCAAGTCCCTGGCCCAAATCACTAACCCGCACTCTACTCGTCTTGGGATAAAACGGAAACTGGGTCGTCTCAGGGCCTCTGCTGTCTTTAACCCCTGTCCCCGATGATACGGTACCCCTACCCTCGTTCCTGACTTCTGCGTCCATTAAATGCGTGAAGGTGAATTAAGAAGAGAGCCGGCCCTTCTTTTTTAACCTGAAACACTCTTCCAGTCTTTTGGGATGTGTAAACTAACGCCAAAAACTTTGCTGGAAAACACTTCACGCTTAGCCAGCTCACAAGCTAGCTCACGTAGCTAGCTCTGGCTAGTCCCACAACACACAATGCTAGCCAGGCTAGCTGACGGCACACTTGATGAGTTATGTCTTCATTGTTTCCTGAGTTTCGAGTTTACAGAAATTCACACTGATTCGAAATTATGTAGATGAAATATCATAAAAGAAGAATAACGAAAGTAATTAGCCCCTGGCTTCCCGTGGTGCCAGTTCTTGGTAGCAGTCCACTTGACGGGAATCTGCGGTTTTATTGTCAGTGTGTGCGCCAGTCTTTTTGTAGCTGTTATTTTGTTTCCAATGAGTTAAAAAAAAAAGGCTCAAGATTTTATCTGAAACGGTCCACAGTAGCGTTTTAGTATCCGATACTTTTTTCTTTCTTCATTTCCACTCAATGAACAAGTTACAATGCTTTTTCTTGCTGCGTGAATTACCTTTTCTTTCGAGATTAGTGGACTGGTGGAACATTTGCCACAACTGCTCCCAGCCCCACTCCTTTCCCTGCGCGTGCTCGCCCGCGTGCAGACCGTATTAATAGAGTGTCGAGCTCTTGCGAATTCGATTACATCTACTTTGAGAAATAGCTCATCCTTCGATCGTTGTTCCGAGTTAAGGTTTGTAGTATACATTATATACGTTATTTATTCCTACAATTTAGTTTATTTGTCTTTGCTGTAATGTAATTAAACGTAGAGTTACGTAAATGGGCTGATTTCAGTGTTCTCCGAAGGTTCTTATACGAACAAGAGTATTACAAATTGCGTGTTTAGTTTGAATATGTACAAATGAGACCTCAGTCGAATACATTGTGAACCAAACAAAATCCCGTCCGCAACGGATAAGTCACACAAGCACATTAGCTCAACTTACTGGTACTGTTATTTAAAATATTTTTACATTATATGAACAAACATGGCTTCTATTTTTCAGCAAATGCTTCATTAATCTGATTATTCTTGCAGTCCCAGATTTATTTTCATACCTTGCTTCTGTTTGCTTTGCTTAAGTGAGAGTGGAGTTGTTGCTGGAAACGAGTAATCAGATAAAAATGTGATGTAGCCATGGGAACTGAGAGGGCTGTGGATGCATCTGTGTTCACCGCCACTCCTGGGAACTGAGAGGGCTGTGGATGCATCTGTGTTCACCGCCACTCTTGCCTCCAGTCCAAACATCTGCGTCTGCTCAGTGACATTCCCCATATCTAGAGTTAGTAATTTGACCAAATACTCTGCCATGCCCCACTGTAATTCAGATGATCAATCCCTAATCCGTAATTTCCTTACACATGCACAGCCTTAGTTTCATTTGACTTAATTGTAAGCGCTGTCCATCCACTTCTCAGTAAACACTCAACTTTGTCCATAATCACGATCTGCTGCTAAAGTAAAGCAGTGTCAGTGTCTACATTATGTTCAGATGTCTTAATCCCATCTAGAGTCCTTAGTTATGACTAATTCTTATAGAAGAGCAATAGATTAATCTGAAATCTGTGATAATTGTTTTCTTTATAATTTTTAAATGTCTCCTCTTGCTCTTCTGGCTTGCAGTCTGTCTACAGCAGCTGCATGTCTTTCACCTTCACCTTTACAAATACCTCAAAAAACAGCCTGTCTCATTTCCCTCTATCTGACTCATCTTGTCCCCCCTTGTCCCCCCTTGTCCCACAGCCCCCCGCCCAGGTCTCCCTCCAAGGGCTGTCACGCCCCTCAGACCCCCCCCCCCCCTTTCCTCTGACATTTTATTTCCCACACACCCCTTGGCTGTTTTGCACTTTGCACTTTTGATGACCTCCTCTCTCAAGTCCCTTAAACACAGGCCAGCAGAGGCAGGGCGGACTGGCAACCCGCTGCCAAGTGCTGTCACTCTTCGTCAACTCCGCCCTCTACTTCTCTGTCCTCTAGCTCTCTGCTCTCTGATATGATGTGACCAGCCTCTTCTGGACCCCCCCACCACACACACACACCCCTCCCACTAATAAAGCCACATCTACACACGTCTAACCCACAGTCGACAGAGGAAAGATAAATGGAAAACCAGCTGTAACGTAATTTTTTGTTTCAGGGACAAAAAATCCAGGACCTCTTACCGCCTTCACTTGTAATGGAAAAGAAAAGCTAAGGACTGTGAATGCTTTTTGCATGTTGCTATCAGTTTAATCTCTCTGGATGAACTTCTACTCACCAATTATTTGTGAAACATATACATCAACATGATAACATTAGGTACATTAGGTACATTTCCTGTTTATAATGATAAACAACCCACTGTGATTCTTGAAATCTATCCCTTGACACCATTAGCGAACAGGTTTGTGGACTACATTAGAACACAGCATGAGTCGCCAAACCAGATGGCGTAGAGGAATCGTACAAGGCACATTTCCTGCCCATCCTCCTCCAAAAGCACAGTAATCCTTCTCTGAGCTCCAGGCAGGAGTGGGCCACGTTCTCAGCGGTGTTACTGGAGTGCTCTGCTGGGTGTGAGGCTCTGGCATGGTGGGGAGGGGGTGATTTGTGAGCGAGTGGGATGGTTGTCCCTGCTTCCTGCTATCCGGTCTGAGTGGGCATAATGAAGTTCAGGGCAGGGTGCAGCAAGTCATCTGTCAGTAAGCAGAGTGTAGGAGCAACGGTGCCTGCTGAAGAAATATGTGCTCTCTCATTGTGTGCATATGCAAGCATGAGTGTTTGCACAAGGGTGAGAATGAGAGTCAGTGCGAAAGTGTGTGAGCAGCTGTGGAGGGATGTTGCTCCTCCTATTCATCAGCAAGAATACAGGTCCTGTAGTGAAAGTGTTTGAGCACACTGTGAGTGCATACCATAGGGAGGAGGAAGAGGAAGATGGAGAGGAAGATGGAGAAGAAGGGAGAGTAGAGTCGATGCCCTGGTGAAGTCTCCCCCTGTATTCTAGTGGTGCACAGGGTGCTTCGCCCAAGCTGGCTGTGATGGATGTGTGCATTAAAGTTAACAGTGCCATACTCTGTGGAAACCTCATTTCTAGACACTCTAAGCCCCACTAATAACCCAGAGCACTGTTCCATCAATATCACTAGGCTGTTTCATTAGGAACAACCACCTCAAAAGCTTGGCCCACCTCTTTCTCTTCCTCGACTTCTCATACAAATACCAGGTTTATCTCTATATCTGTATTCACATACATTTTAAACCAGGGCAGCAAGTTCTTCATAAAAGGACACTAGGTCATGCATATTCATTTGTGACCTTGTTTTTCCTTGTAGACCCAGTTAACTGTGCCCAGTTTCCCTTGTAAGGAATCTTCTTTTGCATTTATATGAAAATTTAATACAACCTGAGTGCTACTTTAAAGCAGGGATACACCATTAGTGTCATGTGAAGGAAAGATGCAGTGCAAAGGTGGTAACTCTCTATGGGACACTTAAGAAATGAGTGTTATGCAAGTTCAGATTACAGAAATGAGGGGAAAACCATGAATGTTCAAGTAGTGCTCCAGTTACCTCAAAGCACCAAAGACACATGGCAGTGTTAATATATCAATAGATGGGTATTATGTGTCATAATGCTGTGTGGTATTGCACATCGCATTATAATTACCTACTCACTGGTACTTTAAATGGCCTAGTGCACCCTTAAATATAGCAATCATTAGTTGTCTTATCTGAGTTCATTATTATGAAAGATCTTCAGATCAGGTTGTTATCACCACGTCCACATGCCGTATTTCTGTCTCATGTCACATGTTTTAGATGTGATGTTATCTTCCCATCTCTCTTTGCCTCTCTTACTTCACAGCCATGCCGTGTGCCATTTGTGAATAGGTTGCGGGATAAAACAAGTCTGAACTGAAGGCGGGTTTCTCCACGTGTGTGCTTGTTCCCATTGTTTAACTGGGGCCTCAGAAATTTAGCTCTCTTGGCATTCATCTTGAAATGTACTGAATGAACCAGTATGCCAGAAGCCATACACGCTTCATTTCCCAAAAATCATTTTGGGGCCTTGGGAAAGCACAAGTGTATGTGTCCATGATGTTTTCAAGTTTAGAGAATCAAAATTTCTTTATTGTGATTTAACTATAAAAAGAGCAGAATGTAATTGTAACATTTGTCTTTACCAATTAAAACACAGGAAAAAACAAGAAACTAAAAATAAACTAGAGTAAACATAGAGAAATAGAGTAAACATAGAGAAAAAACAAGAAACTAAAAATAAAATAGAGTAAACATAGAGTAAGTTCTAAAGATAAATTATAAGAATAAATTAAAATCCTCTAAAATCTAAATGTTGTATATGGATTCAAATATGAACTATTAAGGATTGAGTTATTTCAGATATTGCACATGTTCCACTGTATTCAAGAGACTGATGGCAGAAGGTAGAAGCTCTTAAGGAGCCTGGCAGTACTGCACCAAAAGCTACAGGATCTCTTACCTGAGGGTTAGAGGGAAAACAGGCTGTCAGAGTTAAGGGTGGAGGCTTCCGTGATGCTGGTGGTTGTCAACAGATGACCTTTCCTGGACAAGTCCTCAATAGGTGGGAGCATGGTCCCAAAGATTCCTTCTGCTGTCCTTACCATTATCCTCAGGGAGTTTTATTAATGGCTCAACTAAGGCTACAGTTAGCAATGATGGTAAAAGTTCCCCTTTTCACACTGACCTGAAATCAGTTTCTTAAAGAGCTAAAGAATGCCTTCTACATGGAGCAGTTAGCAGATCATTAGTTTGTCCCAGTGTCTCCTCTATATTAATGTGCAGTAATATGGTGCTCTAAGAGACTCCTTATTATTGTGTGTGCTTTATTAAGCATTCCCATATGAAGAATTGTTCTGAAGAATATATGCATTAATTGATCAGTGCATGAGTTTGTAAGAACACAGACTTCTTGAGGAGTTAACAGCATGACCCATTTAACATTTAGGAAGACAAAAGACATGTCAGGAATCAAGCACAATGTGCTATGAGCTTTGAGAATGATTTCTCTAGTCTTTAAACCAAAAGATAGAATACATGAGTGACTTGCATGAGATCTGCACTCTTAAATGAGTTCTTCACTAATTCTGCTGGGAATGCTTAAATTAATCAGAACCTGACAGACTGAACAACAAACGCTTGGAGGAAGAATAAACACAGATAAATTAATAGCTGTCAAATGGGATTTTTTTTATTGGCTGGCCTATGTCAAAGAATGCCAAATGGAAGACTGTGCTTCTTCTTTGATAAGAATTTTAAAAAAGAAAAAAACTGACATCAGGGAAGTTACGTAATAAAAAAAGTGATGCAAAAAGCATCCCTGCCATCCCCTTAATGCTAAAAAAGCCAGTGTCCTAGGACATTTTTAGGAGAAGTTGCACCGTGTGGAATCCTTTTGAGAGTCATGGTGAAGCAGTGAAACCAGCAAGATATATTTGGTAATCTAATTTCTCCCGAGAGCTACTGTTGTGCATATAATGTCACCTAATTTGCATGGTGTTACAAGAGTCATTACACTAAATGGAGCATTGTCATGCAAAATTACATGTGTGTTGGGCTTCTGGGTCTGAATTGGGAGAGGGAGTCTTCAGAGTGATGATGTTCCAGAAGGGCGTGAGTGTAAACATGTTTTGCTGGTTTGTTTGAAAACAGAGCTCTCACTAATGAATGTACATCTGCATTAGTGCTCTTCTGCTGAGTTCTTCTTCATAAGTTCAGCGAAATTCAGTGGAGAACACAGCCATGTGTTGTTTGTATCTTATTGCAGCCTAACTGAGTTTCTTCTACACAATCAATATGAGGTGCTGCAAAACAGACACCTTCAAGAGACAGAGAGAAAGAGACAGAGAGACAGGTATAAGGAGAGAGAGGGACAGAAATAGAGGTAGAAAGAGAGTCAGAGAGAGAGAGAGAGAGAGAGAGAGAGTGCTGGAGTGGGAGAGAGAGAGCAAGAGAGAGAGAGAGAGAGAGAGAGAGAGAGAGAGGGAGCATGCACCTACTGAAAGCTCTGTGACTTGACTGAGAAATGCATTTTGTGGCACAGTGCCTACAGCGTCGTAGCTTTAATGGCATTTTCAGATTATTCCAGCCCAGCGTCCCAGGACCGACATGCCTCCATTCCTGGACCAGCTTGCCTGGCTAGAATGACAGGAGCATTCAGGCAGCCAATAAGCCTGCTATCACCAAGGGCCTTCCCTCTAGAAAAAAAAGAAGCTGGTCATGAGTCTCAATAACAGGGCCATACCTTAAAGCCTCACGTAGATAGCTTTCTGTCCCATAGTCCAAGACTCTTAATGCAGGCCGGCTGGTATTAGAGCGGATGTGTACGGGTGAGAGGAGCCTTTTAGCGCGCTGCCTCCCCCTCAGACAGATGTGATGAAAGCTGAGCCGTGGCATGGCATACGGTGTGCGTCCACATTTGAAATGGCCTCAGTTAAGGCCACGCTCAGTTCAGGATCAAGTCTTCCCTATGTTGCCACACCTTCTACAGAAGAGCACAAGTGGAGTGTGAAATGAGGATGGACATTACGTGTTAGAGACACAGGACCAGAGAGCCTCATGGTGTAGAAGACTCCAGTTGTCATCAATGTGCAACACAAGTAGCGCCTGAAAGGCTGCGCGTTTGCTAGAAGAACTGTTTGTGGACTATTTCAGAATTTGACAAAAACACAAAGTTTGACTTAACTTTTCAAGAATACATTGAGTACTCAGACAAAATTTTTTTTAGCTCTTTGAAGAATCCTCATATAAAGTGAAAATATTCACACACCATTTTTTTTTAAATGATGGTAACGCCATATATTTTTATTTACATGGCAATGACTGTTTATTGACTTAAATAGCCAAAATCTCTTTGCATTCTCCACTCATGTGACAGTGCTCTAAAATAAAGACCTCTGTTGAAGGATATTTTCCATCTGATTGCATCAGTGTTGTAGAAGCCCCACTGAAGCCTGGTAATCTATACCAATGCCAAATTGCAGTCGAAGTGTCATGGTCTCAGACATTTGCTTTCTACTGAACATGAAATATTAGTTATGCTTTTCAGATAGGATTCTGAATGACAACACAATGAAGTTGTGAAAACGATTACTTCATGCACGCTTTTTCAGCAGTCAAACCAAACAATCTTCTAGGATTAATATTGAACTCAGTTTTAAATGTGGAGAGGTTATCTGCTACCACTAGTTATCTGCTAGACACAAGAATGTGAAGTCAGTGACTTGCCGCTCAGGAAGTGTGTGTAATATGGATGGAGAAAGTGTCTCAAGAGAGCAAGAAGCACTCATTCACTCATTCAGACAATATGGCATGGCCTCCGTAAAGCGGTCCATTTATCACAGACTGCTGACAATAAGGGCCCTGCCATTTCAACAACCAATTATGGCAAAACGAAAGTGAGAAAGAGAGTGAGAGTGAGAGAGAGAAAGAGAGAAAGACCAAAAGGAAGGAGGAAAGTAAAAGTGATGTCATTTGCTCCTCCTTGACTTATTAGCTGAGTTCATCATCTCCTCTTGCTATTCATGGAAGTAAAGCCACCTCACCATCTTCAAATACACCACGATACACACACATTCAAGTTTGCTCTGGCCATGCAGGCACATGCTTCACAATCTGGGAACCTCTGCTTGCTTTTAAGAACCCAGCTGGTTTATTCATGAGCCTCCTATGGTTGCTGTCAACTCACATCAGGTACGCACGAAGGCAGACTGTAAATAATGGAAACTCCCCGGAGACATGCTCTGAGCTGGCCTCCCTTGTCCCCATGGGCTAATCCCCACATCCCAATCACCACCCCCCACCCACCACCAACACCAGAGAAAAGCAACAGCCCAGGTCAATACTAATGACCTAAAAAGCAATGATAACATGTTATAAATAAGATAAATAATACATCATAGATCATAATGAAATAGTAATATGGATGTGTATGTTTATAATGGTAGTGTAAAGTCATGCTGTTTTAAGATATATTAAATGCTCTATTATTATTTTTATTTTTAGCAAATAGCAGTTTGTGCAGGCAGAGTCAGTTAAGGTAGGACCTCGAAACATTGACTGCCCTTCAGAAACAAATGATTATCATCAGCAACACTGACCTGTGGAGGCAATCCGTCTGTGCCTCTGAGATGATTCAATAAAGCCACTGAGATTAGATAGCTGGATCAATATGCCTCCATCAAAATATCCATGAAGCAAAAATACCTAAATGTTTGGGTCAAACCAGTCTTCTGGATCTAGCCAATGGTACATTTCTAAAAGAATCACACTGACCTACATCCATCTGGTGTACTTATATCCACATTTACTGTCTGTCAAGATGGACTTTAAAAATATACATTTGACTGGGATTCATAACAGGCTAGTCTATGAATGAATGTCCCACATTCAAAAGCTGTAGACCAACTTTTGATATAGTCCTAGTTTATCTGAAGCCTGCTGTAAGCCTGTTTTAAAATGACATATGTGTGACCTAGATTAGGCCTACGTGTC
This sequence comes from Electrophorus electricus, assembly GCF_041902795.1. Classification (NCBI taxonomy): domain Eukaryota; kingdom Metazoa; phylum Chordata; class Actinopteri; order Gymnotiformes; family Gymnotidae; genus Electrophorus; species Electrophorus electricus. The sequence continues at coordinate 7,353,232 of NC_137501.1, forward strand.
TTGTACCATTGTATGTTTCAAACATAATTTTAATGCATAGCAATTCCAAATAAATAAATAAAAAAGTATAAGGGGAAAAGGGCAAGGCCTTAGTAATTCTGCTTGATCCGCCAGGTTCCTGATGGCAATTAGCTGTCCCGAGAAATGAATGGGTTGCTGACACACAGCCGTTTAAAGAAAGACAAAGATAGCACTAACAACAACAACAACATCAACAAAAATAAGTATGTCGCCTCGGTGCAAAGTAGTGGGTGCTGTGGCGTTCCCTCAGGGAAGTGCCAGTGGCCTACCCAACTCTCCAGTGTGTCGTCAGCTCCCGCTCCTCCACGCCCCGATTTGTGTCGCCCCGCCCCAGTGTGTTTGTTTTGGTGTCCCATTTCTGTGAAACCTGGGAAAATAGGACACGTGTTTCCGTCTGTTTGGTTGTGTAGATGCTAACACCTGCTAGGGATGACAGCGATATTGCACTGATTAGTGTTTCGCATAGCCACTGCTTGATGTTCAGCCAAAAATTAAGCCCACATTGTGCTATCATTTATAGGCTTTGTGGTAGTTAACACAGTGCTCATGAAATATAGGGTACTGGCTCTATTGGAGGCCATGTTTGCTGCTGCCTCAGTGGTATTCCAATTGCATGCATTCAGTATCTACTGTGCCAATTGTAGTTTTTTCCCCCAAGAAATTCAGTATAATCGGAAATGTTTGGAGGCTGAGTTGGACTCATTTCCTTTCTATCATTTACTCTTAAAGTCCATGACTTCATGGCATGAAGTTTGGATCTCAGCGTGACTGAAGGAAGCCCAAAAGATGAGCCTTGTGCTGGGAACAACCACTGCTTCTCCTCAGAGGTTCGATTTGCCCATTCCCTCTGACAAATGCAAGCAAAAAAACTTCTATTGCTTGGGGGTTCAATTTACATGAAGATTAATTAGGAAATTAGGACATTCTCTCTGTCTCTGTTCAAGTCTTTCTCTCTCTCTCTTGCTCTCTCTCTCTCTCTCTCTCTCTCTCTCTCTCTCTCTCTCTCTCTCTCTCTCTCTCTCTCTCTCTCTCTCTCTCTCTCATATGCCTCTGCCAAGCCATAATAAAAAGCACCATTAGAATCAGCAGGAAAAATCATCTGCATCATTTATAATTTGGCCTTCAAACATCTCTTGTGCCTTTCTCCATGCCATTTCTATACATTTCTTGGCTCACTTAAGAGCTTAATCAGCTATATTGACATTAACCAAGGTGTGCATGTATTATGAAATGCAGCACAATCCTAATACATTTCCTGTTCAAAGACTCTCATACAGAACCCTGCCTGTTATTGGGCTTGGCTTGTGCACTGAAGAGAAGATGTTGGCTTGCCTGCAGATCAGTAGGCATGCTTTTGTCATTACTGGCAAGACGCTGACTATTTTTATCCAGCCATACACTGCTGCTCTGTAACACACTTTGAAATGTCCACATGTCCCCTGAATTATGTTCAGGTTTGTATAAATATTGTTTCTCTCCTGAGCAATGTTCTTTGGCTCATTAAAAATATTTATTTTTTATATTATTATTACTATTTATTACTAATATTATTCATACTATTTATTTTCTATTTGTTTATGTAATATACTACATTATAAGCACAAGCTATATAATGTTATGTTTGTGTTTTAGCCCTCAGGTCAAATAACCTCATTACCAAGAAGCAAGCATCTTGGTTATTTGAAGAGGGCCGGTCTGACCCTTGCAGTCCTGAATACAAATAGCGTCATGCTAGTCGTCATTTGTCATACGTCATGCTGGCCAGATTCCATGCTGCAAGACCTCAAGAAATTGTAATTCCTGTGAAAGTGAGGGCACTGGCCATTGTTTATATTATCATTATTGATTCCGAAGAAGTAATCAGTGCAACTGCAATTGTTCACTTTGCCTACCTGGCAATTTGTGTGGCCCAAGGCATTCAATTATCTGTCAGGGGTTTGTCTGGGTGTGAACTGCCTGCATTGTGTATTTCAGTATGTAATATGGGGCATGTAATCTCAATTCAAACCCAGCATGCAGCTCATGACTGTTTAAAGAGGAATGTTTCAGAAGTGGACCAGAAAGGGGTTGTTTGGTGGCCCACTGACGGCTGAGAGGCAGACGGGTGGGGGCTGTTGAAGTGCTAGCTGAGCATGGGTCTAGCTCACACTGCCCATCTGTGGCTCGCCCCTGCTGTGGAGCCCTTCGAGAACACGGCTGTCCCAGCCTTCTGCTTCCCCTGGCCACAAACACACACACACACACAGTCTCATGCACACACGTGAACACACGCTCACACCCACAAATACAGACACACATGCACACACACGCCCACGCACACACATGCACGCAGAAAGCTGGATGCATTCTCTCTCTCGCTCATGCAAGTGGATGGTCACATGTATGCATGCACAGTTGCACGCCCCCACACAAATTCACAGATGGGTGTTCGGAGCTGTGCTTGTACACACCCACAACAACATGCACGCACTAAGGCCACAGAACCTTTGAACCTGCATCTCAAAGTCATCCTTAAGTCCAGCTGCTTCAGCATCATAAAAAAAAACAAACTTTCATATTGTGCTCGCTATACGCCCATGTCGCCTGTGTCTCCAGAGTTGCCGGTGTTGGTTTATGGGCAGTGGCTGGCCCAGCGCTCCCTGGTGTCCCTGCTGAACGTATAATAACTGGTCCCTGTACTGAATCACTATCATTTAGTTTTCTAGCCACCATCTTTCATTAGCTTTCTCCCTGGCCGGCCCCAGGCCAGCCATGTCCAAGAGCTCCTTTATGAGGGACCAGTAACAAAGAATGAAAGAAGCCACATTGGCCCAGATGCCCCTGGGGCAAGCCTTGTCTCTGTAGGATTTTGCAAGTGCTGACCTATTCCATGCCTTGGAAAAGGGTACATAAACAAACTAGCCAATGGCCAGCACCTTCTAGCATGTAGAAAACTGGGTTATGAATAGTGTGTGCAGTGTATGTGTATGTATGTGTGAGAAAGATGTGTGTGCATTGAGTCTAATTTGTGTAAAATTAATGATTGTCTGTGCAAATGTAGTCCAATGTGATCCATTTTTGAAGGACCACTGTTTTTGAGAGGGAGAGAGAGAGAGGGAGAGAGAGAGAGAGAGAGAGAGAGAGAGAGAGAGAGAGAGAGAGAGAGAGAAAGAAAGAAAGAGAGATTAGAATCAGACTGCTGTGGGAGCATGTTCATTCTTGCAACTCCATCTTGGTTCACCTAAAGCACTCAGACGAATGCACTCCCAAGGCTTGCTCTGCATTCAGAGTTGCCAATGGATTTTTTCTATATTGCTTCATGACAGTCATAGGGTGATATTTCTTTGAAGTCAGACCACTTTGTTTGTGTTTCCCCCATCTGGCTGAATTTGGTATTGTAGCAGAGATGTTTGCCTAGAGGTCATTGTGTTATAATCTATGTTGAATCTTTGCACAATTGACATGAAATATAAATTATCTAATTATGTTGAACTAAAACAGCAGATGCATGAGTATCAGTATAAGATAAGTAGACATTTTGGCATATGTAGACTACTATACATGTTTAATTTCACTTAATACATATTTGTACTAATAAATTTTAGTAAGTAAATAAAAAAATTAAAATGACAATTATTAAAACAAATTACATTTCATTATAATATAACTGGGAGAAAACAGAAATCAGCCTCTTCCAAGAGTACAAGCCAAACATGCAATAATCTGATATTTTTCAAGGGGCTTGACTCTGGTAGCAGAACTCTTTGTAAACACTGGGAATCAATGTAATGCACCAGCAGGGGTCACTCTAACTACATCAACAAGGGCATTGCAGTATTAGGCTCAACTCTATATTTATAACCACCATCTGTCTCACTGTAAAGGGAGCCACCACTCATTTATCTGAGGACAACTATATTCCCACTGAAGCCATAGATACTCAGTATGATGATGAAACTCCTCAATATGATGGCACAATTAGTTCAGGAATAGTTTATTATGAAGGACAATAAGGTTGTCTGTTCCAATCCGCAGTGAAAAGCTTATCGAAAATTCCTAGAGTACAGTGTCAGCCAAAATCGTGGTGCTCTTAACAAATACTGATCTGTAGCATCAGAATACCTGCTTATCTGCTTATTTGTTGAGAGGCATTAAAGAGATTGACATGCACTGTTTTGGAGAAATATTCTTATAGCACTTAGTATTAGTCCATTCCTCATGCCTTATCTCAGTAACTGCACACACAATTAGCGTGTTGTGGAAGTGCCCACGAGATGAGCTGGGTTTTCATGTGAGCATCTTGTTATCTAGACATATCACTATACTTGCAGTCCTAATGGAGTATGGAATTCTGTTTACAAAATTATTCTGCACAGTTTATAGAGTGAAACATTGAATATTTGAGACAATTATTGGTGCTAAACACTGAAGCAGTCAAGTCTGTCTTTTTGTCTCTGTCCTTCTCTGTCAATGCTTTCTTTTCTTCCTGCTAAATTCCAGAGGGAGTTTTTAATCAACTGATCCATATAATCAATGATGGCCAAAATGGCTACATAAAATCGATGACTTTCAGCTTGAAAAGCAGAGAGGCTCCTCTGTACATGGTGCACACTCTCCTGAGGGCCGTGATCTCGAACGGTAGGAGGAGAGTTGCGAGCCCCCAGATGCTGGCAGCACGCCGCCTTCCCCTCAGCCCAGGCCAGCTGCCGCAGTCATAAATAACCCTAATTCTACAAAATGCGAAATTAAATTCCATAAATCCTGTTTAGAGTCACTGGGCACCAGAAGCCCCCCCCACCCCCCCAGTCAGCCGCCGAAGAAAAAGGACGTCACGTTGGTCCAACTCTGCCCCGGGCTTGCCTCTCTGTCTCTCTCTCTCTCTCTCTCTCTCTCTCTCTCTCTCTCTCTCTCTCTCTCTCTCTCTCTCTCTCAGCTGCTTACCCAGCTGTCCATGCTGAGCCACAGAATAGGGAAACATGGGGGGAAGTGGTGATTTAGTGGTCCTGCTTTGCTGATATGGCTAAGGTGCTGCAGGATGGCCCGCAGCTCATGCTCTTCATGTCTGAGGATGGTGATCACGCCTGATCTGAGGCCAGCTGTAGGCTTTGTGCTGATATAGGTTAGAAAGGGTTAGAGCAGTCCTCAGGAACAGTCCACAGTTTCACGTTGTCCTAAACTCTCAGCTTGTGGTGAAGTGGTGAAGAATGCGGACTGCCTGCTAGTAGTTGAGACAGAGCAAAAACGTGAATTGACTGACGGTCCTTTGGGACTGGATTAGGAAACAGTGAGGGAGCTGATGCAAAAAAGGGCACAAAAGAGTTAGACACTGACCTTAATAACCTCAGCTAACACCTTGAGAAAGGAGGGATAGGCGTCACAAGAATACAAAGCACTCACTGCAGCAGTGAGCACATCAGGGTCATCTGCTGTTTTGTTTGGAGTTATTTCTGCATCATTAGGCATCCCCAAAGTGATTAATAATGTACAACACAAGCATAAAAACAACGATTGATGAGCCATTATGTGCAAATGGGGGGGGGGGGGTACGTTCAGAGCTGCAAAAGCAATTGACGTTTGATTCTATCTGGCAGTGATGCAGAGAGTCAGACGTTCGTTCTCTTGACACACTTTCTTTCCCGGCGCTTCCTCTTCTTCACAGGGCAGTCACTTAATTGCACCTCGTCACTGATAAATTGCGCTGGGCTGTCGCGCCGTCACTGCCTCGGTCTCCAAGATCTCGTCTGTGATTGGGCGTCATGTTTTTTTTTTTCAGATGCTGCCAAAATAACGAAGGAACTCCGCCGGGTTTCATGCCATTAGCGACGTTCGGGAAAGAAAAATTGAGCGCATTACCACCAACCTAATGTTCATTTATTATTTTTTATAATAAAACGGTTTGCGCTTCGAATGCCACCTTAGCTGATTAGGATGTAAGGACCGATGTTTGTTTCTGAGCCTCATAAGTCGTTTTTCATAAAACCTTTTTTTAAATTCTATTTATTTATTTATTTATTTTTATGAAGCGTGTCTGAAACAAATGCGGCTGCCATCTTCTATTACTGCTGTACCCTGCTGATGTGTTTGCCTGTATAGGAGCACTTTCTGTCCTCATTTGGGGCCTTTACACAGTTACGTTGGAGGGACACATCAGTAAACCTCATTGTTAGCTGTGAGCTGTCGCCGAGCAAGGCTTAGTTACGCGCACTAGGTGTGATATAAACATTTGTCACATTTATGACGGTTTTACATTACACAATATTTTCGCCCCATGACACAAATACTTTAGCATTAACGATTCTCTCGGTGTATGGCTGCTGCAATGATCGCGTACTAAAGTTCGACGACATGAAAAACTCCGGCTTGTCTTTTAACTCCCGAGGTGTTAATTACTCAGTACAGGAAACCGTGCCCTGAAATAACGTACACAGTAAGGAGCTCATCTCTAGAACGGTTTGAGCCTGTGATTGCTCACAGCGTGGCGGTGTAGGCCGAGCCAGAAATAACCCGTCAGTGGCTGGTAAGCACTGGGGATGACAGGACAAGAGCTCAGCCCGTTACGGCATCTCGAGTGCTCCTAAAGTCATATTCACTATAGCCTACAAATGTTCGTGGAGCTCTATAAAGTCTCATTCGCTTCAAGAAGTTCATATGGCACATAGGGTCACTATTATCATAGCAAAACGAAATTCTTCTGTATTGAACATGCTGACCGGTTAACCTCCTGAAATTAGAAAATTATTTAATTTTATTGTGACTACAACAGAAAAGTGACTGGTTTAAATCTTGCTGGTGGAATAACTGCAGGTTCCACATGCCTCAAAATAACCGTTTTCTGCGACACAAGAATACAAGCATGAATGTTCTTTAAGAACTGTGACTCTGAAAATGGTGACTTCATGACTTTTAGCCTGAACAGAGCTGACACCCGGTAAAACACAATATCAATGAAAGCAGGTCTAAGGCAATGTGCACTGACAGTGAGAAGAGGAAACTGGTACATTTCCTGAGATCCCATCTTTTCTTTTTCTGTGGTAGTAATAAATAGACTTTGATGTTTCTGCTGAGCAGCACAGCATAATCCCAGAGCTGAAATCCAGGAATGGATAGTCAGCATTTCAGACACTGCAGAGTACTGATTCTTAACGCAGCAACACACAAACACTCTCACGTGCAAACACACACCCACATGCGCATGCACGCGCAAATACACACACACACACACACACACACACACACACACACACACACACACACACACACACACACACACACACACACACACTTACTTTTCTCTCTCCCCCTCTCTCCTCCTTAGTATTACTCACACTCAATTCATAGCGCTCATTTGGCCTGTTACAAAGGTATAAAATGAAGTGCTGGTCTAAGCGGCTGAGTAGATGAGCATCTGGGGGGGTGTCATCTTAATTCAATGCACTGAAGCCACTGCCCACACTGAGAAGGTGAATATGTTCACAATAACCCTGCTATTATAGCCATATTAACTCAAAATGACAGCCACATTGCCTACGCAAAAAAAGAAAAACATGAACAAATGAGAAAGAGGGACACCACCCCGACTTAAGCAAAACTCGAGGCGGCCAAATTCCCACAGAGAAAGAGCATGAATTTTACTGCCTACAGAAATAGGTCTCTGCAAGGAACCGGGAGACTGAGCTGAGCTCTGTGCTCCAGCTCTGTGCTCCAGCCTAAGATGTATTCACCCATCAGAACCACCACCGAGGTGCCAGAGCACCCCTTGTTCAGGCCTGGCCTTAATAAGTCTGGATGAGCCCAGTGCGCTCATACCACCCTGTCACAGTGCGTTATTTTCTGCCAATGTTCTCTTTTTTTCCTGAATGATGCCATTCCAGATGTACCTTGATTCCTCTGAGAGTTTGGAATCGCCAAACATTATTATGTTGCTGGTTTTTCCGGCTAGCGTAATATTGGTCCCAAAGGTCAAGGGCTCTCTCATCTTCAGTGTCTCCATTACTTTGTTTATCTGCTGGCTTCTCTCTGGTCCACTTTCTCTCTTTCTATCTCCAAAGAGACTAGAACTGTAAGAAGTGTGCAGATAGACCTTCCAGCGGGACCCGCTTTTCAACTGAAGCACTAATCAAGACGAATATTCTGTTCTAAGCACACAGACAGACACACAGACACACACACACATCCTCTTGCACACTCTCACTTCCACATATTTCCTTTCATAGCCTTATGCAGAGATCTGAGAGATGGGGGGTGCCATTCAGTCGACCAAGCCCAAACCAAAGCGGTCTCTTCCAAGAGCCCTCTGGGACTTCCTGTTGTGTACAGTACATTCTGGCCCCCTTGGCTCATGTACCTTTCTATGTCTCTCATTCTCAGCCACACACCATGACGTATTCCTTATGCAGGGCTTTGCATATAAACCTAATGCAAACAGAAAGCAACAGTGTAGTAGTGGGAAGCAAATGCACTGCACATGGTTTTTATATGAAGCAGGGAGTCTCTGGTTTCAAATAAACCATGTCCCTTTGTCTACAGTGAAGAAAGTGTTTCTGGTGCTTGATCATGTGTGGTAGTTGATCCTGTGTGTAGGGGAACTGCTAACTGGGTATGATAATTTTTATATAATTTTATATAATTTTCTTTTCGGTCCCACTATTCCAGTGGGAGGTCATATCTTTTTTTCTCACAATCAGGCCTTTCTCACAAAGGCTTGGGAGTTTGAGGGTGTGCCTCATTATTTTTGCTGTTCCTAGGCTTGTGCGCTTCTGGATTGAGATTGATGTCAATCCTGGGATCTGTTGGAACTACTGCTCCAGTTTAAGGGCCACAGCCCCAAGCCCCACAGCCCCCCACCCCCCATCTCCAATGGGATAACCTTGGTGCTAACTTTCCACATTCTGTCTATTTATTTTTTCAGTATCCTCTTGTCTAGTTGATTTGAAACTACTTATCACTGCCATGATTAATAACTCTGTGCTGTCCTTCAGTCCTGCCTTTTCCAGCCATTTATATGATTGTTATGTAAGCCACTTCTGCTCTCTCTTTGCTATAGAAGGGGCTCATCCTACCGTGTCACTTCCTCTGCTTCCATTGTTACCAATGTGAGGAGTTTTGGAAAGCTTATTGTGTCTGCTGGTTATCTCATGACTGGCAGAGCAAACGTGTTTATGGATTTGATCGTATTGTTCCCATTCAACTGACTCTTAAGGACCTATTACCCCATGGAGGTACTTGGAGGTTGCTGCCCTCCTTGTTTCTGTCTCATGGTTCCCATGTGATTGGAGAATTTCCAGGTATTAGTAGTCTGCTATATTATATATAAGTTCAGTTCCATTTGTGCTGATCATGTTTCATTTTTTCTTATAAGTTGACCACATTTCTCCATCTTAAATAACATTCCTATGTCCTTGCTGTAAATCCTGTTAAGATGGATCAGTGAATCAATGTCCCCTTCTGTCTTGGCTTACAGCTTGATGTCATCCATGTATAGGAGATGGCTGATGAAAGTTCCATTCCTGAATCTATACTGATCTGGCTGATAGGACTCAGGCTTATGCAGAACTACAGTGGGGGCACTGCAACTCCTTGATATATACCACACTTTATGGTGACCTGGGCAATTGTCTTTGAGTTGGCTGCTAGAGTTATCTTTCAGTGTTCCACTGAGTTGTTGATGAACGCCCTTATGGTTTTGACTTTGTACAGGTTTACGCATTTGAGTAGCCACGTGTGAGGTATTGAGTTGTATGCTTTCTTGTAGTTGATCCAGGCAACACTTAAGTTGGCCTGTCTGGTCCTGGAATCATGGTAGATGGCTTTGTCTGTCAGTTGGTGGTGCTTTGAGCCTCTGGTGTTCTTGCCAATCCCCTTCTGAGTAGTGCTGATGTATTTGAACATATGCTCATTCAGCTTAGTGGCTAATATTCTTGACAGGACCTTCCATGTTGTAGATAGACAGGTTATTGGTCTGTAGTTGGTTGGTGTTTGGCCATTGTTAGGGTCCTTCATGACCTGTGCTGTCCTGTCTTCTGTTAGCTAGCCTGCATGGGAACTGGTAGTAATCAGTTGGTTCATTTGTTCTGTTTGTTGGCCATGCAGAGCTGTTAGTTTCTTTAGCCAGTAGGCATGGATCATGTTAGAGTCAGGGGCTGTCCAATTCTTCCTATTTGTGACCCAGTCTTGGTCATCTGCTGATCTGCTTTTGGAAATGTGCTGTTGAGACATTTGTAGACTTGATCCTGTTCCTGCTCTGAATTGCTCTGCTTTGAGATCTCTCAACCTCTGAGCACTGGTAGTATGTGATGATTCATTCTTATCTTCAGCTCTGGGTGGATCCACAATGAAGGTTTTGTTCCACTGAAACAGAGTATACTTTCAATGGTTCATTTACAAGAGGACATTTACTCTTTTGGCCACTGATTCTTTTGTGTAACTCTGAAGTGTAGATGCTAGTGTAGTTAAGCATTGTTTAGCAAAGTCTAGAGCCTCACTTATGAACTGCCCATTATATTTCTCCTGTAGCCAAGCCCCATCTTTAATCAATATACCCTTCTGGAGCTTATCATTTTGCTGACTTCCATCCGAGTTGTGTTCATCTTGGCTTCCAGGACAGCAGAGGATGATGGGAGTGGCCTGTGCCATGTATTTTGTAGCATATGATGTCAAGCAAGACTACTGTAATGGCATATACCAGTTTGTTATTTTCACTTATACTGGTTGTTGGCATTGTGCTTACTGTTGCGTTCATATATGCTAGCATACTGATGGTAGCTTGCCACCACATTTGGAGAGCCTACAGCAGTGGCTAGGAGTAGTTAGCTTAGTCATGGTCATCTTCGACATGTCCACAACTGGACCACACAACATGTTCACATTACGTTCTGATACTGGTGGGTTCCAGTTGCATACTGACTATTCTTTCTCAGATTCAATAGGTATATTAACCATTTCATCCATCTCCTGTTATTATAGACATAATTTCAGAATGCTAACTGCTCATGAAGCCAGTTCTCAGCAAAGCTTTAACTAGTGCCATGGTTGCGGGTGTTAAACTGACACTATTTTATCAAGCATGGCAGTGGGTGCTGGGGTTTATACACGTGCCAGTGACACTGCTAGGTTGAGAATGGCCTGTCACTAAAGAAATTACACAGATGGCAATTATTTCTATTCTGGTGCAAGTTTCTAATTCTTACCTAGGGGGTTCTGACCTCAGATTCATTTAGAGGAGGAAAGGGATTAAGTAAAACTACAGCTGAGCATAGCTCTAATTGCATCACCACGTCAAATACATTCTGACTCCAGCGGGGTCATATGAGGACTAGCTACAATTAAATTAACAAACGGCAAATGATCAGCACTGCTGGAGTGCTGAAAGAGCCTGCAATGGGTTTTATTGGCCTAATATATCAAAGCCTCAGACAGAGAGAGAAGAGAGATAGTGAGGATGTGTGTGCTCTTCTAGTATGTGGCAAAACTCTATGAACATGTCCGTAAGAACTTTAGATTGATCTATTTAATACAGTTTATTTTAAGGGTATATCAGCTAATATCGAACTGTAATTCTAGCTCTTATTGCTACAACTTTTAACAGGAAACATAAGTGGTGGCCACACTGTTTCAAACCAAAATTTTAATCGACTATAAGAAAGCAATTAATGTATCATTTCTTTCTCATATTCACCAAATGGGTAATAAAGGAGAGACTCTTCTTCTCAGAGTACTTCTGGTGTCAGATAAGAAATCTCAGCCAAGCAGAGCATAAAGGAATATATTCCATTGAAGATACTCCATTTTCAAAACCACAAAGAGCCCTATTGATCTTTTAGGAAAATCAATTTGCCTTTTCACAAAATTCATCTATATATTAGACTCTTTGAATAACGTTAAAGAGCACTGATATCAGAATTTATTAAACTAGTGTCAAATAACTTATAGCACATACAATGATAATGCACAGTCCTGGGGGAGACTGTTATACTGTAGTATAGGCTACTAAAATATCAAATCTAAATTTAATCAGTGAAAATGGAATTAACTTCTATTTAACCGACCTGGTGTGTAGGATACGTGCCTCTTACAGCACCATAGGTAGGTTTATTGTAACCTGCAAGAGTTTTGCATAGATTCCCAATGTAGGCCTAATTCAACTCTACTTTATTAATAAGCAATACCCACTGGAACTTTTACTTCTTGTTAGTTTGTAAATAATAGCTGGTTTCTCCTCGAGTAAAATTTTTCCCTGCCAGTGCAACTTGTGTAGGCTGGGAAACCACCCACATACAAGCCATTTTCAGATGTTACCAACGTTAAGCTGTTTTGCTGCTCTGTGGGCATCCAGGATATGAATTCAAACGCACAGGGACCGGTGCAAAGGCGGTCTTGATTTCGGATTCAAACGCTGCAGTCAGGGGCGGGAGGATATCGTTTGTGAACGGCGCACGTCGCCGAGCTGTTGGTGGTCGTGTCTGATATTGAAAGCAGGGGATGTTCTTTGACGCCATGTCCTCCGAGGTTATTTCGTCAGCGTAGCGGCAAGCCCTCATCTCATCAATCTCGCGCAGTTCTCTCTCTTTTTTTTTTTTTTCATGGAGATCGAAATAAAGCTCAGAAACAACACGTCAAATGAGCAGCACCTTTGTAGCGTGTGTGTTGTTAGCGGAGAGAGAAAGTGAGCAGGCCTTGTTTTCAAATGTTACTGTGATGCTCCTTTTAAGAGACAGGCAGACATGCTGTGCAACAGATTTAATTGTTTCTTTATGGAAGACAGTGACTTTGACAATACAAATCCAATTCAACTACAAAGTAAGGCTTCTCATATTGTGAAAGAACAGAAAACATAACTCACACATGGCTTTATGGCACATACCAGAAAAAAGACTTTCAAAGTCTCACAATTAAGAGTTAAATGTTTTGATGGCAAAATATAGAATAATGTTGAATACAACATGCCTACTTAAATCAGAAACAAGTTTCATATTGCTGTAAAGGTTTTCTAAAGATAATTGCTAAGAGGCTTTAGTAAACAAAGAAAGAACATTCCATTGTGACTGTTTTAATATGCATGTAGTTATAAATAAATTAGCTTACAGCATGAGTCTGATCTCTGTTAATGACAATATGGGCTTTACACTGGTTTATTAGAAATTTGTGTGAGAGAAAACTGTGAAAACAGCCATTCACAGCACCTGCTTCCCTATTACATATTTAAAGTGTAAATTTCTCCACTCACATTTTGTTTTGGCATTGATCTGTGTCACTCCATAATTCAACAGTTGAGTTTTCCCACATTTCATACAGAATACAGCTTTACTCAGCCATTAGATCCAATTCCCACAGTACTCTGTTTCTGCACTGGTGCACAGCACAGAGAATGAGACTTTAGCATTGCTCTTTCATCCATTAGAAATTCAGTAAATGTTCTCCTTTTCCCAGTCACTCATTTGTGAGGTGAAACAGAGTTAGCAGGGTAGTGCTCCTACTTCAGCCTCCATCAAGGTTCTTACTCACCTTTGGTTCCCTGGGCCCATTGCGGCTACCCCTCTTTTGCACAGTATTAAGAGTTTAAATGAGTACCGTTGCATGCACGCACAAGCACAAGCGCACACACACACACACACACTCAGGGAGGAAGAGGAAAACTGCCCTCCCCACACAGTGTCCCTGCAAGAACCAGCTGACAAATGTTGATTAGTGATTGGGGTATGGGGGAGGGGTTCTTAACACCTTTCCCTACTTACCTTCAGTTCCTTTGCAATTACTGAGAAGATGGAGGCGGTCCAAATGTCTGCTGACAACTGCTATTCTGAAAGTAATGATGATTTGAGTGGGAAAAAAATGGATGAGGCATTTACATTTTGCACAAAGGTGATGATAAAATGTGGACAAAATGAAGAAAGCCTTTCATTTTCTGACACAACAGATACTTCAGTTTTTAGGCTCCACTGAGAAGGATGATTTGCTGAGGAAAGTTAGGCCGACTGTCTGTGTATTCATACTGGCTGAAAACTCATGCGGAGCTGCCAGTAAGAGAAAAACAAAATAAAACATGATGTGCTTCCCTCAAAGTAGGAGAAAAGCCACGTAATGAATGGTTTTGGCTATGACTGCTTCCTATCATGAAGACTATTCATTTAGCCTGGAAAACAAGTACCCAAAAGCATGCCGCCAACTGAAGGTCTGTACTTGTGGCCCATGATTGGTCCTCCAGATGCAGCTGCTGAAACTGGCACAGAGAAGGAACTCAGCCGTGATTTCAGCTGATTGTAAAACTTTCGATCCCCGTCCCCCCACAGCCCCACATATACACAGAGGCTGGTGAGTTCCGGATGGAGAAACTGGTGAAATTGTTGCGAGCTGAGCTCAGTTCCCCCCAAAAAGGTCAGAGCCAGACTATAAATCTCACACATCCCAGGAATTCGAGTTCACCTTGGCAGCACATTGGAGGATGGCATCATTATAAAGGCAAGTACATGTCTGTCTGCAGTCTTCTCCACAGGATCAGAAATCTGTCTATGCAGCATTGGATGTTTTATGATCATTATTATTATTATTATTATTATTATTATTATAATTATAATTATTATTATTTTAATTAATTAATTTCCTTTTTGCACACAGGCATCTACTGGGCATATGATGCCTCAGTTAGAAGCCAACAGGTGGGGGAACCCAAGCAGCAAGTGCCTTGCCCTCAGATTTTAAGCCGAATCTTCCCATATGTGGGAGGGAAGAAAAAGAAGTCTGACAAAGTGAAAAACGAGTAATGATCCACAAACATCCTGGAGGACAGGAATACACAGGAGAGCCATATGGGAGGAGCACACTGTTTCTATTAAAAAAAAAACAAAAAAAAACCTGTCTCTGCCACTTTGCAGTGGTATCGTATAATAAAATAAACAAGATCTATATTGTTAACTGCACAAACAGACTATAAATCTGCAGCTGAGGTGATTTGTAAACCATGTTCAATAGAATATCAACTGATTTTAGCACAGAAATCCACTCAATATTTGTTGTGTTATGATCCTGTGTTATGAGGCCGTAACAAGTTTTGGTGTTCAAAGATAAGAAACTGGTGCAATTGCATCAGGAGTGACCAAGGCCAACACAACAAACAAAAACCACACTAGAAACAAAAAGATGACTAACTAAGCTAACAAAAATAAACAGACAGTGACTACACTGACTACACTGTTAGAAACAAAGATAAACCCACACCCAAAAAAATGGCCACCACTCCCTACCACCAGTGTGTAACTATATACAAGACAATATATATACAGGATACAAGAAACATATATTATCCAGCAATCAACCAAACAAGGGACAAAACAAACCATAAATCAAGGGGCAAATCCAAAGTCATACACACAAAGTCTAGCAAACACAAGCTCAAAACACAGCAACCAATCAAAACCAGCAACACCAAACTCTCCTCCAATGAGCCCTCAGCCGAGCCCTTTGTCTCTTCCTCTTCCTTTTGTATTGTCCTCTGCTCACCAGAAAACCTGGTGTGGTTCTGGATGGGAGAGGAGAGGCATAGGCAAAACCTGGAACACAGAATGCAGACACACAGGCAGACAACAGTTGGAAAACAACAGGAAAAAGTCTAGGTTAAGTAGCTGCTGCCAAAAACAGTATTTCAAGGCAAAACCAGAATTTGGCTACATTCACATTATCAACATGAAGTGACTAAAATCAGATTTTTTGGCTTACTGTGCCATATATATGATTTTTCAGAGCTGTGTAGATGCACAAATCAGATCTTTTCAAATTTGATTTCAGTCATTTTGGTTCTATAGCAAATTTGTTTCTGATTCATGGTCATGTGACTTGAATGAGAACGGTTAGACAGGAATTCAAATGGCTTTTTGCTTGTACACATGAGCTTAGCCCTGTCATCATAAGCCAGCTCTGGCAGCTCGACAAAACAATGATGAAGGACAGCAACAGCAGTGACAACAGTATCTGAGAAACAGCATAGACTAGCCATCTGACTTTTTTTGCCTTCTTGATCTTATCATGTACGTGCAAACTGTTTGACATCCTTCAGAGCAAAATGCAAAGCGTATATGAGCTACTTGCCAGTTTTAATACCAAAGTCATCTCACAAATATGTTTTTTTTTTTGTTGTTGTTGGTGACTCAGTAGACTACAAAAATGTATTATGGTACACATGCATGCCATTTCAGACGACAGACGCGATCACATTAATAGCACATAGAGGTCATATGAAATTGAGTGTGAACCTTCAAGATAAAAATATCATAACTGAATGATGTGGCTTGTAATGTGAACATAGCCTTTCTGACTTTTAAAACGTCAGATTATATCTACTGTAAAGTTAAAAGCAACTCCTGGGTAAACAACTAATTTTGAAATGCATTAAGAAAGCTGAATTTGTTTTTGTAAACCCTCAACTACACACTAATCCATAACATATATGAAACACCACATATGCATAATTTTTGATACATGAAACAGAAAACTATTCCCATTTCAGGTAATTTCTAATTAAATTATTTAATGTTAAATTATATGTTTCTGTACTGTAGTATTGTAAACACCAACACAGATAAAAAAATCTAGAAGTATACTCTTTGCTACTTCCATGCAAAAGGAAACCTGTCTTTAATGAGGTATATGGATACCTACTGTAATAAAAATGTATACTGCCATAGAAAACACTCATTTGGTTCCCTTAGAATAGTACAAGGCACATAGCTTTTTCTACAAGAATCTAGAATTGCCACAATTTTTTAAAGCATTCAGCAAAGATATTCTACTAGGCTGTTAGCCACAGTTGAAGATGTTATGCTATTGTAATTTTGCCCTGAAACAGTACCTAAATTGAGGCAGGGTCTATGTAAAGTATAATGACATGCATCCTTCAAAGTTTGAGGAGGTTAATGTTTGGTGTGAGTTTCAAATCAGTTAACATCTGAACAAAATGGATAGAAACAGGAGAAAGTGTATAGCAACTCTCTCCCTTTCACTTTTACACATGCTCAAACACACACACACATTTGCACGCTCACACACTATCCTGCTCTCACCTCTTCTGAACACACATGCCCCAGAGACCTGGTGCTAATTGGGTTCTTAAGAGATAAGATGGAGTCAGAGCATGAGGCTTTTCACACTTCACCTGCTCTGACAAAACCTTCGCTTAAGTCAGCATATTTACAGGTCTGGTTCATACAAAGATTGTAAGAAAGCCTGCCAAGGGGGTGGAAGAGGTGGGTTTGGGATTCAGTTATTGAAGATACCCTTGAATAAGGAGAAGCTAAAGATGAGTCTGCACAACACAACTTCCACCCCAGGAAAGGGAAGGCTGGCATTAATTTAGCTGCAACATACAACAGTTAGCTGGTATGTGCTTTAATATGCAATCTGTGACTAAGCAAAAAATAATGTCTGCTTGTGGATCTTTGAGTAAACATGCAATTTGTAGGCGGGCGTACCTTTCATTTTCTGAGCAACATTTTAGCTTATGCTGACCTCTATGACAATTTCACACTACCTAGACAGCATTACCTTACTGGCTAAGCTAATTGTTTGATAGCTTAAAACTTAAAATTAAATTCTAAATTCAAACCTTTAAAAATTTATCTCAGTACATTTTCATTTCCCCCTTTCTACTTCTTTCTTTTTTTCCTCTTCTTGAAACTGTAAAACAACCTTGGGTTTGTGAAATATGTGCTATATAAGGCTATAACTGATTTACCTTTATAATATGTTTCTGTGGTGACTCCTGAGAAGTTAAGGAACACAGTAAATAGCAGAGGCAAGTTTTGCTCATTAGACAGACATGCATTCCTGACACGATCTTGAACTTCCTCCGTACTCTCACAAGAATAAACCAGTAATTATTTTCTGTATATGAGGTACAACAAGAAGTATAAGAAGCAAGAAGTACAACATTTCCTTATTATAATTAACACAGTTATCTTGAGTTATTAAAGGTTAACTTCACTGAAACAGCAAATTTATCTTTGTGTGTGTGTGTGCGTGAAAACGAGAGTTTAAAAATATAGCAACTTTTTGGTATGCTTGTATATTATAAATGGCAAGAAAGGTGATAGTTGCATTTTGCTTCTGCTGCTCAGGGGGAATTTGATGGTATGTTAATTTTAAAATACATCACAGTTGAAAATAATTCAATCCTAATATTTTAGGAAAAAATCAAATTATAACATTGATTTTTAATGGCTGTAGTATGTTCTGATGTATCCATGGTGTTGCAGTGCAACCTAACACTTATTCATGACAATAATGCTCTACCTATCTTCCATGTTAATACCTAGGACATGGTAGTAGTACCGAGCATCTGTAAGTGCACGCTAATCAGAGACAGCACCAAGACTCATGTGTGTGTGTGTGTTGGGGGGGGGGGGGGGTGTGGTTTCAAAGTCATGTTTGAAGTTGGAGACAAGAGAACGCTCCTGCCAAGCAAAGCTATTTCATAATGTGAGATTTTCAGCAGGAACTAAATTATTCTTCGGAAACTTTTGGAGTAGCTTCTGTAAATAAAAATAAAAGCAGAAACTTAACACCACACATGACTCCAGCTAAAGATCATTCCATCACTGTACCAATTACAATTCTGCCAATTTTTTAAAAAGTGAACATTAACAAAAAGAACATTATTAGATCTTCTCTTATTTCTGCATAACACCCCTGCAAGACTAACAGACATGATAGATGAGTAATACCCTGCCTTTTCTGCAGTGTAATCCAACATCTAATGAATTCTTGTTTTCTAGGATTCCTTGTGTCAGCCTGTACCTCCGACATGACACGTTTTCCCAATCCATACAAAAGGCTTGCTCAGTAGAAATTTCCCAAAATGAGCCCGCCTCATGTACTTTTCACAAGTTGCCCTTCTGTATTGCAGCTTGGTTGTCTTCCAAAGAGTGCCATTGTGCCTAATTGGCCTTCATATCCACTAGGGGACATGTTCAGATCTGGGATATTTGTGTCCCTTTGGAAAAGTTCAGGATAGAGACTGCATAATTGGGGCAATTTTGTCATCATAACAGGTTTGGTATTCTCTTCCTCTACCTCCAGTCTATGATGTGACTTCCATTATTGTGGCTTTGTGAAGGGGAAATTATGCTCCAGTCATTTTCTCTGTATGGGTCTTCAGGAGCAGGGAGGAAAATTATGTTATTTCCAAATGAAATGTTCTTCGGAAAATATGAGGCCAATTTCCAAGGTACAATAATGAAAGTCGAATCAACGGAAGCTTAATGGAAGACAGCAGCTCAGTCAAATGTAATTCAAGCGAGAGAAAAGTCTTAAAGAGAGAGCCAGTCTCCTGGGGCAATTCTGTACCCTTACTAACCACAGTAAAATCCATACTCAGTTTTAACATCACAGCAGTATTCACAAGATGGAGGGAAGAAAGCTCTGCAGGAAAGAAGGGCACCTCTGAATACCAAGGTCATTTTTTAAATTTAATTTATATTTTAATCACACTGACAACTTTAAACACAAAACCTAACTGTGCTCATAGTTACACTATAATACGATCTTCAGTACTCAACCACTGGATATGAGAAGCATGTTTAAATAAGTATTGTTATATTAAGTTAATAGTTAGATGTTTATGGAGACATAGCTTTTGTGGTAGAACATTGCGATCCAGTTGTCCGAAATAAACCCGGGGGGGGGGGGGGGGGGGTGTATAAGTACTCTAGTTAGCTTTCAGCTCAGAGCCATCATGAGATTATTGCATAGGATAAATCCTTAATATAGTAAAACATATAGGGTTCTTTGTTTTTTTTAACACCTCATTTAAGAAAAACAGCTATATGTTTGCTTTGTTAGCAAGCAAGGAGTGTGACTGAATCATTTAATAAAAATCATTATTATATTTAATATACTATATATTTTATTAAAGATTATTACATTATTAAAATAATAATACAAAACAGTATGTTGGATGTGCTCCAAAGGTCTGGATACAAAAAAAATGGGCCAGAAGCAGAAGAGCTTAGCTTAAAGATCCATTGTCTTAGACATCACTAAGACAAGTGTCAAGAAGTGTCAATAATGGGGCCCAACCTAAAATATGAATGTTCTTTTCTGCTTTACTGTTTTAGATGTTTGCCTTCAGAATCTAGTAGCATCAGATGTAGTCAATCATTCAAGAAATGTTCAGTGTCCAAAGTTTGCTTCTTTAGTTTTGCATTGAGCTCCGAGTAGGTCAATGTAGCTAACAAGAAAGGGAGAGTATACACCTTTACATAGCTTCAGTGCGACTGGATGCCTAAATCATCACACATTTGTTACAAACCACAGAGAGTATTTTCAAACAGACTTTCTGATGTGGTTTCTCACACTGTTATCAATAAAAGTGGCACAGCATGGATGTCCTTGCAGTGCAAAACCAAAGTAGCAAAGTCATAAGAATTGTGAACTCTTATTTTTGTGGTAAGGGAAAAATTGGGTAAATTAGATTTTTCACCAAAATATTGCTTTCAATTTAGCATTGAGCATTGCCTCTGTACAATGCCACAGCAAACCTGAGGCAAACGTGTTGAACTTTGTAGGTTTACTTTCTGACACATGGGACGTGGATATAGAACACAATGTATTTACGTACAAACCTTTGGTCCAGACAATTCAGAGGGAGTCAGTACAGTCTTGCCCATTATGAGTCTCCTGCAAATCCCTCTGTGAGCAATCTTTGCTGAAAGCCCATATAGACAGCCAGACTTTACACACTTGTGCTGACATTGCCAGTCGTCACTTTGTTCCCCTTAAATTTACAAAGAACAAACTAAGAACAACAAAGTGCCTGGGTAACCTCATTGCTGTTAAAGCTAAGCAGCTCCTGTCAGCAGATCTTGAGTATATATTTTGGGCCTCAGTCGAATTACAGAGATGCCCCTCCATCTGTCTTTCTCTGTGTATATATAAATGGAATGGTTTGAATAGTTGTAGATATATTAAAGTTCCACTTTTGTTTTTTTTAATTTGTCCACTCTTTTTTGTGTGCAAGATGCCCCTGACTGTTCTACCTTTTAAGCGTTCCTTCTGAGTGAAGAGGCTACTCATGTCCAGATCGTCAACTGAGGGCAGCTTGGGGTGGAGCGCTTCAATCAGAGTCTAATGAACAGTTTCAGGACCCATTTGGTGCAGGGCTGCACTTTCAGAGAGCCTGATGCTCTACAGAGCATCCCATCATGCCACTGTGGGTATTTTCCCTGCACAGTTTGATGGTGAGAGCTTGTTCTTCCATACATACAGGAAGTGCCCATCAACGGTATAGACACAGGCAGCTGCCTAGGGCTCCAATGAGGGGGTGGGATTTTTACCCAGCTTTAAACTGTGCTTCTAAAACTGGGAGCCCCAATCAAGTGTGTGACAAATATGACATACTGATTCACAGCTCCTGGGGACATAGGTATGTTCTTAACCCATGTTGTTTTAGACATTTTAGTTAATGGGTACAATGCTACTACATGGTAGTTAAATATCTCTAGCAATAACATCTAATGTAATTACTTTTTAAACGTTTTTTTTTTTTACAGACAGCGGCTTCTTAGTCATCATCTTACTTCATGAATATATTGTGAAATTGTGCGGTGGGCCAGTGGTGGCAGAAGATTCCGGGAGAAACTTGCCTAGGACACCAGCTAGGCCTAGCAGTGTGCAGACGCTTGAATCCACACCACATCAAAGCCACCGTGTAGGAACAATGAAACAGCTAGCCACAGTTCCGCAAACCACAGAGGGCATAGCTGCTCGCTCTGTGGAAGAGTGCATGGGTCATCACGCATCGACCCCCCTGGTCTGGCCAACTTCGATCCTTCTGGCCAGCACCTTGTCAAGCCCAAAAATGGCTTGGGCCACTGACATTTGAATTAAATGAGGGCTTATGGTGGAATGCCGGTCAGCTGGAAAGAATACCAGCTCCCTTGGCTTTCGGTCCAGCGCTGAATTCTGACAGCCCTCCTCTGCAGCAGTCACATGTGCATTTCACGTTGCCTATTGCAAACGCGCCCTACAGTCACCTGTTGCCACATCAGCCTCTGAGCGTTCACTCACTTTCGGCTCCCTTAAAAAACCTTTTATGTAAAGTCTAACAAAGAGATAGAGATTACATTTTAAATAATTTTACAGTAAATGCACTCATAATATTGATTACAGCATACACTGTCTGGACAAAAGTGTCAAAGAGAAATTATTCCAGAAAAGTTGCAGCTGGTGACTGGTTAGCACCAGGAACATGGTGTGCACTGTCTGTAACTGTACTGTCTTTTGTAAACACTAAATTATTGTTTTAAAGAAAACCACCCCAGCAATCACTCATGGACTTTCATTCCAACAGGGCAAAGCTTGAAAAACGTAATTACACAATCTTTTACTTCATGCACATTATGAGGTTGCTTCAATGTCCACATTGTGTGCATATGAAATTGTTTTTCTGCCATCCAATTTCTCATTCTTATAACACTAAAGCTCTTGGCCAGTGTGTACACAAAATGGCATGGAGTTATGCAAAGCATGGAAGTCCTTTACTTTCCAAATATTACCCTGCCACTATGCTAGTCTCCCTCCCTGCTGTTTTGTTCTAGGATATTTATAGCTTCTGGCAGTGGAAGGTTAATTGAACTGAAATGGGTTGTTCAATGAAATTCCACAGCAGAGCCAAAGCGCGTGCAAGGGGAAAACCAATACCCATCTGCAAGTCTTTCAGGCTCGTAACTGGATTTTTCTTGACACATGCCTTGAATTCAAATTGACAGGCCCATTTAAACACCCCATGTAGTAATGGAACCGTTATGGAATGTCTTGTTTCATTTCCATTACTCAGAAGCACAGCTGGAGGTGTCAGAGGTATGTGTTACATGTGTCGAAACCCTACCTTAGTGCAAGCATGGTATAAATATTCTTTTATAAATCTATAAAATATATTTATTGTTTAACAAGCTGTTTTAAAAAGCTTTTAGCTAAACTCTCCTTTAATTATTTTGTGTCAAATAACTCCCTGCTGCTTCTGCTAAAAGGGCATACCCCACTTTTTCTCTGACTCTGCATTTTTCCAGTTAGACTTCAGATGACACACAAGCAGCCACCGTACACTGTTACTCTGACTTGCCAGAACAGCCAGTGTCACTGTCTTTGTGCTCAATGTTCTGTGCATTTATTGTATTTCCTGCTTCTTCTGCACTCTTCTCACAATGTTGAGCTGAGCACACAGTTTGGAGTCCTGTATACTGTGCTGCTGAACTGCTGTTGTAATGCAATCGATCAGAAGACACAGTATCTTGTTCCCGTGTATACCAAGTATAGAGTGGAATGCCAAAGTTGAAGCTCTACAACCAAAAAGAACACTCATTTTATAGGCCTGTGTCCTAAAGGGTCTTATTTACACTTGGAAAGGCAATATTTTAGTTTTAATAAAATGAGTCTACATTTTCACAAATTCCTACAATTACTCCCATTGGTTTGAAATTTCTGTTTTTATACACAAAGAAGCTATGGCAGATGTAATGGATTGTGAGGGGGAAAAAGAGAGCACAATTTTGTTGTGTTATTTTATTTACAAAGAATATTAAGGGAACCACATCCGAAGAAACAGAGAGCTAGAGCTCTCTGGGCTAGGATGCAAAATGACCTGTAACACAAAAATCACATAAGTAAGATAAATGCAAATAATTTGCTATAGTGATTCTGACTTGAATAAAATATGCAATTTGAAATATGTATTAACTTTCAAAATAGCATAAAGGATAAATTAAATTAACAGCAAATGCAGATCAGATGCACAAGGCAAGTAGCCCAAAAACATATTGTGCATTAGTGCTACGGCAAAAAAAATAAAATAAAAAAATAAAATATATATATATAAAAATGAAAGCAGTTATCTTCTCAGGACAAACATCCTGTTTTTCTGTGCAATGTTTTATCTAAGCTTCACAGATGAAACTACTTCATATTAGCTACCTTGATAATTAAATATTTATTTATAATTCTCATAACTAGAAACTTGTCTGAGTGTTCAAACACTAAATAAATGTTTGTCTCCACAAGTGGTGCATGAAATTGTATTTTAGCTCCTTAACAGTTACTAAGAGGGCAACTACGATTGCCCGCCCTTCACACACCACCCAAAAACAATAGTGTCTGTGTGTAACTTGTGTACAGAAGTTGACATAGCTGAGGTAAAGAAAATATTTTACCATGTGAGACGGGTATGAACTTCACTTCTTCAGGATCTGATGTCTGACTACGACGAAGGGGAAGACAAAACCACTGCCGAAGAATAACATCATACCAGCCAGTAGCTTCCATTTGTTCTCTACTGAGAATGGCAGATTCTGCAAAACAGCCACTGTGATTTAGGTAAAGATATAAGTTGTGCAAATTAGCTCGCTTGCTACCTACATAGAACAAATAATGACGTTTATTTACTGCTTACTGGACATTGGTGGCAAGTATAAAACCGAGCCGCTGAATATGCATATGAATTTAACATAGCATTCCATCAGTACAGAGCATTAAGACATGCGATATACTATTATTCACTCAAGTAACCATTATCATCTTACTTGATAGAAGCTGGCTAGCTAGCAAACCTTGGTTAACACATTTAAATCTCACTTGTGCACGCTAAACTGTCATGGTTTCAGAATCAACGCCAAACAATTAAGTCTAACATTTTCCCCAATTTCAAAATTAGACAGCAGAATTTGCTTGCTTTTTCACTTCCTAGGTAGCAAGCTAGTTAGCTACCTAATAAGCAATCCAGTAAAGATGGCTTCTTGGACACAGCTGTTGTTGTTCGTTAGCCAGCTAAACTAACCAAATCACAAATCTAGTTTGTTATAGGTAGGTAGCTAGTTAATGAATTCTTCTTTCAACAAAGAGATAGGTAGCTAAAATATTCTAACGTAGTCTGTCGACTACCGTTTTATCGGTCTAACGTTAGCTGTTAACTACAGTCAGCTGGTCAGCTAGCTAGACAAGGAAGTAGATCGACAACATTTAGCTAAAGTAACCTAGATCACAAATATCCGTAAACCAAAGTGGCAGATAGTTTCTTAGAATAATCAGCGAACTACTGGTGGACAGTAAACGGTAGTTAGCTAACGCCTATATCGAAAAAAAGAATACAATACGACCGCCAGCGACTTCACCAGGGAACAAGGACATTTAGCGTACGTAGCTAACCATCTAGCTAAGTCGCTAGCCAATCACATATAACTAGGTAGGTACAGACGGGTTATTATTGCTTTAGATTATCTTAATTAACATATTTACCTGTCCTGGTCCTTCAGCATAGTGGCTACTGCGAACAACAGAGGTTGCAAATCGGCGAACTGCTTGTCCAAGCATGGTTGACACCTAGCAAAGTAACTAGGGTAAGATACGAGATATACGGGTACGGTTTGTACGACCTTGCTAAAACTGGAAAGGGAAACGAACAGTTACATGGGTAACGGGGGGTTTATGCAAAGGCTTCTGGGAAACGGAGTCTTCCGAAAGCGATACGTAGATGACTTTGCTACCATGGCTGTGATCTCAGAGCTCAGTGTCTCAACTTGCCTGAAATCATGGGACAAAAATGAATGAATGAATGATTGAATTAATTAATTAATTAATACATAAACAAACAAACAAATAAATAAATACTGTAAGTATAACACTGCGTTGCTTTCTATTTGCCAAATATTCTTTTATCTGAACAAACTGATTTGAATTACTGGATACATGTTATTGGGTCTAGAATATGTTAGCCATTGAATTATAGAGCACACGGTAAAGTTGGCAGTGGAAATATAGCAGAAGTTAACACAGATGACGCATTTCTAGATGAAGCAGCAACGTTTCCAATAAGTACTATTCACTGCCTGTGACCCCAGATTGCACTTCGGTTTCATTGCCTTCTACTGATCAAGTGCCTCAAGACAGGTGTGCCTTTGTAGTTGGCTTGTGGTACTATATGACTATTTACTGTTTCATTTTGTTTTGCAGTAACCGCACAATTCAAATTATACTAATATATGAGAAAACCTATGTCAGAAAAGCATAGACATGTTTGCCTTAAAATCTCAAATAATGAATGTGCTTATAACTGATTTTGTATCCCTCTAAGTTATGACCTGCCAATATATACAGGGGATATACATGGGAAAGTCAGACTACAGTTTTACAAAATAAATCAAAATTGGAAATGAGACATTTTTGTGTAACAGTAAAACATGATTACATCATCAAATTCACAATTTGCAATCCACAGCTTTAAGTGGTGCAAAATTGGTCATTAACACTGCTCCCAGTTTTGACATTAAAATCAGTAGTTTACATGCACAGACAGTGCACAGTTCTGCAGTTGTGAAAGTGCCTCGCTCTGTCTGGCTGATCACTGAATACTACAGTGATAAAACTGAGAAGGACACACACACTAGGCCCCAGTTTTATAAATTATTTTTTTTTGAAAGCTATTATATGAATGGAGGCACATCACATTTCCCTCATGCTATTCAGGTGTGTTACTGTAACTCTAGATAAACTCACTTCCAAGTAATCATCAGTCTGCAAGGCAAAAAACCCTTACATCTGAAATTCAAACAAGGAAATATTCTCATATATAGTTCCTTTAATAATGAACTAGATAAAAGTGGACTTTATAAGAACTTTTGTACTGAATGTCCAATAAAACTGTGGAGCATAGGCTATTTACTGTAGCACCTCACACACTGGATTCCCTCCACTTATATGAAGAGAGAGTCCTGAGTCACATTTACAGAATCATTAATAATGGAGGAATTATTGAATGGAGCGCTTTAAAGACTTGAGATGAGGAATATTTAATTTATCTTTAGGTAACAAATGGGAGCAGTTTAAGAAATGCCATACCCTCCAACAAATAGTGGAGTGCAAGTCAGATAGTATGCAAACCACGCACGTTTATCTGTCATTTTAACAGAGACAGAGATAACTATTTAAATTGTTAAAAGAGGCAAAAAATCTTCGCTGATTTTTTTTCAAGAAAGCCGACAACCCAGGTTACACATAAAAATGCAAGTCCAACAACATGCTCTTGATATGATAAAATGCTAGCCTTCCCCATTGTTCAATTTTCTTGCAATTTTAGGCAAGACATGAAGAATTTATTATAATAGGCCCTAAAATGAAATGGGAACTCAAGCTATATTCAGCTCTTGTTCAATATATTTTTTGCACTAAGATGGAAAAGAGGATTAAAAATTGATGCTTCATTCCTTTTATGTCACGTTGTGCAGCTTCCCGAATCCCCCAATTAGACTGGAGAGTTATCACAGATTTCACAGATGTAAAAGAGTTTCTCACTCAGTTTGATGCACATGTACTCAGCTGACTGATCCACTCTAAACATTATCTGTAGGCCAAGTTTCTCAGAACTTGATAAAAGAACGTTCCAAGAGTAAATTAAAGTGCATTTTCCTTCAGAAACTGGTGCAAAGGCTGAGATTATAACCACAATATATGAATTTATCAGACCGGACTATACAATTGCAATAAAGTTTATTAAAACTACTTGATTAGAAACACCAAATAGCAACTAGAAGTACAGTTACTGTAGAGACTGTCATCTATGTGTTGCTGTGTACAGATTGTGTTAGTCATCCAACTCATAGGTATCTGACAATGGGATGGCTGTTGGCTAAATATGTTTGGTGGTAGACTGTTCTCAATCCAGGACTGATACTGAAACTAAAAACACAGAAACACTGCTGTGTCTGATACAATTCATCTCAGTGCAACAGCCCTTACCTTGTCTGTGTTCACCACTCAACCACTAGCAGTCAGCAGTGATCTTGTGGTAAGAAACTGACCAAGGATGATCCATGTAGTGGATGGTACATTTGTTGTGACTGGCAACAAATAGGCCACAATCTGTAGTTGTGCACCAATAAAATGTACCTATAAGATATTTGTAATAAAGCACTTAAAATGGGTGGTCAGTGTACAGTATATCATAAAGTCCCATCTGCTGTTTCTTTAAAACTGCCTCATTCTTCACCTTCTTGACAGCAGATGTATGAAATCCTATCAAAAAGGACAAATGGACAGCTGCGTGTACCTCAGCACAGGACACTGTCTGCAGGTGTTTCGGGGAGCGTGTGTAATGGGCTTGACAGGTATCTGCACAAGCTGCTTACCCTCTTCACCACCTCCGCATCCGTCACCCCGAGGGGTCGTGACCTGGCCAGCCGCCACCTGCCTGCGCTGTCATTCGTCAGCTGATTAGGGAAATGAACCACTCAGGCCCTGCTTCCTCAAGTAGTGCCATAACCTGTCATCGTACATGGACAAACCATCTGGAAGGCCTGAACACATTGCTCCGTCACAGGCAGAAAAGCTTTTTTATGGTAATGTTATTTATTTCAGTCTCTGTATATATATATATATAAAGAGAGAGAGAGAGCGAGAGAGGGAGAGAGAGAGAGCCTACAATTAACTTCAACAGCTGTAAATCACTGCAGTGCCATTACCCTAGCATCTGTCAAGGTGTGCAATAGCTTTCTCTTAATACACAGGCAACAACTTTACACAAGATGTAAGTTTATACTAATGGAGATTAATAAGCATTGAAAAGCGCTTCTTATGTGTCTAGCATCAGTTAGGGGCCACCTAAACTTCCCAGTTCATGATGAGAAGAGTGTGTGTGACTGAGGAGGGTTTAGCATGATCTTCTATGGGTTGAAGCTCAAGCACTTCATCAGTTCCCCCCCACCCCCCCCCCGGCTTGGAGAGGAATGGCTTTATCTGCTGTCTCCCAAGGTTAGGGAGGAGTGATGAAATAGCCAGGATCGGGCTTCACTTCCAGCTCAAGGCCTGCGAGTACAGATTTAGGAGTCTGCACACAGCTTCACGACACATCCAAACACACACCATACATCAAAGTACAAATGACGGGCATTTATAGCACCAGATGAACGTATTGCCATAGTTTACATACACTTCAGATATTTCCACAGAAATCCAGCAAGGAAATCTGATGTATAATGCAAATATCTCCTCTCTGTCTTTATACTTTTGGCATATGATAGCTGATTTCTGTTTATAAGATGATGTAATAGATTATGTAAGGGAATATGGAATTTAGAGGTAGAGACATTGACTGAGTGTATGACCTTGTCACTGCTGTCATTATCAGTCAGTTCATTCATTATCCATCATCCATCATCCGTCCATCCATCAGTCATAATATACTGATGTATTTCTACTACGCACTCTAGGACTCATGGAATGATGAATGTGACTGGAGGGCTACATATTCTATGGCATCTTTGCAACTATCTGATTAGGCTATATGACACAGAATGCTAGAATAAAACATGCCACTTTGTTTGTTGGACACTTTGATTATTTACAAATAGAGTAACTGATAGTGTGCCCCATGCTTACCTGACACGAACCCCTAAAAGAGGGCAGGACAGAAACGTGCCTGAAGCTCAGAAGGAGAAGGCAGATACACAAGTTCTCATTGTGCTAAAGTATGAGACAATGTAAGCAGCAACAAAACACACCTAGGCCTGAATTCCATTCCTTGTCAACCCCCCATTCCCAAAAAGCATTCTGTAAATGTATATGTCTCAACCGAACAATCAAAGTATCTGCTGACATGTGGAGAGTAGAGAGTTCTTCTGCGCTAAAGAATGTGGTTGAACAGCACCTGACATCACAGGATTCTGACGGGATTTTTAGTCTTCTAAAAGGGGCACTCACTGTAGTCTGTTTATAGGGGCACTGTTAACTGCTCAAAAGATAACACAAGTTTTTGCAAGCTTATAGGTAATAACACAATATCATAAGCTACTATGTAATAACACATTGTATTAACACAATGTAATAACATGGTGTAATTACACTGTAATCATACATTGTGTTAATTATGTAATTACACATTGCAATAACACACCGTAATAAAAGAATGTAATAACATATTGCAATAATACATTTTAATAACAATTTTGTAACATAGTGTAATAATATATTGTCCTAACAATGTAATAACAATATAATAAGAAAGTAATAACCCAATGTAATTACACTGTAATAACACATTGTATTAACAATGTAATAACACAACGTAATAACTACGTACTTCAAAGTAAGACTTGCACTTCTGGGACAGAGTAACTAAATCAGATGTAGAGGGATCAGATTGACCTGGGATTGTTTGGACATCTTGGGCTTCCACATGTGCATTGTTAATATAATTTGCAGTGGATGTATAAAACTGAAGTGAAGATGAGGTTTTGTGGGAATACAGGCTAATGGTTGTCACAGAAGCTGTTGATTATGCTGTTGACAGGGCCTGTCTGTTCAGACTGCTGTACGTAAGGGAGAGGAATGTTTGGACCATGGCAGCGTGTGAACAGAATGGCTGGTTGTATGTGTCTTCCAGTGGCTGAACATTTAGCTGGAACAAGACTTTCACTTGATAATGCTACTAATACATCATCATGGAGATTGAGATCTTTTTCATTCATTAATTCAGTCTGCATCCAATGGTTTATCACATAGGCTCATTGCAGCATGCCTGCAGGTTTATTACTTGATCTTTAAATGTAGTTTCATAATCTCTTTACTAGAATTCATTATGAAAAGCAATTATCCCTAAATGTGTGCTTGTGAAGTTTTCCAATTTAGAAGAAATCAATTACAATTGAGGAAAAAAAATTTGCACATGGGACTATTCGCTTAAGAACTTGCATTGAAAATAGAAGGGAATAGCATCTTTCCTTCCTTTGAGTGCAAAGGTATGATGAATGTCAAATTAGATTGACGTAAATATATGTTCATCACACAGCAGATAAAAGTGTCCCAAATGTATTATCTGTGTGACACTGTAAATAGCAAAAAAAACAGTTCAGTTCTGATTTAGGATATGATTTTGACTATGTTCATATAACAGGTAAAAGAAGCTCAATTTTTAGTGTGTTCAAAATGTCTTTTTAATGTGATCTATATTCAATATTATTCTGAACAGATCATGCTCCTACATTGCCATGCAAAATAACAATTCACCATGGGGCACAGTCATGCAAACAATCAAAATTAAAGGAAATGTTCACATTACCGAGATGAAGTGACTGAAAATCATGTTTTTTTTTATCATAATGTGACTCATCTCACAAATATATTTGTCATTTCAGAAGACAGATGCATTCACATTACAGACAGATACAGGTCAACTGCAATTATGAATGTGAACTGTCAAGGTAGGCAAATACGATAGAGGCCAATAGGCTATCCTCTATTGTTGTGTTCATGATGACAACACATGCATATGGGTAAATAGCCACACAAATTCCGAACTGACCATTTGCATTCGAGTTGCTTGGCCATGAATTGGATACGAATCCAATCTAGGACCACATATGAAAGTGTCTCGAACTTGATTTTAGAAGATCAGATTTGTGTCACATTAAGGCAAAAAAACTGGATTGGAGTCACTTCAGGTTGGTAATCTAAACGTAACCTCAAGTCTCAACAGCCAGATTGGAATTCATGCAATTTTTGCATCAGTCCAGCTCAACATTCTTAATAATTTCACGCTGCCAGGGAGGAAAAAACCCATCACTCTTGGCTCCGATTTTGCATCCAGATATTCCTCTCTGGAGAAGTAGCTGCCATGAATCCACAGACACCCATCATTAAAATCTTGGCCCTCTTTTGCCTCCTTGCTCTCATGATAATTTGTTTCTAAATTTGTAGCTGGCCTCCACTGCAGATTAAAATGAGCATTCATTTTAGGCTTATGGCTGTTTTTCAGCAAGAAAAACTACTATACACAATGATGTTATTTTGTCATTCACAGAAGG
Organism: Electrophorus electricus; assembly: GCF_041902795.1. Classification (NCBI taxonomy): domain Eukaryota; kingdom Metazoa; phylum Chordata; class Actinopteri; order Gymnotiformes; family Gymnotidae; genus Electrophorus; species Electrophorus electricus. The sequence goes on from NC_137501.1 coordinate 7,385,058, forward strand.
AAATGATGAATGATACAATAAACCTCCCCTGAAGATGTGGAGAGATACTTTGTTAGCCGGTTTGGCACCAGTAAAGGCTGACGTTTATTGAGTTATTTTTTATTTTTAGCACGAATAAGGACAGCATACATTTTACATAGAAAAAAGATGCTGATTGAGCTTGTGTGTAGCCTTTGTCACAGAATGTCTATTGTAACACATAAAGTACCGGTTGTGACTGAATATTTCAAGGTCTGTAAGTTAGGCCTATGTTTAGGACACATATAGCAAATATAAGTAAGTAAGTATTGTTAAAAATAGCTACAGTTAAGTATAGCATTATAGTTAGCAAGTTTTAGTTAAAAACTTCTATAGTTAATGAAAATGTTTTTGTCAATCAGAGAAGGAGAAATATCATGCATGTTTTGAAGTTGAAGGAACCATAACATTTTGTCCAATCACCAAAATTTACTCTTATATATGTCTAAATAACCTAACCGTTTCAAACTACTGCCACTGATACCAGATTTCAATAACATTAATTTTGTCCCACCACTTTTGGAAGTGTGTTGCCCAGTCTGCATTGCTCAGTCCTAAATCATCTTCACAAGACGCTTGTTTTTGACCTTTTGTCCTGCAGGGAGCAGCATTGCTCAGTCCCTGCTTGGTCTAGGTAGGCAAGCAAGTCACCATAATCACGTCCTGCAAACCACAAAAATCATCGAGCTTATCTCCACCCGCCCTCCACAGCTGCCATGTTTTGACACTTCGACGCAGAAATCATGCTATGGTTTCTGACAAGCATGCCAAAGCAATGAGGAGTGGCAGTTGTAAATTTACTTCATTTACCCTTTTTTGTCTGCTTACAGATTTTCACTGTTCTTCACAAAAGTGGCAAAGGAGATAGTTACAAGAGGATAACGTCCGTTAGACCTGGATGAGAGGCAGCTTGCCCTTCAGTGTTTATGAGGCATCAAGTGAGTCAGGCCTGACATCTGACATCAGTAATTAAATATGAGCCATTGAGGAAATTTATGTGAGTGGCACAGTTGATCTTCTCAGCCAATAGGGTTTCTCAAAACACAGATAATTTGAATTGCTCTCCTGCTGGTTATGATTCCAGTTGAAGATGCAAATGATTATATGAGATTAATTAGGCCAAATTCAATTAAATGTCTTGATTGATTTTGGAGGCAACAAAGTTGAAAATGATAGACAGACCTGTGTTTAAAAGGTTGTTTTGGTGGTGTATTCTGATATGTCACTTGAGTAAAGCCTGCTATGACAGAAACCATAATTTGAAGGAAAAAAAAAACTATATTCATCATGTGAAGGCAGAAGGCGTTTGATGTGATATCTCAAGCTTGTGAATGATCACAGCATATGCACATAGCATATAATAATGATTTTTTGCTATAAAAAATGACTACTGTATGTGATGAAATATAAAAGGTTTTTTTTAAGATTCAGACAGTTCAGACATAACATCAAATTCTGTCCCATCATTTCATTACTATTTCCATTTACAATCTATTGAGTTCAACATCACATCAAAGCTTTGTTTACATTTGATAACATCCATCCTGCAATGTAAATCATCGTATGTCCTATAATTATATCACAATTATTTAATTGGCTGAAAATGTTTATTTTTCTTAAAACCTCTTCAGTTAACAGTGGTGAGTGAATGTGCAAAAGTGCCCGACAGAAGGAAGCAGTAACATTGGTTCAGCATACCATACGAGCCCCCTGCATGCTGAGGGGATGGCAAAAGGTCCAGGAGCCAAGCTAGACAAATGGCACTGAGCCCGCTATGGAAAAGAAGAGAACAAAAAAGAAAGAGGGAAAGAGGACCAACACAAGAACAATAAGCAATCAGTTCACAGAGATGAACTGCAGCCTACTCAGCACACAGTGCTGGTGAGGGCGATTGCAGAAAATTATATTAATCCAGTGAACAGTGGTGTCACCCTATTGGCTGACAGGAATATATATATATATATATATATATATATATAAATATATATATATATATATATATATATATATATATATATATATATATATATATATATATATATATATATATATATATAAACACCAGGGTTTCTGCTGGTGTGTCTACAGATACACATACATTCATATATGTATAGTGGCACCAGCAGAAGCTCAGGTACAACATCTGAGATCTCCGTTCAGAAGAGTGTAGTCCTGGGAACAGCTAAGATTCTACCCTGAAGCTCCCAGGTCTCTGGTATAGGACCCAATCTTGTAGGAAAAAGAGACTGTATGGAGGAGGGCGAGTGGGGAATTTTATATATATATAAATAAAATATAAATTCCCCACTCACTATCCAAGTGGTCTAAACACTGGCTATTCACATCTTCCAATGCTTCCCTCAGTCTGTTGTGCAAAACAAAAATCAAGTTTATTAGGGACAGTGAGAGATAATGTCATGATACCCATGCTGTGGTGTGATGCTGTTCTCCCAGGACTTGGGGATGCCACACACATTTTTATTCCTGCTCTGACACACCTGCTGGTACCCAGGAGGTGATTATAAAGACAGTGATGAGCTGACTCAGGGGTCTTAAGGGGCAGAATGTCAAAAATGAGCTGTCCACGGGTCTCACAGGACCTGGTTTGAGAACAACTGGCTTACAGAATAGAGCCAATGAAGTTGTGTGTAAGAACGGACTTACTTGTATGCCACTGGACAGAAGTAAAGTTACAACCAGCTTGTACCTATTATAAGGAAATGGAATAAGAGTAGAGGCTTTTTGGAGCTAAAATAATGTCCTTTGCACTGTCGGGGGTCGTTCTGTCTCCAGACTAAGTGTTTCTCAGCCTGGACCAATCTACTGCCTCTCCTTGTGGACCACTTGGGGCTCAGATTAGATTTGCCCATGGTCTTGGGGCTGTGCTGTTCTGCAGACGCACTACTTTTTTTCTAGGCTCAAAGGGGAAAATGGGTTACACACACCCTCACATGCATACGCACACATATACAAATGCACACACTCCAAGTTCCTTGTGACTTTGCAGATGATATTATCAGAACTTTAGCACACCTACAAGAACCCTTGGCATACGTCAGAATGTAGAGGGGTTTACCGCAACCAAAGACACTCCTGCTGGTCGCATACATTTGTCTAAGTAGAATTTGGGGCGCAGGCCAAACAAATCGAAGGTGAGATGTAGTTGACTAAGGCCGATCCAGGATTAGTATGCATGAGAGCAACTTTAAGCCCCTGCTGCACCAGGCTGGTGTAAATCAAGGTTAATAAAATTCCCCATGCAGCCACATATGTTAGGGTCTTAATATTTCATATGCTACTGACACCAAATACTAAAGCCAATAACTATAATTAATTCTAAAAAGTATATTTGTAGTGTGCACATGGGTTGTTCAAACCTGAATATTATAGGGAATATTACAATTTTAGCACATAACACAAAAACAACAGTTTTGGTAAACTGAAACATCCACAAACAGCCAGAGTCTAGCAATCTTTTTCAAAAGATTTTAATAGTTCTTTCCTTTTTATTTGAGTGAATAACCAGGGCTATAATTTGACTCATATTCTTTGATCCAAGATAGAAATTTGAGATGCAAAAAAATAAATATATTTTTTTTTACTCCTTTGTTTAAAAACTTCAATATATGACAGTGTTCTAGGCCTGTGGATGCCCTCGGCACACTTAGGACTTCTGAAATACACTTCCCGCAAGGGAAATACTGGCACATCATTCCTCGCTGTTGACACTGCTTCATCCGCTGCTTCATCCGCTGCACTCCTTAGGGTGTCTGGGCATACAGTGTGACGGGGCTCCAGTTTTGTCTGCTGGAGAGACACCCCAGGCAAAAGGATGACCTTTGGATGCATCCCTCCAGTGTGGCTGCCAGCGCTGTCGCTCTGGGTGAGCACCTTCCTCCTCCTCCTCTTCCTCCTCTGTTAGAGAACGTGGGTGCTCTAACACGTGTCTGCAGCTGACAATGCATGCGGCATCACCCAACTACTGTGGTCTGGAATATTTAATGAGACCCCACAATAGCAACACATCAATGATGCAGTGCGGTGACCAGAAGTCAATCTCAGTAGCATAGCGATAAGTTTACCTGCCAAGTGGGTGGATAGGACCTCTAGAAACACTTTAATTATAACCATAGGATATAATTACAATATATAACTGTGCAATTTGAGGAAACATGCAATAGTTAAAGTGCCAGTGCTTGAAGCAAAGTAAAATTTATAAGTGTAGGGCTTAAATTAAAGAGAAATCTTGGATTTCATCAGGCTTAGCTGGATGAATAAAAACAAAATAAATGCAAAAAATATAATAATTCAAAATATATACTATTGTGACATTGGCAGCAAGGATGGAACGAGAAACAAGTGAAAGTTGGGTCTTTATTCTCCATTACTACTTGGCTCAAGCATGCTCAAAACAAAAGCAAATAGACAAAGCATCAGTAAACACTCCAAGTGGTGAAAATGCAGAAGTGAAGCTGCTTTAACAACAGGTACAGGTGAAAGCTCCAGGCATAGAGCGCTTGGCAGTGAACAGCACTGATGGCAGGGACCTGTGGGCTTAAATAGTGTAGAGAACAAAAGAGGGCAAACAAGGAACAGGTGTGTGTAATGACTAATAAGTAGGTGATTGGGACCATGGCAGGTGTGCTGTGTGTGCGTGTGTGTGCGTGTGCGTGTGTGTGGGCGTGGGCCTCCTCTGGGGTGCCCCGTGCACCCTGACAGCTATGCTCTGTAGGTGTTTTATTAAAAATAGTTTTATTATTGGGTTATTACAATACTGCAGTATAGATATTAAAGTCCCTAAAAATTGTCTTGGAACACATTGCTGGTAAAGGTAAAGGAACACGACTACCAGGAAAAGTTCCAGTTTAGTGTATTTCAGATAGGTTGCATTTGTGGCTTTTTAGACATTCTGCCAAGATGAACACTATGAAAGCATTCCTTATGCAGTACAGACGACAGGCACATTAGTGGTGACCTTTACTCGGCTGTGAAAACAGTAAGCGTAAACCGAACGGTTTCATGTCCATGAGAGCCATGACGGGCATTTAAATCTGTGCCAGTATATGCTCTTTGACAGATCACTTACTATATACATACTGACCGCAAACAGAGAGCGTGCATGTTCAAGACCCATGCTTGATGTAGGTCATGCGTTATCACTGAGAGATTCCTTTCTGCCATGCTAGCATCCCTCAGTGAAGTGTGTTGACTCTCTAACACCACAAATGTATTACCTTCTATAATACCTTGGCCTAAGATCCTTTACTTTCCTGGCAAAATCATATGCTATTATTACCAGCAAATGTATAGAAACATCTTTGAGTACAGCCTCAGCTAGTACTTCAAAAAGTCATCTTATCTTTTGTGCAATTACAACCCACTGCTTGGCTGCAGTTATGGGCTCTGAAAATCCATCGCTGCACGAATAGAATTATAATGATATAGTATGCAATATGGTACCTAATAAAAGAGAATAGAATGGAAGTTTTCCTTCTGCAAGCTTCATGCCTGGGGCACCGAGGGGACCAGTGTCATTTCTCCCCGCACCAACATTGCTGCATAGAAAGTATATGAGTGTACAAGCTGTTCTATATTCATTTATGGTGTTCGCAATGGGTTCAGCTATCTTACAAGCTTTAGGGTTAAAGTAGGCCCCCTCGGAGATCAGAGTTAAAAAAGAGTTTGAGCCAAATGGAGCTGTAATTAACATATTAGGGTTTAGCTAAAACTTACAGAGTGTAGAGTATGAGTGATACTACAACTACACCAAGGTTTATCTATTGGTAAAAATGGGTTTCTATGGAAATGTTACAGAATTATATAATTTATAGCTGGTAAAAAGAATAATGTGGACATGGGAATTTGGTTCATTTGGTAAGAATAATCAGTACTGATCAAACTGATCCACCAGCATGTCAACAATATGTTTATTTTCTTGTAATATTATGGATATACTCCATTTATTCCCTGGGTACCTTGTGAAATCTTGTCTGTGTTGTGTTAACAATTCTTGCCTGTGTTCTCAGCTCATTTCCTGATTCACCAATTCTTGGTATTCTTGTGTTTTTTGGTTCTTTTCTTGTTAGCCTGCTCTCACTTTATAACTATGGAGGCTCCTAGGATTCCTCTGTCTGCCTGTGTCGTGTGTGATTTATAAAAGGCCTAAACTGACACATAACACACTTAGATCTGACCACTTACCCAGCAGTAGGAGCACTTCACCTGGCCTGCTACAGACTACTATTGTCTTACACATGTAAATCAGTCATTCACATTAGCCACCTCGAGAAACATAACTGGCACCATCATACCAGTATGCTTTTGTACAGAGACCAATCATAGGCCCAGATCCCTTAGTTTTTGTATTGGTCCAGGTCTGAAAGCATCCCAATAAAGCAGGAAGGGATTAGGTAGGGAGTCTGGGGCAAGGAGCCGCCCTAGAGAGAGAGAGACTTGGATAGAGGGAATGAATGAGGCAAGAATGACGGATTACAGAATGAGGCAAAGTTGACTGCTTCATGCTGAATTGACATCTTTGAAAGAGTTTGCAATAAATGTAGCTAATTTTCCTTCAGCACTGTGCAATAAATGTAGCTAATTTTCCTTCAGCACTGTACTGCTCACTTACACACTGAAGTCTCATCAACATTATGTGGGTTTGTGCATGTTGTTATATCAGCAGTACCACATGTAATATGCTAGCTTACCTTTTTCCAACTGTTTGTACTTTATTAGAATCTGTACTTTTTTTTTTACCCTCAGCCTACCACATTTCAAATTAAAATAGCTTTTTTACTCTGCAATGCTATCATTCTTCATTTGAGGATATCCTGCCATGCTTGAATATCTTTATTTTTAAATGTTTCAACAACAACAAAAATAAATCATTCATTTTAAATCACATGCACCTGTTCTGATCTTCCTAAAGGGAATAGTTCACATGCATATTGATTATTCATGAAAATGTTAATTGATATCAGTGACAACCGATGACATTTTTTCAGCGAGTGATGTTAGAACAAGAACCTGAGACATATCTACTTACAAAAAAAACCCAACAATGTTATATCCTTTTATTGTTGAGTAGTTATATTAGTTTTATTCATTTTAATAATAGTTTTAAGTAGCTGTCAGTAGTAATACTGAGGTGCAGTTGAGAGCTTGGACCCAGAGGGTCCATATACAGTATGGGACACAGGACAATGTATGGCTGAAATTTATCTGTGCCATGCTGTAAAACTGGTCAAATGTCACTTATGTTTGTTACAAGCTCTTGGTAGTAATTTTAGGTAGGATTGGTGTACCTTAGCTGCTTCTATAAACTCTTTCGTTGAATAAATAAGGCAAGGACTGATGTTTCTGAATAGCCCAAGGAGGCAATGTTTCTGCTTTTAATATACAGTCCCATATATAATATGGTTAATGATGTATTATGTGCTACAAAGAGGATGAGGTGCTAAAGTAATAGATGCTGTATACTTAATAAATTACAAATTCGTTATGCAGAATGTACCTTGTTGGAGAAAAAAGTCCTGCTGTGCTTTTTTGTTTGAACTCATTGCTCATGCAATTGTAGAACAAACCAAGCATACACACCCCCACCCACACACACACACACACACACACACACACACACACACACACACACACACACATACACACACACACACACACACACACACACACACACGCAGTGCTCATTTGGAGTGCCCTTTCGCAAATTCAGGAATGATGAAGTGCCTTGAATTAAAGAGGTGGACCAGCAATGTCCTTGATCTGTTCTTCCTGGAGTGGCAGCTTGAGTGTGTTCATAGTGGACTCTTTTTGGTGATGAAGTTGCCCATTTGCTGGCAAATAAGGGTTTATTCTGAGTCCAGGCACATAATGGCTACCCTTAAAATGAATTCTCTTAGCTCAGCAAACCATGGAAAAGATGCATTGTGTTAGGTTTTGAACAAGCTGTTGGGGAATGAATCAGGTTTTGGCACCAAGTTAATGCAACCGTGAGATATCTAGCAGCACTGCAGAAATGGACATCACGATCACGGCAATTTGGCACCTTTCTCTGGCACAATGAATGTGGCTGCTGTATTTCCTCAAAAACCTCTGCTCCTGTCTTAGTGTTTCACATGCCTCACATCCAAGGAGAGAAAACACAACTGTTTATTAGTCTAGAGATGATTTGTATTCTGTTTTCCACTCTATTACAGGACAGCGTTTAGGAAGTCACTCAAGCAAAGCGTTAAAGAACTTCATTCTTTATTAATCTAAACAGTGACAGCTCAAAGTTTCTTCACTTGGCCATGGTGAGAGAACTTTCAGATTGCAGGTATTATTTTTTTAAATACCCTTTGTTTTCGAAAAGTTCTGTCATTTGAAGTGCGCTGCAAATAGGCCAAATAAGTGGAACAATTTTCAGTGCTCTCTCCCTCCCTCTTTCTCTACCCCCCCCAGCCCCTCTATGTTTCACCGTGTGGATATAAGACTGCACCATCAACTACTTTCCCCCACAGAGGCAGGAAAATAAACCATGCTTAGACAGTTGTTTGTGTGATCCACACATTGCAAGCTTGTTAACTTGGATAGAAAGCCATTCATAATGATAAGATTTAAACTAGAGAATTCCTCAGATATGCTTTACATGGATCTACACAAGTGGAGCAAGGCATGAACCATATATATATATATATATATATATATATATATATATATATATATATATATATATATATATATATATATATATATATATATATATATATATATATATATAAAATAGCCATATAACTCAGCTGTTACTACAATACAATATTGTTATACAGTACATAATAGTTTAAAATATGTGTAATAAAAGCTAAATGTACAAGTCCTCAGTTTATGCTTATGTACACCCACAAAGTACATAGAACGCATCCACCCCCCCCCCACACACACAAATTATTTTTCATTATAGCAAAACATTTAAGATGGTGTACTAACATCAACTCATCAGGTTGCTGTAACAGAAACTTGAAACAATAGGCATTTTAATTGAACTTACATGTTATTTCTGCAGACTACTTGATCATGGACATTGTATTATTGAGCATTTGAACTCTTGTGACTGTAAAGCCCAAACTCATACACACCGGCATGAGCAGGCAGATAGACATCTGACCCTGATTCAGTCATCTGCTCCTTTGGAAAGTCTTTTTCTCTCAGAAGACTGGACTCTGTTCTGTTGGTTTGTTATAAATATCTTGACCAGGGTAGAAATGAGCATAATGGACCATTAGTCCATATGGTCAAATGGGAGGGGAAAAGACGCAAGGCAAGGAGAAAAGAAAGATTAAATGATTAAAAAGAAAGAAGTTAAAGGATGCATCTCATATCTCCTTGCTTTTGAAGTCCTGCACAATGGGAGATGGCTCAAAGACATGGAATGAAGGCTGGAGATTGATTTCCAAGAAAACGGGCTACTTTGTCATTTTATCAATATTAAATCCAGTATAGTTTAATGGAATATAAACCAGTTACACAGGCCAGTGAATTGTCTTTGCCTCAAAGAAGGTTTCTCTCTTAATATTCTCCATATTAAATATCTATAAATTGTACACTGGTACAATTTAAGTATTAAAAAAAAATATTTAAATAAGGTTTACCAATCTTTAATTCAAAGGTTGTATGCTTTTATATTCACACTTTAAAGAGTGTCAATCAAAAAAGTAAGATTTGAGATGTTAAAATAAATGAATTGCAGATTGCTACTCTTCCTCCATCTAAAAATTGAACAGTCAGCCTCTTGTAGGCAATGAGCCTAGGTTTTCATTATTGTTTATTGCACTTACATTTTTCCCCCTTTACCCATCTATAAAACATCTTGCATTTCAAAAATCCCTTAGGGGTAGGAGTTCAATTTGAATGGAAAGATGAATGTAATAATTGCTTTTTATGAGTAGTGCTTATGTCTCACCAACTTTCTGAACTATGTGATTGAGTCTTTCATCAAATTGCCATAACAGAAAGGGTAGATGAACTTCTCCTCCAGAAATCCTATGGTAGTCCAAATTTATTCAAAGAATGCTGCACCTGCTGGACACAGGCTATACCGCAATTTGCTGCATCTGCCCTATCCTTAGGATTGTGGCTGGCCTTGTCTTCCCATCAGGCACTATAAATAACATAATCTGTAGACCTGCTATGGAAGGTGGAAGCCATGCTTGTTGCTCATGTAGGTTCAGTGTTTATACAATGTATTAAACAGTTATGACCATTGAGTAGAATTCTGTAACTCGTGCATGGATTGAAGGTATAATTGATCAGGCATATATAGTGTATTGTGTGTGCAAAATACAAGGTGTTCATTTTATAGCAGTGTAACAGGATAGTGGGGGGAGATAAATAGAATGCAATTCAAGAGGTAGTTATGCAAATAACAGGGATTTATTTTCCCCAAAGTCCAGTGACAGGGGCATGATGCCATAAGCAGACAAAAATAAATTAAAAACTACCAAAGAAAAAAAATTAATTTAGTCAAAAAAATTGAAAACCAAATAAATGTACTTAACATGCATTCCAGTTATGGCATTCTATCAATGCATATCTCTCCCTGGTACCTCCCAACACCGCTCCTTATATATTCTATTCGCCCCTTGGACTGGACCATTCCAAGTACTTAAATGATTAAATTCATAAAATTTCTCCCCTATTGTTCAGAATAAAGGGTATCATTTAAAACATTTTCCCATTATCCAAAATTTCCTTATTAAAATAAATATACACATATCCGAACACATAACGCCATTAATCAAGATTTTGCCCTCCCCCTTTCTACTTGGGAAATTACCTGATCCGATAATGTAAAGCAAAGACTACAAATCCGCTCAATTCTGTGCATGACTCTTTTTACTCGCCCCCCCTTACAACCGCTGAATAAAACAGGCAGGTATACTCTTTGGACCCAAACTCCCTTTACCTTATTACAGTAAACACACACACACACACACACACATATATATATATATATATATATATATATATATATATACTTAATAAATTATATATATATATATATATATATATATATATATATATATATATATATATATATATATATATATATATATATACACACACACACACACACACACACACACACACACACACACACAATTACAATTATCATACTCTGGCTCTACTGTTTGTCAACATGGAACGGTCAGGAGTCCTGTTACTAAATCAGATTTGATCAGATTAATTGGGACACCACCCTGATTAACAGAGAGAATTAACTAATTTAAAGCAATTTATTAACGATTATTAATTCAATCTGAACTCATGAAATTTGCGACGTCAATAACGTGATTCTCGTCTATCAAAAATTAGAATATCACTCGTGAGGAGAACATGCATAAAAATAATTGATTCTACTAATAATCAGTGGTACTTAGTCCTCTAAAAGAACAATAGTATAATAAATGTAGCAAACAAAATAACCTAACAAATTAACATAAACTAGATTTGTGGTGGGCCAAAGTAGGAATCTAAAAAAAAAAGAAAGAAAAGAATGAAAGAAAAGAAAAGCTGTTTAAGTAACCCGTGAGAATGATCAACCAGTCCGTCGAATTAGAAAACCATAACAATTGCCATCAACAGAAACCTACTAACCAAATGAGATTTGTGATGAGAGAGAGCATGACTAAAAGTATAACAGGAAAACGTACAAGAGAAGGAGAAACGTGTGGAACAGCCAGAGGGAGAACTAGTTATTGGACTGAGGAGGCTGCATTGTAGATTTGTTCATCTAATTTTGATATATGAACAGTAGTGTTATTATTGATAACAACTAGTAGTGTAAAAGGGGAAATGCTTGTCCTTATGACTTGTTGGGCTTGACCATGTGAAGCTGTCTGGGAGCACTGAAGGAGAGTGTCTGTTTTCCATCAAACCATCTGGCTGGCACAGAGAGAGTGTTCATTTTCCATCGCATTGCTTGTGTGCCGCAACACGAATGATGTAGGATGATAACAATGAGATGACAAAGCTCCTTGATCCATGGGATTGGATTTGTGGAGTTGGCTTGGTTAGAGAGTCCTAGGCCTTTTGGGGTAGGCCATTCAGAAGTGGGACTTTTGGGTATCAGTGGCCAAGCATCCTGTCCTTGCTTTTGATGACAACTCTGGCATGGTTTATTACCTGCCATATGATGCAACTTCAGTCACAATCAACACAGTTGTGATTAGTGAATGGGATGAGAAACATTGGTTGTCCTGGTAACATTTTAAGTTTGAATTTATGGTCCACAGTTCCTTGAAGTATAACCAGGCTGGTAAAATATTCCTGCATTCAAATCTGTGGGTTTAGAGGGGAAAGTCAGAAAATCAGGCTGCATGATAAGCTATCAGCTAGGCAGTTTATGGCTTTGTTGCACAGCATCATGGCATCAGAGGGATCCTGGTTCCTGTCCGTGCCCTGGGGGTGAGAGAAAGCCCCCGTAGCCAGATCAGAGTTTCATCAGAAGGATAATTGGTAGTCTATCTTCTCTACAATTTTACAGCAGTTTTTAATGAGAGCTGGACTAGTTCCCATGCTATGAAATTCTGCTGTTAAACAGAGTAAAAGAAGACTGCATACACTGTTTATCCCTGATTTATGGCTAGTGATTACATGACTTTGTAATACAGTGATTATTGTTGTTATGAAAACCTATTTAGTAGTCAGGGAGCAAAACCAATAGGTAGAAAAAAGTGTGCAGTAGTTTTCGTAACACTTCTCAATAAGAGTACATTAAAAAACAATACTTAAGATAGTATTAAATATTTCTAAATTGTTAAGCAGTGGTTCTAGCAATCAATTAATAATACAATAGCATGATAATAGTGTTATTTTAATTGCTGTCTATTAACATGAACTTCATTTTCAATTATTCTAACTGTAGTTTTAAAAACCAAAGCCTTATATAAATGTATAAATGTATTGCCTGTCTTGAGCAGCATTATGAGTGCAATATCATAGAAATTTATGACAAATCTAACCTTGTTCCTGTGGTTGAATCAGGGAAAAGTATAGCTCCTTCAAAAAGGCCCAGCCTACACCCATGTGCACAAATCAAGCTCTGAATTACTCATATTAACTGAGCTCAAAAGTATTTTACTGTCTTGTGAAACCGGAAGATGACCATGGGTGCTATTTTTCATCTCTGGGTCTTGAATAACACCTTGAACCCTGTTCCACTGAAGTATTCAGTTCAAGTAAAAATTGCATCCTGAGAGGAGACGGAGACAGAGGTGAGGTCAGATCAGCACTAAATATTAGCCTGTCCCGGTTGTAATATTGCCCAAGCACCACCATTTGTTCAGATCCCAGCAATTACACAGGTTAATGTTTTAACCTGTGATCAAGGTTTTAATGGACCTGGCCACTGGATTCATAACAAGCAGTTAGAGAGTATGCATGGCACAGGTTTCTCGCTGCTTCAGGACACTACAGCCCAGCCAGATGTTGCCACAGGCCTTATCACCGGCTCTACACTTGAGAGGGCTGCGGTCCCAATGCATATTTCATGCTTGCTGATCTCTGGGCTGAGGGAACCACAGGAGCCCAGAGAAGGTGGGGCCGACCAAGCGCCGGACCAGCCGTGCAGAGCCGCACGATTAAGCTGTCGCTGCGTTTTTTTAATTATGTCGGAGATGGGGAGATTATTATTTGCCACTATGATGTATAGGCAGGACCACCACTGCTGGTTTAACACAAGTCTATATTCCTCCTATTGAATCATCTATCCACATTAGCATCCTGCTAATGATACAGAGCAGGAAAAGTTTTCCCGCTACTCTGCAGCAATTTCCAGTCAAAATGTTATTATAATTAGGACAATGATTGTAATGGAGCCATGAATTATTCAGTATGCCAATTGGTTTCAGCTACAGCCAGTAGGTGCAGTCAATAAGGGCACTGCCACCTTCTCCCTGGCAAAGTCCATTACACCTTCTAATGCAGCTAAGTGGCTTCAGAGCAGAAAAGCAATTTCCTGTTGATATCTCAAGGGGGATTTAGTGCAAAGTCAGGGAGAAAACACAAAACAGCCAGCCAGCCACACACACACACACACACACACACACACACACACACACACACACACACACACACACACACACACACACACACACACACACACACACACACAAGGCCCAGAGGTTCTTGGATGCAGTGACAGGCTAATTCCCTGATCAGAATCATTTGTCATACAGACTGCCTGAACTTCATTCCAAGCTACTTTTGAACCATACCCTTCATTAATATGTGCTTGTCCCCTCTCCTCTCCTCTCCTCTCCTCTCCTGACTCTACACCCTCCTCCTGTTCCAGCTGTGTTACTAATCCGCCTGTTTTTCCCCTTCCTTCTTCTGTCTCTCACTCCGCCCAGACTCCTGTACCCATCCCGCGCTTAGCATTGGATCCTGTGTATGCCCTTAGTCCTGCCGCTAAGCCTGTCTGTAGTCCTGCCCCTGGGCCTGTCCCTTCTTTCTTCAGTCCAGGTGTTTCCCCGTCTGCTTCCTGTTCTGTCTGTTTCAGTGTTCCGTGTTGCGTGCGTTAGTGTGTGTGTGTGTGTGTGGGGGGGGGGGGTTCTCTCAGGAGTGGCTGACTTCCTGGCGTCTCTGTTGTCATGGTTTCCCTGTCGTCCGTTTTCCTGCACTTCCTGGTTCCGCTCCTTAGTTTAGTTTTCGCAACCCCTCGTCTGTTCCTTCATTCCAGTCAGTGTTTTGGTTTTCCCTGTTCCCATGTTCACCTGAGTCTGTTCTGTATCTGATTGACTTAATTATTTAAGCCTTGTATTTTGTCTTCTACTTTGTTGGTTATTTTGGTAAGTTACGTTTGTTCTGTTGTGTATCTGTCATGTCTATTATGCTCGTTCGTTTGCCGTTGCTTTTCTGTTTGTTTAGTTTATTTTGCCCTCAGTGATTTTTTTCCTCTGTTAATAAACTGCCTCCTGCACCTGTATTTTGCCTCTCGCTTGTTCCGAGTGGAATCGTTACATTTCATTAGTTCTGTTTAATTAGTGTGAGCCTTAAGCATCAGTTTTTGTTATATAATAAAAAAACCCCAGACATGCTTGTTATGCCTGTTATGTAATAAAAACAGACATACTGTCATGGTAGGCCGGTCATCCAACAGGAGGGACACGCCCACTCCTGCTCAGAACCGCACCACACACCTGCCCTGCTCCCAATCACTCATGTGTTAACCTGAATCACCTGTTCCTTATTTTCCTCTTTTCACTAGTTACGCCCGCAGGCCCCTGAATTCAGTGCTGCACATTGGCTGACTTTGGAGCTACGCGCTTTGCCTGAGCTCTACGCTGATTTAAGCCTAACGATTGTTTTTCTTTTGTGGCTGATTTTCAGCTTTTTTGAATGGGTAATAAGGAGAACTTTATTTCAACCTCACCTCTCTCTCCCTCTTTGCTGCCACCGTCAGAGAATGTGTAGCCAATGTGGAGCGAAGCGAGCAGCCCTGACTGGACATACCTGCTCGCTGTTCAGATGACAGTACTTAAACAGCAGAGGCAGGAACTAGGGGAGAGCCGCTCCATGGTGCAGGGACATGGTGCAGGGACATGTGTGAGGAATCTATCTGCAAGTCCCAAGTGCCGGGCGGCTCTGCCTTCTACATCTCCTGTCCCAGATTGCCACCCCTGAGGTATACGGTGAAGAACCTGAAGGGCTCATAGTGCATTGTGGACTGTTCTTTGGCTACCAGCCCCTTCTACCTGACCAAGCAAAGGTATGCTTTGTGATCTCACGACTCAAGGGGAAAGCTCGTGACCAACTCATCCTGGGAAGGATATGCGGACAAACTCTGCTGCGTCTAAGGCAGGGTCTCCAGTCTGCAGCGGATTATGCCATGGAGTTCCGAATGCTGGCAGTAGGAACCCGCTGGAATGAACCGGCTCTAATAGACACATTGCTCTGAGGTTTGCGGGGAGAATTACAGGCTGAATTAGCCTGCAAACATGAGGCGGCAATGCTAAAAGAGGTGGTTTATCTGGCTATAACGTATGACTGACTCTTGCAGGAGTGACATCGCCACTTCCACTGGGGTGGAGCACATGCCCTTTTATTTACTTTCTTCTTTCTCTCACTCTCTCACATTAGGTCTCCTTTGGTTACGTTTACACAACCCTCACCAGTCATGGACTGAGAACCATATCCTTGAGTGGGTGCCCTCCTGCGAGGGGCAATGCTTCCTCAATCAGGCTGTGCCTCTCCAGTCTACGTCTATAGAGAGTTCTGATGCCAACAAGGACTTCTCTGTACCCAGGGAATACCTAGACCTGGCAGAGGTATTCAGTCCCACACAGCTCCCTCCCCATCGACAATGGGACTGTACCATTGCTCTGAGGGAAGGGGCTGTTCCTCCTCGGTGCAGGATCTATCCTCTCTCCCAGGAGGAAGACCAAACAATGGAGCAGTACATCAAGGAGGCATTGGTGCAAGGTTAGATTCATCCCTCCACTTCTCCTGCCTCAGCCAACATGTTCTTCTTTAAGAGGAAGGATGGGGGTCTGAGGCCATGTGTGGATTACCGGGGGTTGAACAAACTGTTAGTGAAATATCCCTATCATCTCCCCCTGGTTTCAGCTGTGTTTGAGCAGCTGAGGGGAGCCCGGCATTTTATGAAGCTAGACCTACGCGGTGTTTACAACCTCATACAGATTAGAGAGGGCGACGAATGGAAAACAGCCTTTAGCACGTCCTCGGTACACTATGAGTACTTGGTTCTTCTGTATGGTTTACGGCCCCCTCTATATTCCAAGCGTATATTAATGAGGGAATTTCTGGATAGTTCTATCGTTGCTTATATAGACGGCATCCTGAGCTACTCCTCCTCATTTGACCAACATGTGCGTGATGTACATATGGTTCTCCATACCCTTCTATTACCTTCTAGTAATCACCTCTATTGCAAATTGGAGAAATGTGAATTCTACTGCAGAGAGGTAAGCTTTCTTGGGTACACTATTCGTGAAGGCAGTGTATGCATGCAACCCTGCAAGATTGAGGTTTCTTCCAGCCTGTCACCACCTATGACATGCTGGGAACTGCAGCGGTTCTTGGATTTGCAAACTTCTACAGGAGGTTTATCAAATCCTTCAGCACTACGATTAGACCCCTCACAGACCTGCTTAGGGGAAAGTGAAATGACTACAATAGAGTTCAGAAGTAGAGAGGTGCCACCACCATCGCACATACAAAAAGACATACATTTTTGTCTGAAGTAGTAATTCTGAACCTGAAGAGTCATGCTAAATGTTAATCTGTGTCACCATCAACATCTGTTTGGGTAGCGACGGAAAACAGGACAAAAGGGAAAACCGGTATAAATACACTAGTAGATAGGAGAAAGAGACACAGGTGAAACCAACGAAGGGCGTGAAGACAAAAAGAAAACAAAAGAAAAAGAAAACAAAACAAAAAAAGGGATGGAAACCTTGACATCTCCACTAAATACAATGACAACAACTATATAAACATTTTCAATGTAAAACAACTAAAACTCCTAAAACTGATTTAATTAGATGGACATTTAAATTGTTTTAAATGTTCTAAAGAGCATTTTGCATCAATGTTTTGACACTGTGTGTGGCAAAATCTAATATGACCTTATTAGAAATATAAAAACATTCCTGACATGAGACACTTTTTTGAGGGAAGGGGGGCAAAGTGGAGTAAATAATCATTCTAAATGTACTTATATGAAATTAGTCATTTTATGATAATTCAGAATGTAACATCATCTTTGAAAGAGTATTCAGGCATAGTACTTGAAATACTTGTCCTTTCTTTTTACCTGCTGCCCATTTAAATTCTGACTGGCTTTGCTTTCAAAAAGAAGTAGAAGCAAGTGATGTCATACTGAATGAATCAAACCCTACTTTGTCCAAAAATGGTATTAATCGTTGGTAAAATGGAAAAAAGAAAGTTCCATGTAAGACAATAAGATGGAATTAAATGCACACCACTAAGCACTATGATCTGGATAATGGATAATGACACTTGTTGCAGTGTTAGTGGATTTTTCTTTCTTATTTGGGAGTGGTGCTG
This sequence comes from Electrophorus electricus, assembly GCF_041902795.1. Classification (NCBI taxonomy): domain Eukaryota; kingdom Metazoa; phylum Chordata; class Actinopteri; order Gymnotiformes; family Gymnotidae; genus Electrophorus; species Electrophorus electricus. The sequence continues at coordinate 7,403,157 of NC_137501.1, forward strand.
CATTTGAACATTTTTACTATCTTGAAGCATTGAGTTATGGTCCAATTATAGACCTATTTATGCCAATGCATTTTCTTTCTCACCTGTCGAAGAGAAGCATGGTCAAACTGAGAAATCAGCCTCAAAAGCGTATGGAAAATCACTGAGAAACTGATTAGTAGGGTTTGTTAATTACTTGTCTTTCATTACATAAAAAAGGCTAGGCTCTCTGATGCTAGGATCATCTAGGATGTCTGATTTGGTCACTGAAAACCAACTGGAGTGAGCACGAGACATTTTGAAGAGGTGGAAATTTCATCTTTTTTTATGTCATGGAAGTTTAAAACAGGCAGAAAGATAAACTCAGGAGTGCTTTCTACCCCAGCTCTTGTAAGGTGACTGTAAAAGACACTCGTCCATGGCTCCAATTTTCCATCACCTCTCTAATGTCAGCCACACACTCCCAAAGAAATCCGTTCTGTTATGTAACTGACTACAAATGCTGCTGCCAGGATTTGCAAAGACCACTTACTGCCTATGATGACAGAAAATCCACTTAGTACCTATCCAGAGGTCACTGTGGCATTTGTTAATGCTCACTCTGCTCGTCTTCACTGTTTACATTGCCCTAACCAGGACAATGTGGTTTCAGGAGCTGGTAGGAAAAAAAACAATCATAGCACTCAAGCACAGAAAACCTCAAATGCCTAAAGTGAGACCACTGCTTGATATGTTCAGAAGAGTTGAGCAAGGAAACTCCCCTCACTGATATTTTAATAGTGCTGTTGATGCAGAAGGAATTCCTCCAACAAAGCAGTGTTACACACAAGGGCAATTAACGTGTCTTTGAACACTTTGGGAGTATTCATTGATCTTCAGAAGTGATTAAAAAATTAAAATGTTCTATCCATTAAGGAACCATTTGGGCTAATTGCAAAATGCTGGCGAAGGCATCACATTTTACAAATGCTAGTCTGCTGCTCCAGTGATGCTTCATTCAGCCAGTTAATGTTTGATTCAGCTCTCTGTAGTTTCCACTGTTTATTTTATTAAATGGAATTGTTGAATGGCCCACTATATGTGATTTTGACAAAGGTACCTGGTACAGAAAGACATTAGAAGAACACCGAGGACATTGGAAGAGCCATCTCTTAGGCTTCAAATCAAATCATAACACTACATCAGTGCCTTGCTGCTTTGAGTGATTCTGAATGGAAAAATGATTCCCCTATTTAGAGCAAATATGTCCTTTGCAGCCCTGTGATAGAAAGAAAATAAAATATTACTTCTGCTTTTGATCAGTATATTTGGTGTAAACAAAAGGCTATGATTCTCTATCTTCACAGTAGCTCATGAAACCTGATTTATGCTGGGTGTTGACAACAAATGTAATGATTCAGTTGCCTCTTCTGACATTAGGTTACATACACCTAATAATTTGTGCTTCTTTTTGAATTAAATCAACAGTTTTGTTCTGTTGTGCCTGGGCATTAAATAGCCTTTCCCCAACAGGACTGCAGTTCTGCAATTTATGTGTGCAGGAATTCACCCAGAGCTACAGCTCTCTAGTGTAAATCACCAGGAACCTCTTAGTTCCCTCAGGATGACTGATGGATTTGCAGCATTGTGGAACAGCATGAATTCGAGTGAGTATGATCTATCTTTGGACTTGTTAGTTGAACATTCACCCACAGTTCCAGCACAGTCAACCTCTGATCTGAATATCAAACCTCAGGCTAAGACTGATCCCCTATATATCTCATTCAGTCCCCTCTGTTTTGAGGTGTTACGCAATCTTTCCAGACCTCCAGCGTGTATTTCACTGAAATCCTGTACACATTTGTCATCAACTTTCCATCTTTTGAGCTCCAGAATAGAAGCAGGCAGGACTGATGCCTCAGCTGGGCCTCTCAATTTCTGATGTGTGGACACACTCTGGGCATGGTTTCTCGGTTTTTCTGTCTAAGACATGATATATGACATTTAAGGCCTTGATATATACTGAACATTTTTACTATTCTTTAACTGCAGTGGTGTTCAGTGCATAAAGCGGGTAACCCCTTTCATCCAAATTACATGGGACTTTAAATTATTGCTTGGGTTCCAAAATACAGCTTAGGAGTATTTGACAATTTAATGACAAAACAAAAGTGGCTGCAGGATAGCTATTAGCCAAGCAGTTTATCTCTTTGTCTCACAAAAATTTCCGAGCTACATACATTTTTGCTTTCTGAATAATATCTATAGATGGAGTGAGTTCCCTTTTTGAATTATTTTGAGACATTGAAGGGTAGCCTTGAAAAAGGCTTTTCAAGTAGCTGTGCCACAATTTCTGTCTCACTTTTAGTTTCCATTTAATTTCAGTAAATTTCACTGGACAGATTTCCTGTCATTTTGCTAGTCACTGTAGCCATACTAATGACCAGTTTTGATTAGTACCATTCTCAAACAGAAAAGCATCTTATAGTAACCAAGAATATGTACAGTTGCTTATATGAAAGGGTTGATGTTTTTATTTTACTTTTTATTTGACTTTATTTATGAAACATGTTTATATTTATCATTTTCCATCTACTTTTTTGTTACCTTTCCTCTGAAGAGTTAGAAGGGCCAGACTGCACCCCACTGCTTAACTCTACCTTCTAATTTTTTAACTTCACAATTCATTTTATTGTATTCTGATGGTTTCATCTTCATTTATGTTGGCTGATTGTGTAATCATGTAGTTGTGCTGTCTTGGTCTTTTATTTTGTTAATGTTATATTGATTAGGTTACTTTCTTTTTTGCCCTCTGTTGTCCAGTGGACTGAGCAGCTAAAATTACATTTGCAAATTGTAATTACATTTAATGCCTGTATTAATTATAAGAGTGTACAGTAGTGCACTCTCTTACTGCTGAAATGAAATGATCCTTCAAAAGAGTTTCAAGTTCTGTGAAAATTCTGCTGTTTTTTTTTTTTAATTGAATGGCATGGGAAATTAATGGAAAAGGCAGAAGAAAAGGCCCTTTATCAGAAAACAAACAAACAAACAAACAAAAAAAACCCCAAACAGTCAGTTCAACCCTGTGCCAGAAAGCTGTTAAGTGAAATTCAATTTGCATTTGTTTGTTATAAAAAATGTCTGGCACTGTTGATTAAGAAGGATACATTAACATATTACAAATTAGCAGGGAGCGTTTATTATTATGGTGAAAGCAGGGACAGATTACTGGAGTGCATGTTGGACCTTTAAGATGTCCACCCTGCCTCTGACACAGTGCATATAGTGGGGTGCCAGGTGTCTGGGAAGGGATGCTGTTAGCGTGGGATTTCTGAACTGTGATGTGCTGGTTTGAATGGGGGCAGCTTTGAATAATCTCCTTTCATCTCTTCCAATTTCTATTTGCATGCACTTGTTTCATGCGATAACTACTCAAGTATATTGATATTCAATAACATTAAATGAACTCTCCAAACCCCAGTGATGGGACTAGCTGGAGATCCTGCCTCCTGCAGCCATTTGTGACACTGCAAAAGATGTGGGGGCCTTGCCCATAAGATGACGGCGCTCTTGAGGTGCCAACCCAGTTATGCCTACCTTTTTCCTGTATATCTCTGTAAGGCATACTTTCAAGTCATCACACCAACCCAGGGTTACCAATAAACAATATATGTAGGTAATGTTATGTTAAGGTTAGGGTAACAATGAACCAGTGTTTTATCTGCAATATGTGGTGATGACAGTTAACCTCTGGCTTTACTTAGTTTGAGGAGATTTGATGGAAGACTTCTGAATGGAACCAAATCTGAGGAGAGAAAAGTGAAAATCAAATAAATTGATTTGTAGAACAAATACATTTCCAGACATATTGAGATAAGTAGATAGTTAGTTTAGCTAATATACTTTTATTTATTTAAAATCATTATGCTTTAAAATTAGTAGAAATGTGTGAACTTCTTTCATAGTGGAAGAGGGATCTCCACTAAATCATAAATAATTTATCTATATGTAACCAACCAAAACCATTTAGTTGGTCTTTGGACTGCCTAAAACAGCACTCTCCTGACATGATTCATACAACAAAAACATACTAAGGACCCCAATACATATTCTAAAAGCTCCATAAAATGTCAGACACCAGTGGGAAACAAATACAAAATGGTAAATGGAACATGTGAGGCCACATGTCTTATAACACTGAAAACCCAAACCGGAACATTATAGAGACACTGATGAAAGACACAAAGCCAGAACAGAATGCCTACAGCAGGAAGGATATTTCTTCTCTCCAGGAAGAGGTAAAAGCAGAAAAAGCAAAAAGGAACTGACCCAGGCACAAGCTTCTCTTGCACAAGGTGCACACTGAGTAAATTAACACACCGAAATGGGGAAATTACTGAGCAATGTGATCGATCGGGTAGCAGCACTGCAAAAGGTATCAGTGTCTATGGCAAAAGATTACAAGAAATATATGAGCAATGCCCAGACCTGGAAAACTGAAGGCAATGGCAGACTCTAAGGATAGTCAGTATTACGAAAGTCACTGAAGCGGGAAACCCAACCTGTTTTGCCACAGAACTCTTCCGTGCTCAGGATTTTGATGGTCCGATGATGATTATAGGTCAAGCACACACAACCCATGCCACACAGCCAAAGAAATAAGAAGAACGATGACTGATGAGCATATGCCTTCATTGTTAATCACATAAGGAAATTATTCTCAGAATGTCCAGAAGCAAAATCATACTGATTTACAAGGAAATATGCATGTAGATCTTCTCAGATAAAAGTCCCTAAGTTGGTAGGATGCAGGCTGCATTCAACCCTGTGAAGGCCAAACTATGGTATATGGGGTTAATCTAGAATCTACACCACCAGACGGATGATCACAGTTGACAGGCACTCATTTGACAATCCATGAACAATGGAAATATTCATTAATATAAAGATCATGACTTCAACTGAGACTGGCTAATGTAAAACATGTTTGAGGTAAGCATGTTAGTTTCCATACGGTGCTTCCTTTCTATGGCCTGCCAGACATATAGATATATAGGCATAGATACTTTTTGGTGGAGTTTATGTAGTTCATCACTGATAGACCTTGGAGAATGTAGAGGGTTTATTCTTCTTTCATTTTAGAGGGTTTCTTAAGTTTCTTTATTTTTAGAAGTGAACTTTTTAAGCTCCTTGAACAATCCACAATTGACAGATGCCCAGGAGCAGAGGTAAGATACTAAACACAGACGTGGACTTATGTCACAGCATTTAGCATCTGGCCAGTTAATCTATGTTTTAATAAATAAGACATATGCTTAATTTCAGAGGTTCAGCAGGGTAGGTGAGAGGCTTCCATGATCAGACTTGAGGACCTGATAACGGGAAACGGTTCATGCACAGAACAACAGTCAGTTGTTCATTAGTCATTAGAATGGCCAAGTTAGATGATGAGATATATGAGTAAAGGTTGCCTTTACATTTGTGACTATATGAATATATCCAACATTGGGCCAAGCATATGTATAAACACCTCTGTGATATAACATATTTTCAAAGACAATGGGATTAAGCTATAACTGCAGTATTAATATAAGGCTCTAATTTAAAACCACTCCACTCCCTACCTCGATTTTTCCTCTATTTTGTTTTCCATGTGCTCTTTGCTTTTATCACCCTAGCCCAGCCCCCATGTAAAGTCCATTTCACTTCCTGATTCCCTCTGCCTGTTGCATATTGTCTTTCACCCTCTCTACTTGTATCTTGTTTGGTCCCTCATTTGGTCAAAGCATTTGAGTTTTTTATAGCAAGTATTATTAACATGTATGTAACTTAAAGTGTAAGTTCCTCTCTAAAGGAGCCTCATAACAATTCAATTTGATTTCTTGAAATTATGAGAATATTATTGTCCATTGTGAGAGAGGTTTAATACGTCATTTATAGTACATAAATAAATTATTTTGTATACCATAAATTATGGTAATCTGTCAGTTAAGTTTGTGGGCAGTGGTAGCTCAGTGGTTAAGGTACTTGACTAGTAATCATAAGGTTGCTGTTTCAAGCCCAAGTGCACCTGTTGCCCCCCTGGGCAAGGCCCTTAACACTCAAGTTGTACTCAGTCATAATTGTAAGTTGCTTTGTCTAAAAGTGTCTGCCAAATTCCATAAAATGTAAGTTTAGACAAGAAAGCTAATGACTTTGCGTTTGTATTTTGTAGCAGGTATGGCTCTGCTATTATTTCTGAAAATATCTCATTCTTTTCACAAATTCACAAAATCTTTCAGTCACAGATAAAAGGAATTTGTACATATCTGAGTTGAAACAAGAAGCAGGATAAACGACTAATGTGAAGAATTTGCAGTGAGCACCATGGCACACAAAACAGCAAGGCAAACTGGAGTTAAGTGGCCGTCGACGATGACGACATGTCTGCACGCCTTCACTTCTGACAACTCTAACTTCTAAATGCCTTTGAGAGTTGGGCAATTATTGTAAACAAGATCGAAATTACTTTCGAGACATCCTCTGACAGTCGAGCTTTTGGAGCTCATCATTGAGGCTTTATATGTCTCTGTTCCCTTCACCTGTTAATCAGCAGCGCTTTCTGACGGCGTGAGGCGGACTGATGAGGAGCATCAGCTCGGCATCCTCGTACAGTAATTGCGCCGGTCCTTACGCTTCGCTATGCTCTGAAGAGTCGATAAATGAGAGAGGAAGTCAATAAGCGACCAAGACAGACAGACGAGCGAGGCAGACAATTTCAGGCACAACCATTCAAACCATGTGCAGCAGCCAGAGATGCAGAGAAACCTACCGTAACTGTGTGCCTGGGTCAGCGAGGACCATGTGAGGGTGTCAGGCTGTAAGAGAAGATGCAGTAAATGCTTTCTGGATGGCACTTGCCTTTGAGGTTTTAGTCAATTAGATAGTGAGCATTCAACTGTCATTCATCAAGCTCTGTTAGAGCTATTTCAGCCACTGAAATTCTGGCTTCATTTACCCCTTTATGGAGAAATCCATCTCTTGTGCTGAAGAGAGTTAAGTTTTGACTCTCTGGGGACTGACATTCTGGTATGGCCTGCATGACACCTTACACACATGACACACGAATGAAGTTCATGGAGATGAGACTACATGCCGGGAATGAAAGATGTTGGAGCTGTCTGTTCAGTACCTGTCACAAACAGCACCACGGACAGTACCACAGCGTTCAGAGTCATTGCGATGGATATTTCATATTCTAGTGACCCCCCACTCTGTAAGGTCCCAGACATTGAATCTCACATAGAGAGTCCATTCTTTTCTCCCCAATAAAAAATAATATTCAGCAAATCACCTTTTCTGCTTTTTTTTGTCTGCTCTGAACTCCGAAATGGGGACATTGTCACCAACATGTAACTGAACTAACCATGTAAGAACTGAAAAGAAAAGAAACTGAAAAGAGCTAAAGCCATGTCAGAGATGTGACCCACAGGTGAGCCCTGTTCCTCACAGCGTTGCACTGCTTTTCACAGGTTAGGACCCGTTTGCAACAAAACACTTACAACCGCCGGTGTGTGTACAGCTGCTAAAGGATCACACATGAGGAATGTGATGATCACAGACTTCTGTTCTCCACAGAAACAGATATCTGCCACATCCCAGAGACAATTGTAAACTCTCTTAGGTGTGAAATTCACACTGATTTTATAAAAAGTAGGGTCGCTGCTGTCAGTTCACATAGAAAGCATCAAATAGGTTTGCCTTAACCTGCTTTAAAATATGCCCTGAAATATATACTCTCACATGTAAGATATTATTAGCTCAAGTTAACAAATTCTTGAGCAGGCTGGGTAACTTGGTTAAATGGCTGAATTTACCTGAACAAACAAAATGATCATTTTCTAAAATGAACACAGTTGTATTAACCTAATGGAGTGTGACTTGAGTGGGCATAATTTTAGTAATACTTTTATTCAGAAAATTTCAAGTTTCAAGATTTGTGTTTTTACATCATCATTTATGCATGCACACACAGACACAGACACAGACACAGACACACACACACACACACACACACACACACACACACACACACACACACACACACACACACAGAAACACACACACATCCACACCCACAGGCATATACTCACAGATTGTGGGATAACCATTTTTTATTTTCTGTTCTTTTTAGCATTACAAGCTTGATCTAACAGGCCATTACACATGACTTTGATACCGACCTGTACAGGTCTACTAATGGGCTCTTCTAGCATTGCAATGCATTCCTAATGAAGACGAGAGTGCTCTATTCATAACTGTTAGCCTAGAGATTCGCCTGCTTTAAAATTTTCATGGATGCATTGTAGGGACAGAGTTAAATTTTCGATGTAATCATATTATAGATGAACTTACTAACTAAAGGCCATTGAATTACCTCAGCAAGTTTTAAGAACTCATAAGGGATCCTATAAACATTGGATCTGGTGCCAAATGGTACAGCAGAAGAGGGAAAATTTGATTTATGCATTAGTAAAGGATGGATATGAACAGATGTGATGATTCTCTATAAAGTGGAAGTTTTTGCAATCATACAAAGAGCTTATTTTAAGGTTTTATTAATTTAGAATCCATTAGGGATCATAAAGGTGAAGTTTTACTAAAGGTATAATGTTGAGGAGCTCTAAGGATGAAGAAAATAATTCCCTCGAAGTTTACTGGAGCACATGACCTATAGTAGCTATGCTAAACTATAGCATATTACCAGTTTATGTGTTTTCATTTATTAAGGGGGATTTCATGCATATTACATAATTAGAAATGCAATTCCTCATTGCAAAGAATTTGAGCAAGTAGTCCAATATAGATGTATATTGACTTTTTTTCAAACTGGTAATTTGTAATTATATAATAGTAATTCATAATTCATATTGCTCACAATGTTTATTGGTTTTGTAGGAGTTTTATGAGTTAGATGCATAAACTGCATTTTAAAGCAAAGACAGATGGCACTACATTCTCAATCACACTACCCTCTCCATCACACCACACTCTCCATCACACTATATTCTTCATCACATTACATTCTCCATCACACTATCTTCTCCATCAACACCATTCCCTCCATCACATTACCCTCTCCATCACACTATGTGCTCCATCACACTACCCTCTCCATCAAACTACATTCTCCATCACACTACATTCTCCATCACACCGTCCTCTCCATCACATTACCCTCTCCATCACACTACCGTCTCCATCAACACCATTCCCTTCATCACACTACCCTCTCCATCATAGTACTCTCTCCTTCATGAGGTGACACTCTTTGTCACATTTGCTTCTTTGGTTTAATGGTCAGTGCACATATTCCTTGTCTGGAAGGCCTGAGTTCAACGCTGCATGTGACCTCTGCCTTCACTGCACTTATCTTTATAGGGCTTGAATGGAGGCAAGGCTCTAATGTAATGTCAAGAGCAAACATGGCACAACAAGGAAGAGGTAATACAACCAATCAGCTACAGCAAATACGTCATTTACATTTACAGTGAATTGTGCTGAGACTGTAGAAACTGTTTAGTGTAGTCCACAACAGTTTCTTTCCTTTTCTTTTCTTTTCATGTGTATGGTCCCAGCAAGAACATCTCACTGGTCCAGAACCATTACACCGAATATCCAAAAAAAAAATTAAATATATTAAAATAGATGCGCCACTCTCTCTTGGTCAGCAGGCTAAAAATAATTATAGAAGTCATCTAGAGATTGAATAAGCTCAATGTTCATAACCCATAAGGCTAAACCATTTGAGTGGTTTTGCTATTTTGCTTATTCCTTTCTACTGTGGCAGACTCCTTCAAGGGCTCCCAAGAAGCTTCTATGTTCCATTAAATATCTGTTTGATGTGCAAATTTGTATAAAAGTGTACGTTGCTAGGAGAACCTTAATAAACAGACATGGAGAGATATGTTTACCGTACTCATTCCAGATTTAGTTTTGCCTCAAAGGGCCATAATTCTGTATTTGAGGACAGCTTAAACATAGCAAGATGGGACAAGAGGTAGTAAGTTAATGGACTTTTTCCATTTGCTTTACTTTCTTTTTTGCTTTATTCTTTTTTTTTCAGAAATTCTCTCTTCAACTTACCCTTTAGTGACAATTTACAAGTCTTTCCAGTAAGATGCGAGAATTTTGTATTTTCTGCCATTTTGTCCCCAGTTTTACATTGTAGACCACTGTTAACTCATAATTTGAAGTATCATGAGCACCATCACATGTGAAAATACCTTTTTTTTTTTTTTAGCTCTTACACCCTACTGCAGCAATGGGTCCAGTGGCTCTCAGTAAACATAATTTCCTGTCATTCTTCCTAATGCTGACCAAAGCCAGTAAAACCCTCAAAAACTAGCCTCATGGACTTGTGAAATGGGAAGAAATTTTAAAAGTTGATGATGGCCACAAACATGTATGGCACACTGAACCATTAGATCTATGGTTTGGTCTTGCTTGAAGCACTTGGCTTGGTGTAACTAGAAGCAGGTTTATAAAGCAATAAAGCACCAGAGTCTTCAAATAACTTGTAACTAACACATAACACCATTATTACGCATTTCTTATTAACCTTTCAAACCATTCACTTGATGTAATGGGCCTTTAGTGCTGGATTAACCTTTTAAGATATCTGTTTGCATGAGATTTCCCAGGGCTATAGTTTTACTTCTGAAGGCCACTTACAGTAAAGCAAGGCTGAGTGGAGGATTGTTATTGGGTGACATTATTTAATGAGTGACATATGCAAAGCTCATTTCTGTGGGTGGATGGTAGGCGCTACCACAAAGCTGCCTTGAAGGTGGTCCTTTTCCAAGGAGACTGTTAGATGGCTGATTTGATCCTGGCAAGCATCCACACTTTTCTTCACAGTGGTGGCATGGCTTATCTCATGGGGATTAGACTGCTACTGAGGCACTATGAGCTCCCGTTCTGAAAATGTGTGTGTGTGTGTGTGTGTGTGTGTGTGTGTGTGTGTGTGTGTGTGTGTGTGTGGGAGCGGCAGGGTTTGCCACATAGTGTGTGCAGTCTTACACATCTCAACAACTGCTACACCAAAAAAAGAACCATATTGGTTTAGAGGCATGGGGTATGTTTGCTTGTATGTATGCGTGCATCTGTGGAAAGTGTACCAGGGTTTTCTTATCTGACATTGTGACGTTGCTTCTTGTGACACAAAACAATCTATAAAAAAAGTGAGAATTTGAAATCTGTAAATACAAAAGTATCTTGTTATATTGAGGAGCTGTCAAAAGATGAGTCACTGCATGCCAAGAAAGTCTGAGTGAACATTTATGCCAGGGAATGATTCAGATGGCAACTGACAAACTGAACTCTCTAAATGAGGTCAAGTAACAATGTCACCAACGGTGACAGGTCAATGTAAACACTCCTTGATTTATTATTTATGACCTGTATACTAATTAAAGCACTTATTATACTTCTATATGGATTACTTATCCTGTATGTCCTTTTCTGCCACAAAACCAAATGTATCACTGCATTTTGGCACAAAGATCATTGAGAGATTATAATCGCTTTTATCATGACACTCTCACTGATAAACTGATCACAAAGGTTTGATGCTTATGGAGAACTTTATCTGTTTTATCATCTGCACATCCTCCAAGTCTTGTAATCACGTCTAAAAAGCCTTGTAGGTGATCCTGAGGTGGTCTTGAGCATCAATGCACATGGATATCTCCTCCATGTATCCCCTTTTGGACGTGTGTTATGAAGGACAACATCATGAAAGCAATGGCAACAGATGTTCATAGCCAGAGCGTTTATTTCAGGGCAAGTTTTACGGTTCATTGTATCCTCCTTGGTTCACAGATGTGGGATCAACTCACCCTGACAGGTCTTGCTATGTTCCCAGAAGACTTGAGAAAAAAACAGAAAAAAAGTCAAAAACCATGCCAATAGTGTTTCTCATTCCCTGCATCATGAGAACAAGTGCTGCAGCAAGATACATTTCTCTATTCTGCCTTCATGGCAGGGATAATGTTAAACTTTGGACTTTAGATGGAAAATGGGTTGTCTATGGTATTGCAACATCTCTCTTTCAAAACTGAACTAATTGCATAATTTATTTAAAGCAAGCAAATATCATCCTTTGCTCTATTTTTCAGTTTTAGTAATAAGCCTTGTTTATAAAACTCTCCTAGAGAAAAGGATCACAATGAGAAAATTCACCTGGAAAAAAACAAACAAACTTGACAATTAGGCATGTCTTAAGGAACTTCCACATTTACTGTGTATACAATTTGATACTTGACTATTTCATTAATCACTTCTTGGTCCCAGAAAACTGACTGTCACTTGATGTCACCAGGACAGAACTGTTTTATTTATGTTATGGCTGCTTAAATATTTTTTTTGTTTAATGTAAACTCCTTCTGGCTGAAAAAAACATGGTAAATTGATAAAACGTGTAGCACCGTGCCTAAACAAATGCCGAGTAGTGTGTGTATATGTACGTTCAATAATAAAGCAATTTTAAAAACACATTTATGATTTTCATTACTGCAATAAAAAGGGACAGTAAAATGAGAGATCTGGGGCTTCAGGTCATCCGCAGAGAGGATGATAAAAAGGATGAACTGTGGGATCTGACCATAGTTTATAACTACATATAACTACATATAAACTATGTTATTGGATCACCATATATATATATATGGTATATGTCAGTAAATGACACCTCTGGCCATTGAACGGGGGCGTTGTCCAGTTTGATGGAGGCAGACTGGATCGACCCGTAGTGCCTTAATTTCTTTCTACATGATGTAAAAGCCAGCATGGTGTTGTTAATTTAGTCTATTAAATTGGTAATTTGTATTTTGTATTTACCATCAGTACTTGTATTATCAGTAAAATCAAAGGGGCTGTTTCCACCCAGAAAGGGGTGGGGCATTATGCAAAGGAAAAGTACCCAGATGAGTTGCTCTCATCTGTAGAACTTGTTTCTGTTCAGATAAAAAATTGACTTAGCTATCTTGATTTAATGTATTCATTACAGCTGTCAAAATCAAAAGAAGTCAATAGCTTTTGCAGCATAACATTCAAATTGACTGCTTGTGGTTAAAATATAAGGGGCCAAGACATGCTGAAGTGCCTTAGAGGATGACATATACTTTTTACTACAAAGAAGACTTTCCTTGTCTCAACTCCTTGGCTCAATATGCACTCTTGAGTTTGTGTATTTGATTTAGCACTTCTTGGAGCCAGAGATGATCTCCTCACTGTCATTTGGCTGTCACAAGGACAGCAGTGTTTCATGGTGTGCCAGGGCCATAAAACACTTGTATGTATATTTTAGAAGATTCAGTGGGCCCTACATTGGTGCATCTTGTAATCCAGTCATTCAAAATACATTTCTAAATATCTGTTTTTTATCTCTCTTCTCGCTCCTACACAGAGGGAGGCAGACACATGAGAGATTGACACACATGCATGGAAACGAGGCTAGCAGTGTCAAGTATCTTTTCTGTTATTTAAAAGTACACTAATTTGACTAATGTTTAATACTGAGACAGCTTCATACCCATCTATATAAGAAATATGTTCCCTTTTTCCCACTGTGGATTTGTTTTTCTCAAAACATGTGCATGTGATTAGTAAAAAAGTAGAAATATGCTCCTGAAAATGTATGACTTTCTTCACTTTCCTTCTGTTGCATGGTGTTACTTCAGGGTAACAGACCATTTCCCCTTACCATTACACACACAAAAAATCTCAGCATATACACAGGTTCCACCTCTCCAGCTGTAGGGCTGTAGACATCGGTGCCAGTGGCAGTGGCAATACAGTCCTTTATTCTATGGAACCAGTCCTTTAAAATGTTCTGTGATAACTGGTTCTGCAGTGCTGACCTGCAAGTCCATCTTGAGAAAATGAAAATCCACAGCACTGGAACAGTACGACCAAACCGGTTGGCAGGATGCACCTTTATGGATGTCAGAGAAAAGCAGAGAGAAGGGAAGAGGGAAGCTAAACATGATGATGTCTAGCTGGGAGCAGTGAAGTATTATGACAATCGAGGCGTTATGTTGTTGAATATATATGCAGCAGCCCTTCCAACCTCTATGGTCCAAAGATGTGACGAGAAGCACAAAGAAATAGTTCGATTTAAACGTCCCAATGTTATATCTGAATGCAAACAAAAGCATGGGTAGAGTAGACCTCCTTGACTCTCTCACTGAGCATTACCACACGAAAATAAGGTCCAAGAAGTGGTACCACTGCCTGTCCTTCAGATGATGGATGTCACAACATTGGAAGCATGCTTGCTCTACAGAAGAGAGTGCACTTGCTGTGGCCTCTTGAAGAAGGAGCAACTAACTAATCTTACTGGAATTCACACCTGAGGTGGTGAACTGTCTCTGCAAACAACAAAAGGTTTGCAGCAAGAGGGGAAGGCATTCACTGAGTGTCAAGGCCGGCATTGAAGAGAAACCTAAAAAAGGTCAGATTGCACCCATGCCAACTGATTCTGTCCAACTGGATACCACAGACCTCTGGCATGTCTACTGTAAAAACAGGCAGATGCACATTCCCGGGATGTGAGGGCATCATTAATGTTCAGTGCACCAAGTGTGGAGTATTTTTGTGTTTCACAGCTGAATAAAACTGCTTTATGGATTTTCATACACAGTGAGGTTTTACAATGTGAATTTAAGTAAGACCACATCATGAAGCAGTAATGGCTCTTTATGTGTTTTATGACCTGATCAGAAAATGTTTCTGATTTTCAGAATAAGGATAATACTGTTTTCTGTGTTCAAATATTTAGGTTTTGTACTATGTGAATGTTATTGCAAAATATATTTAATAGTTTTAAAATGTTATTCCTTTGTTGCACAATGTTGCTTCAAGGTAACATACCTCTACTTTAATAAATATAAGATGATTTTTTCACAAGTCTAATTTTTAAGAATTTGTAAGATGTTCATTAATATAGCAAGTGTTACAACAAAAAAAGGTTATGCATCTTATGCTACATGAAGAGCACCTCAAAATGAAACTGTAATATTTTTTTTTTAGAATTTTCAAAGAAACTCATGATAATGTGTGTATGTTAAACATTTACACTGACCAAGGGATTCTGTCTTTATTAATAAAGAAAGAGGTAGAAAATGGAGAAGAAACAAGATCTATAGGCACTGCAATCCTGAGAATTTTGCCGATATCCCACTGTGACTCCTTGATGCATAAAAAAAGGGTTGCTTATAAGAATGGTGCTGTCAGCATTTTGCCAGGACTCAGAACTCACAGCATGTACTCTGGGAAGGCAGTATTTCATTATCAAATCAGACTGTGCTGACATTTATTAAATTTTTAATCAAAAGCTGAAAAATATGGCCTACCACCTACCTCTACCTTCAAAATGTTCTTAATTTATCACAGAAATTACATACAATAACATTTAAGATGCAATTTAATTTACTTTACATGTACTATAAATATATACATGTGCAAAACCCTTACAGAAAACTTTAATTGCAGGATAAGACAATAAGATTTAGTGGGTGCTTTATAATTGTGCATTTTGTAATCCAATCATTCAAAATATGTTAACACATATTTCACTCCCAGCTTCTGAATAATCTATCCCTTCCTCTAAAGCCCTGATTGTAAATAAGATAGGCATGTCCTCCCCCCCTCACACTTTCTCACTCTCTCATTCTCCCTAATCTACATTTTCCATAAACACCATTAGAATTGTTCAGTCAGACAGACATTGGGCTTTGTTAAAGTGCTCAGCTTGTTGCTAGCTGGTTAGATTAGAGAAAGTCGGCAAACCACAAGGTCTGCGTGTAGCAGGCAGAGGGATTATCGATCTTCTCCATTGATTTTTATCCAGAGGAAGGAGGATGGATCAGAAATAAATAATTCCTATTGCCTGCCCGAGATGACCACGTGCATGTGTTCCTTTGAGACAAAGGAATTGTCGAAATACTATAGCAAAATCATCTGTTTCAGGTTGGAGCTTCATAGCATTGCACCACATGTCTCTCGGCACTGGCTGTAGCTCACTTACCGTTACATGTTTTGGCTTTAGCACAAAGTCATGTGCCGATCGATGCGAAAAAAATTCAGAAGAAGAGGCAAAATGTGAGCTGATGACTCAGCCTTGGGAGCCGTGGAGGCTGCCAGCTCAGTCTGCGATCACGCTCTCACTTGTGATTGCCTCGCACAAACCGCATATAAGCTGGCATTATTAACGAGCTGGGGTCAGGTGCCAGCTTGACAACTCAAGGTGAAAAACCTACTGAGCCTTCGTATCTCTGACTGATATCCCCTTTGTGAGAATTAGACTGGGCCTGTATGTGTACTGTTTATTTGGCAAGCAAACAATGTCATGTTTGAAATCTCCATTCCATGACTGAACAGTAGAATGCGCCGAAACTCTTATAGAGTTCTTCATCTGTAGATCTCTTTTATAACACTAATATCACTTTTGCACATGTTCATATTAATGGTTAAAACAAAGAGTAAATTCAGGAGTAACAAGCCACATTTTTAAAAAAGTTTTTCTCAGTTTCTCTGTCTGTTCTTACCATTAGTTTCATTAAGGCTGACAAGACCCTGAGAGCTTTCCAGATTTGCAAGGTGCTGATACCAAAGAATGGGTAACTTCTAAACTTCCAGCAAGACGTGAATGTCATTCACAGTTAATTGTCTAGGCTCAACTACATTTTGCCTTTAACAATTAAAGTGTACTTTTATTAGCTTGGTTTAATTACGAAGAGCGACCCACATTAGCATTTTAATGGTCTACCTTCATTTCTCAATGGAAACAAAAGAACCTAAAACTCACCCAACCCAGCCAGTCCTAGGCATTTCACATGCAGCAAGCATCCAAGGAATGCTTGACAAAACCAGATAATTAAATCAAGTCCTAAATGATTATATCTTAATGCTCCATCAGGTGGGTGAGTTCTCCACTTTTTGGTCCACAAGAACACAGAAGATATGTGTTTATCCAAAAGCATTACAAAAAACAAAGGGATTAAAAACACCAATCACACATCACATGGTATTGTGTTTTAGCAGAGCCTAAAATTGCAAGCCAAGCCTTGTGTTGCTACCTCTTACTATTCACCTTAGTGTCTTTTGTCCTCTTTGGATGAGTGAATAAATGACAGGAAATAGCAGAGTGGTTCATTTGCTGTCATACCACATTAATATTTGTTCATTTGCTGAAATGAACTGATCATACCTCGGTCTGAATTAAGATACAATGCCAGTGAGTGTTTACTGTGCCATAGATAACAAATCTTCTGCTTATTGAAAAATAAGACATTTGACACTTAAGTTTTAAAGCCTTGCAGCTATCAACCTAATTGCGATGGTGGCAGGGCGGGAACACGACATGAGTGCGAGTAAGGAGTGTGTTTATTCTCCATCGAGCAAGTAAAGAACTAAAAACCACAACAGCAAGCTGGCTGTAAGCAAACAGGAAAGAGTAGGCAAAACAAATACGCTGGCAGTAACAAGTCGCTGCTCATCAGTGACACAGATAAACAGTCTTAGCTTCAGCACATCTATGGCACTGTATTGGTGAATAATGCACAATGCTGGAGGAATGAAGGCTTTAAATAAGGGAGATTAAAAAAATGGCATAGGTGCACGTGATTAGTAATCAGGTGATTAGGAGCAGGACAGGTGCAATGTGTGTGTGTGTGTGTGGGGGGGGGGGGCGAGTGCCTCAGGTTGGGTGCTCAGCACACGATGACAATTCAAGACCATACTTTTCAGGATATAATGTAGCACACATAGCAGATATATAAGCTTAAAGGAAAGGTTGTAATGGAGCAACATAACTATAGACTAAAAATAAAATGAAAATGAAAATGAGAATTGAAAATAAACATAAAGATGAATTGATTAGCAATGTTTCTCAGCATATTGTTTTTCAGAAACTTAATGGTGACTCAAAACTTTGAAAGAAACATCTGTGAGGGGGTCAACTTCTTCTGACACCCACCACACAGCTGGTGTGCCATTTCCCTTTGCAATCAAAACACCTATATTCCTAACCAGAATCAGACCTTACCAGAAACACATAACCTCTTCCTCTCCTTAATCAAGACTCACCCTTCATTTTCCCAATTATAAGCAATTGTATGCTTAAGATAGCTCAGCTTCTTGTGATTAAGGATGCTTGATTAGATGAAATCAAGTATTGTCTGATAACATGATACAAAGGAGCTTATGAAATGACCATGTAAAGCACCATGTACACCATGTGCTCTTGGAATATTTAGAACTTTGATTACTCAAATAGCCTTGAACAATGAATGACTACTGATCCATTCAGAAACCCATGGACAAACTGAATAATTTATACAATATTTTTGCATTCTTTGCTAATTTTTCCAGCATGAACACAGGGATCCAAGCTTCCCTTCAATTTTGCACTTATTTTTCACTCACCCAAAACTTAACAAGAGAACAAAATAGATGCAAAAGCAAAAATAAAACCCCAAATACCCCGAAAAAGCACCATAGTGCTTGCTGGAGGTTGGTATATTTTGATATGTTTGTGGTAATTCTCACCTAGTGGGCCATGCTGTATGCTGACCTTTAAGACAAAGAAGTAACACACACTAGAGTGCTTGGGCCTGCAGAAAGGTTACTAGAGCAGGAGTGGTAATTGCTTGCCAGTGTCTTAAAGCACCTTTTGATGTGACCCAGCAACATTGGTTATTGAGTGTTTACCTTGCTTTATGGACCAGGCCTTCAAGCATGAGTACTGTATCTGTGTCTTTCCCCAAAAGATCCAGATGCTGAGATTGTGTAAGAACACATTACACAGAAATATAAATAACATCAGATTATAGGATGGTGTCAGATGACTTAAAGCTACAATACATTCTTTATGTTCTTTATTTCCTTACATTCTGCTTTTATAAACCCTTTTTTCTTGATTCCGTGGAAGGTGAGAAAATATTCTCCTTTTCAAGCAGGTCTGGAGGGAAGGAACAACTCAGAGGAGGGATTTCTCAGTTGCAGTGCAAAGCAGCTTGGACTTGCCATCCTTCCTTTCCTATGGTTACCTATCAGCAACTGAACCAGCAACCGTCTGATTGCTCATTAGTAGTTCTTACCTCAGCACCACCTACTGGACAAATAACACTATTGCCGTATAAATGTATGATCTGAATCACAGCTCCTTGTATATCAAAACAGTGAAATAGCATGTATGTAACTATGCTGTGCTCAAAATATACTGCCATTTATGTCGCCACCCTTTACTTCCATGGCAGCTCTGCACATTCTCAGCATTCCCTATAGCAGTCATAGCAGCCACCTATGACACTTTTCCATTGGTCTTGAAGAAGTTCTCCCATGTGCTGAACACTTGTAGGTTAAGGGGCTAAGGTTTTGGCAGATGTGGCATCGAAAGTTAATTTAATTCTTTTAAATTTTATTAAATTATTGTTTATTTTAGTCTATATATTAATTCCAAATAAATAGTTATATCAACTGTTACTGTTTATGTTTATCTTAAAAACAAATGTAACCATGCCTTTAAGAATATGAAAAACATATTCAGTTAGGTGTGCTGTCTGTCATCGCACAATGTTCTGCAATCTTTAAACTGATCGATTGGCCAAGTTCTCAGAGCTGACTGTCATGCCACCTCAGGCGATCAACAAAGCACTTGGCAAGATATTATTTCAAAGTAATATTAGAAAATTGCTAATAAACTATAGCCATGAAGTCAATAGGGCAACTCAATATTGTGCATACTGATGCCTGCTGCAGCTTGGACAGGGAAAGCACTTAGCTTTTCAGTGAAAGCTCCCTCCAAACTTATGCTATTTATACCTGCTTCTCCAAGTAAATGTAAACTGCATCACACCACATTTGCCCGGATGAAAAATGCAGAGTGTAAATGAAGTGAGAGACTAAAAAGCTAAGGAATGAGAGATGGATAGAAATGTAAAAAACATCTTGCCCTTTTATATTTCCCTTTCCCTATCTCATTATCAAAAGCCAAACAAGCGAGCCATTTTGAGGCAAAATTAGCAAAGTATTAGCTCATTTTTAATAAGCGCTACACTGTGGTTTCATTTCCTATGTGTCAGAATGGATTAGATGAGAAGCGTATTAATCTTGAACTGAGGTAATTTGAACTGATCCTGCTGCTCTATCTCCGCTCTGAAAACAATGAAAAATCCATTAGTGAATAACTTGCCATCTTGAGCAGAATTAAAAATCCACAGTGAGGTCGGTTGCCAGCATTACAGGGTCCAGTGTGTCTTTGTGGGAGACTGTATTAGTTACACCTTCTGAGGTTAAAGCTAGGGCTAATATCCTTCCGTGGTTTTCTCGCTTAACAAAGCATGTTTTTTAGTGGCCCTGTCAGACTTCCTGCTGGGCTTATGAACATGGGGACTCTTTTTATCAAGATGCTCTTGCTAATGAAGTTAGGAGGTGACATATTAACCTCATAGAACTGATGTGAAAAGGGTTTGATTGAGTCCTTTTACTGGCTAAGAACA
This sequence comes from Electrophorus electricus, assembly GCF_041902795.1. NCBI lineage: Eukaryota > Metazoa > Chordata > Actinopteri > Gymnotiformes > Gymnotidae > Electrophorus > Electrophorus electricus. Next base: position 7,423,661 of record NC_137501.1, read on the forward strand.
CCGGTGTGCACGACTACTGTTGTGCACGGTTACTGTCGTGTTAAAAACAGTCTTGCATGATTTTTTTTCACACCATCAGCATTTCTTCACAGGATATGGTTTTTCACAGTATTATATTGATCACAGTGATATCACATTAATTATCACTTTTTTGACATTGGCAGGAATTCTGTAACTACTGGATGTTGAAAGTAAAGCCTCAAGCTCCCTCTTCTCCTGAATAACTTAAAATGTCCTTCAGAACTATTGGTAGCCTTGATGAAAATGAACATAAAAAAGAAAAGAAAGCATGAACAACCTACCCTTAGAGTGAAATAAAATTATTTTTTTAAAAAGCATAAGAATTTATTTTGTCATGTCAAGTATGTCATTGGCACTCTAATATTTGCACATTCTATCTGCCAGAATTGCAGCAATGAATATTTTCTTATACTGCTTGATTATCTGAAAACACATAGAGATTTGAGATCATTCAGTCTTTGAGTCTTTGGGCCTCATTCATAGACTCATTTTTTTTCTTACCTCACATGAGTTTCTTGTAGGTCAAGAGACAGAGACTGCAAAGGTTTATTCTGTGGTCATTTTGATGGACTTAGAGGGATGCTTTAGATTATTGTCTTACTGGAAGATTGAACCATGACCCCATCTTAGACTCAAGGCAGACACAGCCAGATTATGAATGACATTCATTTAGGATTTGATGGGGTCCATGACGTCAGGTATCCTAACAAGATTTCCAACAGCTCAAAAGCAACATACTATCACTGCCCAACCATTGCACCTGACAGATTGGGATTACGTTCTTTTCTGTATGAACTTGCCTTGATTTTTTTACACTAATCACATTTGATGTTTCTTGCCAAAACCTCTGTTTTTCAGATCTAACCACGTCAGTGTTTCAGTGATGTTTAGCAAACTCTAGGCACGTACATTTGTGGTTTGATGCTATCAGATAATTTTTTCTGGGAAGCTTTCCAAGTTGTTTGCTGGCGTAGAGGTAGCACCTAATTGTAATATAGGAGTCTATGTTGAAATTGTCCAATTGTTATTCCTGGAGAACATTTTGTCTCTAAAATCATCCCCCTTGTTATATTCTAGGGAAAGTTACACTGGGATCATTTCCAGACAGGTTCATTGCAGCTCCATCTGTTTGAAACTCCTTGGGCTGGTTTCCTAGGCATGGATTAAGCCTGAAACTAAATTGTATTGCCAATGATAAATCATCATTGGATATTCTTTCTTTCTTTAGTTTTTTTAGGGTCAGGCTTAATCTGGGTATGGAAAACTAGCATGAAAATGATTTCCATAAGATTAGGAATGGGTATTTTCAGATGGGTACGTATTTTGTTATAGCCTTTGCATGATTTATGAAGGTCAAACACTTTTGTCCCATTTTATTTGTGGGATCTCTGACCTTGCCTATGTTGATGGATCATGTTTGGCTTGCCTGTCACCTCATATTTATACCACACTGAAGCAAGAAGTCATGGCTGACCACTTTAGAGTTCTCCAAGCAAGGACTATGAGATCTGGATAGATAAGGTTTGCTTAAAAAGATATATGAAGGGGAAGGAGCTTCAGGTGTGGTAATAATTGTGACATGTTTTTGACAAAAAAAAGTGTTTTCTCAGCTATTTTCAATACAACTTCAAGTTGGTAAACAACAAAGACAATCTTATAGCCTTTTTATAGCTTTGTCGGCTTTGCTTATCTTTACCAGGCATACTAATACTGGACACCATATCAACCAGTCTGGCTTTTACACAAACAACAACAAAAAAACTTGTTATTATGTAGGTAAAATGTTTTAGGAGACCAACGAATGACCAGTTTAGACCTGCTGAGTCCAAAGGCAGACTTCAAAGAGAATACCACAAGCTGAGTTTACAGTCAGAGCTGCTAACCAATAAGTAACAATGGAAATTGTGGAATCATTTTGACTAAGATGAGGGTGCATGGATCACAAATATGCTATTAATTATTACTAAAGGAAGGAAACATATAAATAACCAGAGATAAATGATTAACTCAAAGCCTCACCTTTTTACTGGAGATTCAAAAATATACTTAACTGCTTTAGTTCTTTTGGCAAGTATTTTATGTCTTGAGATGGTCTTTGGAAGAAAGAACATTACTTTGATGTTTATTAGGTATAGCAGTTACGATGTCATTTTCTGGGTAACAAGGTGTGACACAAGCCACAGTCTCACTCAAATCGCGACTCCTGGAATAAGGGCCAAAACTCTCAGGCTTATGGCAATTTGACACTCCTCTCATGCGGTGTAATAGGACTGCTTCTAAGGCTGGTCTCTTGTGCGTTTCCTGTGGAGTACAAGCACATAAAACCATGGATTTCACAGACGAGTGTCCAGCTAAATAAATGCAACTGAGGAGACATGCGGCAAAGTAAATGGATTTCAGCCCCGGGTCCTGGAGAGGCCAGAGATGTAGGAAGATTGGAGGTGAGTGGGGCAGACGGGAGGATCACTGGAATTATCTTATCGTTGTGTGTTTGCATGGGAATATTTTCACGTAGCGAATACAGCTGCGACTCTGACTTATTGTTCTCATCGTGCTCATTTGCATATGCGTGTGACCGCTGTGAGGGCTGGCCTAGTATCGATTCATTATTACTTTATGTAGTTTGTGAAACCTGGTTTCATGAATTGTTTACAGAAACAAGGAATGGCATGAAAGTTGCGAGTAACTTTATATATATATATATATATATATATATATATATATATATATATATATATATATATATATATATATATATATATAAATCAATTGGTTACATTGCCTGCTGTAACTGAGAGCGGTAAGGAGGCGGACGCATGTGCGGAGAAGAGCGAGATTTATTTAGGGCAAATCCAGAATCATAGTCGTTAGGGTAGCTCAGGTTCATATACGGAGAGTTCAACATACGGAGGTAAGGAAAAAACAAAACAGCTAGAATCAAGCATTCAATATATTCCATACAAACGTAGACAATGAACAGCCAGGACACAGGGCACGCAACAAGTTTTAGATACATGGACTTAACAAGACTAGAAACGAGAGACGTGTGGAAAATCAAAACGAGGGGCAGAGAAAACGAAACTACGGAATGGAGTTACACAAGACAGGAAAAACATGGAACACGAAAGCTGGGAGGGACTAATCGTGATACCTGCAACATTGCGTGATTGGAAATTCAGGGCACTACATATAGCAAAGTATTAAATGTACAGTATACAAAGTGATATTACATTTTATGGCATGCCAGAAGCTCCTTCACAAAATAGACAGGCTCAGTTCGTAAGTTATCCCACCTAGAGCCACCCATAGCCATCCCCTGCGCTCTGAATCAGGGCTATTTTAAACAAGCTTTTCAGAGATGAATTTGTATTTGTCCAGTTCGACCGGATACAGCTGACTGGAAGGCCGTATTGGGTCCCTGAGCCATATGTAGGGCACCCTCGTTCTAGCCATCCGGCCAGCAGGGTTTGTCAAACAAACATGAAAAATGAAAAAAAACAAAAACAAAACAAAAAAAAACCCCAATAAATAAAATAAATAAACAAAACAATGAAAAGGTAAATAATGGCACAGACAGATCTGACATCCCATCCACTGTGTTTGCCAAAAAATGAATCCATTATAACTGACCTTCTTCATCTTGATGTGATCTTGTCAGGTCTCATAACCATGAATGCAATCCAGGCAGAGTCTATTTTCTGCGCTTGAAAGCACCGAAACGGAGAACAGGGAATCAATAAGGAATTCATGGCCCTGATTCAACCCACCTTTCCTAGACATCTGAACTTGGTAGTAAACACTGACCTATGTTTGAGGCTGAACTTGGACCGAGTATTCTCTGAATGTTCTCAACTCCCCTGTATGTTCCTTAGTCAGTAGGCCTTTCCGCTTTCAGGTAAAATCACAGGGGATTTAGGAAGCAATCAGAAGGTTCCTAAATTTATTTATTCTATCTCTTTTTGACCTCATTACTTCATTCATTTATTGTATTTTCATGAATAAGAATGCCTTTTTCTTATTCTTTATCTTTATTAATGATCGTCTATTTACTGAATGTAAATTCAGTAAATAATGATCATAACAGGTATGACAGTTTATTCTTTGACAAGCAAAGTTTCTACAAGTATTGAAAAACATTGCATTTCTTTTTTGACTTCAAGTGACTTAAAATAAGAACTTTTCAAAAAGGTTAATTATAACAATTACAAAAAAAAATCATTTTACATGTATTTGATTATTAATTAATAATTAACTAATTAATTTAACATGTAACTAATTAATTTTAATTTATTTTGGAAGTTATGTTTTATTTCCACAACATACAGTTTTACCATCTTTAATTAATGTTATTAAAATATTTTATTTAACTTTTAGAAATGAACATTGGTGTTTTCTCATTGTTCATTTTCAGTTATTTGCTTAAAAGTCCATTACTGTCTGGCACACTTTTCACTAAAATGTAACGATCAGTAACTAAATGATTGGACAATCTAAGAAGAAACATGTGACATTTATTCAAACAAAACTTCAGTTTATTCAAACAAAACTAAGTATGTATTGTGTTTCAAGAACCCAACTCTTACTACACACTCACAACTCTGAGTGCACACCTGGTGCAGCAGGATACACTTGACCAATAACAGTGAAATAGTTTGATCTTCTACAGTGTGGGAGAATAGAGCACTAAAGTGCTATTAATCAGAAGCAAGCCAACAGATGAACACATAGACATGCACGTGCATTTATTTGTTAGTGTATTTGTAAATGTCTGTTTGTTGTGTGTGTGACATGTTGAGAAGCAGTTATTTTTGCCATTAAGACAGAGGTGCCTGCTACAGTATTTCACCCTCATGATACACTTGATTCATCTGATGATTCACTTCTTTCTGCTGCCATCACTTCAGGCCATCAGCCCCCTCAGCCTTGTGCACATTGATGAAAGGGGACCCACTGGTCCTTCATGGGGTTTTTCAGTGCATCTGGACTCCGCACTTTGTGATGGCCGATTGCTTCATGCAGGGCTCTTTTTACTGGCTCTGGAAGTCTGCCACACTTATTTTGAAGGCCGGCAGACTGAGGTGTAACTTTTATGTGTCCCTCAGATCTCTTTTAGTCTCTATGATACAGAAGCAGGTCCTTCCATGGGCCTAGCCTGTGCACCACTATATGATGGTACCACATTTTTGTGTTATTTTGGTAAGGCAAAGCACAATTAGTGAATCGAACATTCTATCTATCTATCTAGCTAGCTAGCTATCTACAGACAGAGCTCTAAAAGTTTCAGACATATTGTGTGTTGCTACATGATGGAAATGTGCAGTAGTCAGTAGATTGGTCACCAAATGTACTTCTATCATATTTGCACCAGCCCATCTATAAATTGCTTTCAGCCATTACAGGCCTAATAATGTGCAGTCCTATTATGGGGAAAAAAATGGCACACAGTTTTTCTCTATTTTGGCTATAAAACGAAGGTTCAGCGTGTTGTAAATACCTCTAATATAACTGCGCCCTCCTGACCAGCACTCACACATCCACTGAACTCGAGTGTTTCATCTGATATTGGTGAATACATTAAGTACAATAATTGCGGCCACTCTTTTTGAGAGAGGCCTCGTATTTATTCCACGCCATGTAATTGCCTCCAGTGGGATAATTTGTAATCATTAAGAAATAGTCGATTGGGCATTTATGCACAGTGTGGTAGGGCAGGGTCCACCATAATAAGCTGGTTATCATTAGCAGGGAGGTCAACAGACAGATCTATAACATCCCTGTAGCACAGAACCCTTTATAAAGAGATATACTGTATGCTTTACTATGTCCAGGGCAGGAAATTAGCCAAGAAGGCATCAGCTCTTATCTTATGCGTGTCCTTGAAAAGGTACTTAATATAATGCCCAGTATTTATACCAGCACCACGATGCACCACAATCTGGGGTTATTTGGCTCAGTATTAGCAATCAGACTGGCTGTAGGTGTCAGGGTAGGTGTCTTTGATCCGGAACGCCTTGCCTTCAAGCCTCGGCTGTGGGCCAGGTTGATACACGCCGCCTCCAACTGGCAGGCGCCGGCTCCTGCGTCCGTCATGCTCTCGCTGTCGAACACAGCCGAGCGGTGCTGGAGGTCAGCTAGCGAAGAAGACCTGTGGGAAAAGCTGCCCACAAGATGAGGCAGCAAAGAAAAGATTCTGAAAGTGAAGAAGAGGCATGCACACAGTGTTGAGCTGCAAGAAAGCATTTATTTAGAAGCGATACAGAAAAAAGGCCTGTAGGGAAACTACAAATGTCCTCTGGGAGGACAGCAAATATAATCAGCACCGATCTGCAACGACGTTTCAGCTATTATTTGTAAAGTATGATCTGGAGAGTGCAACTTTTTAAGAGACCAGTGGACCTGTCAGGCCTCTATAATGTGAATTGCAACTACTTTATTCCCTCATCCATTTCTCTGAAATAACAGTAAAATGACTGCAAAAGCAATTTTCACCAATGTCTCTGAAACCCCCCCACTATCGCTTCTTTTAACAGAGAATGCCAAAGTTTCTCCAGTCAGAAGATTACTTCTGTAAGCAGTTGGGAGCTTGGGACCTTCCGCTGCTGTGCATTTACATTTCAACAAAGCTGAATGTGAAGGGAAAAGTTTAGAGATATGCATTTGCATAACCATTGAAAGTGACAAATGTACTGTCTATAGGTGTGTGTAGTGTTAAGCTTCTGTCTCTTATCTTTCAAAGGCACGTTTCCAAACAGGACTGCAATCTGTTTACCTAATACGCAATGACATCTCATGTTTATCATAAAACATTTCATGCATTAGGTTTATCTTTACATGTTGCTATACATGTGCAGTGCTGTGTAAACATTTTTGTAGAGTGCATGCACCTCAGGAGTGCAGTTCATAGTTCATAAGCACTTGGACATGGACATCTGGGCTCTGTATACCAGCACACTGGGGCTTGAAATTAAAACACTGACTATGAGGTTAAAGTGCAGTATGTACTACTATGCCCATTTAATACAGAGTTTCCCTATTTCAGGAGACTATAAGGACTTGACTGAATAGATGCTCACTTGATACTTGCCAGCTGTGTGTTCCCGCTTCATTAATTCATGCACAAAAGTGCTAAGAGAAGGTTTAGAGTACATTCCACGTGATTCACTTGCATCTGTGTTCCCTTGCTGTTGTCACTCATCATAAGGACTAAGCAAGTGTCATTGCCAGTGAAGCAGATCACTGGGAAGCTCAAATCATATCATCTAAAGACATAGGAAAAGCAATTAATATGCATCAAAATCAACTTATTACTTGGTTAGGAAGTAAGCATGAACTAGCAAGCTTAGCAACAATAAAACATTTGGCAGACACCAGAAAACCACAGCAGTGCATGAATGAGGGAGAAACTTAGTGTGGAAAAATCAAGCACACTGTGTGTGTGCAGGAGTGAGGTACACATTGGTCTTAACAGGGATATTACACCTTAATAACCTCACAGGATTTGCTACAAGCTGGTTTCCCTCACAAATCTAATTGCCAAGTGACTTGTACAAACTGACATGAAAAGTCTGGGATTCTGCAACAAAGTCTCAATTTACCTCTGCTGGAGTGAAGGAATGAAGAAAGTGGGGAGAAAAAAGGAAATGCCACATTGTTCACAAAACAGCGATATTGGCATGTATGGATGCCAGCGGAACTGGCTCACTTGTTTTTACTGATGCTACTGCCAACGGCAACAGTAGGATGAATTCTGAAGTGTTCAAGATTTATTTTTACCACTCAGATCCGACCAAATGTTTTAAAACTCAGTGGCTGGTGTTTCCTCAGGCTTCAGGATAATCACCCTTCGCTGATCAAGTCCCTCACCCGATCTGAATTTGTTACACTTCCTGCAGGCAAAAAAGTCCCCAAGAAACTAGTATGAACTGAAAATGGAAGTGTTACAGGCTTGGAAGAGTGTCTCCGGAGGAAACAGCCAGCCTCTGGTGCTGCCCGTGAGTCATAAAATTCAGGTAATCTTCAATTGCCAGTGATTTGCAACCAGGTCTTAAAGATGAGACTTTTATTAAAGTTTATGTTAATTTGTTATTTGTTAATTAGTTCTTGTCATTTGAAATACAGGGTCCCTGTATAAAAAGGTATTTAATTCTTATATGGTTCAATATAGATGATTAACAATTCTGCACATTTCCAATCCAATGTACTGGACTATATAAAAAAAACAACAAAACAAAAACAACAAAAACAGTGTTGATTTTCAATTAATTTGGGACATCACTGAATTTGATCAAGGCACACACAGCCATGTCTGTGGCACCAGACCTCCTGAAACCTCCTGAGCTTTTCTGTTTTCAAATGATTGAAACATCACAGCAACTTACTTCACAGCAACCCACGAAGCGTCCAATACGCACTGACCAGAGCAGCAAACGGGCCTTACAGACCTGTTTTCCCCACTGTTTCGTTTGAGATGCATGAGCTCACAGAGGCTGTGCTGGCAGTTGCCTGTGTAACGATTATCAAAGCACTGCCCCGAGGCAACAGCGGCTGTGGTCTGCTCCAAGCTGTGAATGAAGCCAGTGGTATAAAGTAGAGGTGCGGGCTTCGCAGTGCCACTGACCATGCCCTCACAGTACCAAACCAGGGCTTGGGGAGCACCTGAAAAAAAGCCCTTTGCTTGGCACCTTACCTCCCCAACGCTGGTGGCCTCACCTTGAAACGACCCATGCTGGAGAGCAGGGAGATTTCTCATGCGCGCGAGAAACTGCCAGCAAAGCGAATGGGTAACTAAGTTGGGGCCTTGGGGCTTACCCTGCATTCATGTGAGGAATTCCAGCTCAGGAAAGAACGTAGACTGTGTCACTCAGGTGGGTCAGGCGCAAGCCACTGAGCAAAAAATCTGCCGTAACCTCTCCCCGTTGCCTAAAGTGGGCTGGGTGTGTGGTACGACCGCAAAGGTGAGCGCTCATCGTTATTTGAGGCTCTGACACACCTGAGACTGCTGTGGGATTCTGCATGCCTGAGCAGCATCACAACAGCGTGACATTTGCACACTCTTTAACCGCAGTGCAAAAGTCACATCTGAGTGCTCAACCAGGTGCAGGCACCGCAATTAACACTGAGCAAAATGACTGCACTGACAGTCTGTACAAAGAGTTAGTCACTGCACTGCAACGGAGAAGGTGTTGTAGAATTACTGTACTTCTAAAAGTGGGACAGATCACATTTCGCCTTTTGGAACACCCTGTAAGGATATGACCGTGCAATGTTTTGGCAAAGATTTCTGGCACACCTACAGGGAGCAAGCACCACCTCTAACTTGGAGGAAGTAACAGCTGGCTCAGCCTCACTCTCACTTAATTACAGTGAGCTAAGAGTGAGCAGTGGGGGATGGGGTAATAAAACACCACGAGACATAAAGAACAAGATGAATACTTTGGAAACCAAGATTCCTTGGTTTATTTTTGGGTGTAGTTTACCAATCCCCCAATCATATACTGTGGCTATTATGTCTCCACCAGGCTGTGAATTGTACTCTTCTTTTGAGAAAGGTCACATTTTATTTTTGAAGGTGGTGCACTATGGGATTCTTTTTTCACTCTTATTTCTAACATGACCCACTCAGGCTTAGCATCTTTGACTCACATTTGGTTTGTGGTCCAGTCTCACCACAGTGGACTTGTGCTTGTAAGCAAATGTGGAAACAGTGTTGCAACACCATGTCACAAAACTCTGATTTCAATTAAATTTTATATAGAGTGACTCAATTTACTCTGCTGAGAAAAAGGGTTTAATTTTCCCCAGTTTCCATTAATAGTTATTGTTCATTTTTGTGAAAAAAAAGCAACAATCCCCCCCCCCAAAAAAAAGCAGACAAGCAAAAAAAAAGAGCATGTTTCATTTCACTAGACCCTCTAGCCCCAGGACTGCAGTGGAGAAACTGCGCCTCTTAAATGTCCTTGAATCAGATGAAGCTGAGGTTTATGAGTTTGTCCTGGAAGAAATCGATTCTTCCCCACGCAGTGGTGGTCTGGAGCTGAGGGGAAGACACTGGCGGCCGCAGTGGCCTGGAGCGCAGGGGTGGAGGGGATGACAACGACACAGTAATAAACATTATGCTGTCACTTACAGCACATAGGGAGCCCAGTGAATAATAAATTCCCTTAGGTACTGACTAGACAAGCTACTAAGCAGACTTTGGAGCTGTACAGGTACCTTATGCATTTGGATACAGCACTGAGGGCAACAAAACTGTGCATTTTGTGTTCAGATAGAAAGGAGCAACCCTCAGTCAGAACAATAGTCTGAGCATCCATGAAATGCTATTGACCTCTAAAGTTAACAGTTAGCTGTTCCTAACCATGGAATACCATGGCTCATCAGATTGTAGACAATCCGGTGTACGTTGTTATGGGCTTCTGGTTCCCAAGACAGGTCCCTATTTAACCTGTGACCTCTTATTTCTGATTGCAAGGGGTGGACAGTGAGCCATGCACATGGTAAGTAGCAGTCCCTGCTCTCTGGGGATGACGCATTACTCCAGTTGGGGGATGTGTGTTGCTATCACATGACACCCAGCTTATTGGCAATCTGTTATCATGGCCTCTTGGGAAAAATGTGAATAAAGAAAAGCTGAGGACAGCAGAGCAATGGAGAGAGAGAGAGAGAGAGAGAGAGAGAGAGAGAGAGATAAGGGGAGACAGATAGACAGAATGAGACAAACTTGGGGAGGTGTGTGTGTGTGTGTGGGGGGGTGGGGGGGGGGTATGCATCCAGCCTGTCTTCCTGAAGCAGACAAGCCATTTTTTCCTCAGGCTAAGTAGGAGTGGGGACTGTCCTTACAACCATGGGAAACAGTGGCAGTGGCGAGTAATGCACAAAGTTAAGGCCTTCAGGGCTAAAGGCTGAGCTATATGAGAACTGCCCCCAGTTCCAATTTTGGATAAGAAAGCCACTCCTACACTTCCCCTCCCCACTTGGCCTTGGGGAAATCCCTGGTGTCATTTTGAAGGGCAATCCAATTCTCTGAAGGGGAGGGGCAAGTTGCTACTCTGCCCTTCAAACCCTCAGTTTCACAGGAGGGAAGACATTTACTGAGCAGTAGACCACGGACAGTATCATATCCTGAAATGCATTTTGAAGTTTCATCATAACCACACAAACTGAACACATGGAATTAAATAAAAACCCATTAAATTAAATACAGCCCATGGAATTGTTAATAAAAGTCAAAATATATACTTCCATTTAAATTTAAATAGCCGTGTCTGATCATATCATTGGATATGGATGTCATTTTTTAATGGTTGAATTTAACTGCAGTGATTTAAAACTAAAGGCTGACTAACAAAACTAATCTGCTGAAGGCTTCAGTTAATCACTTCTATAACTTAACCTCATTTTTACATTGTTTTTCCTTGCTGGTTATAGCTCGGTAGACAGCAGAACAGTATGCTAGTCAGCTAACATTCAGTATAGCTATGGCAACAAGCTGAACCACCTCCTTGTTTGCCAGTGGGATTCTGTGTTCCATTATTTTAAACAATCCCTGTTCTCACAATTCCTTTAGCAAGTAGCCACTCGTGTTACATATGCATAACATGCATTCAAAGTTCGGAAGGGTTAGGAGAAGTGAACGAGAAAAAAAGAATCAGAATTGAGGCCAAGACTTTGTCTGACCTACCAGAAGCAGAGCAGAGCAGAGTAAGAGATGAAAAGATGAAAACTGGGATGAAACCGGATTAATATGCACATCCTTTGTAAACCCAAGCACAAGCAGGAAAGCATTCACAACTGAATGCATAATTACACCAGCCACTCAAAGCCAGATTTGGAAAAGAACACCTGTGTTTTGTGAAATGTAACTGGCTTAATTAACTATGCAGGCTCCATTATTAAAAATGGCTACCAATGAGGGAAGCAAAGAAATTACATGCTACCTTCTATGAGGTGGAAAATGCATTTGCAGAAAGCTATAATTGTAACTGGTCAAGAGACAAATTACTATTTTTATCTCTAATGCAATAACTGTTGGATATGCTTTTTCACAATATAATATAAACCGCATAGCTTTTATTAAATCATGCTGGTGTTATGTCTCCTTGAGAAGAAATAAGCAGCAAATTAAAAGTCAGTTCAACATACAGCAATTCAGATGTCATAATCAAATTAAGTAATCACCGGCATTTGCAATGTTAACTAATACATTGTACAATCAGTATCTTGTTTGTGCACTCCACAGAGATACATATAAGAAAAAACTGTGAAGCAAACAAATGATAACTTGACAACATCAGTAGACAGCCCAACTAGGTTATGCACACACAAAACAACTCTACAAGAAATAAAATATTAACAAGAGTATGAAATCAATTCAAAACTCACAACCCTGACACAATAAGCATAACGTTTTAAAGGCACAGTAAGAGCCTTGATTGTGACAAATATTAAAAATAACATGTATGCCAGTTATGCTGGCAATAAACATTATCACAGGAAATTGTTTTTTTCCCCCTTATTATTATTATTATTATTATTATACAATGCACCAGATGCCATATGAGCCATATGAGGCCTTACGCACAGATCATCAGGTTTAAAGCTGACTTCTCTTGCATGATTTTCTGAAGGCTTTCCATAAGCAGTGAAAGCCATGTGCGTGATTTGGCCTGTGCGCTGGTTTTCCGATTCAGTCCACATTCATTTTTGACATTTCCTGATGGAAGGAAGCTGATTGGCTGTGACAGCTAGCATGCCACCTATCTTTTGATACAGATGGATTTAGAATGCAGCAGTCAATTACACTGTGTAGGCTGAATACTGAAATGTGTTTTGTTTGCCACTAAGCTGATTTATCTGACACATGCAAAACTCGCTCTGCACTTCTAAACCCCCATTCCTCCATTGAACAAATTCACAGAACAGCAGTTTTAGGGCTATAACTTCAATACGCTCCCTAATAGAATTCTGTTAGTATTAAACAACAAACTGCGTAATATCCCCAACATTTATACCAGAAGTGATTTCCTTTCCCTGTGGTTGGGACCCTTTGTACATGCCTTGTGAAGAAAAGGGTACGTGTGAACCTTAACAATTCATTACATAACCCATTTACCTTTTAATTCAAGTCACACATGGGAAAGGCAGAAGCTGCGTAGGAAGAAGACACAACTGACATTTTTCTTGTTGCATCTGAGGACAGAGCTTATTTCCAGGTCTAATGGGGATGGAGTTATTAGGTGGGCCGGTGGGTATTTTGTCACTGTCATATACACGAGGAGAATTAATGGTCTCCACACTTCCCTCTGTGCCACCCTGTGGGGTAGAGATGACATTTTGCTAACCTCGAGACCTTCGTCAAAAGCTTGGTATAGAGCACCAATCACATTGGTACTCTCCTCTCTTACTTTAGCTAGAAGAATTGTGGATTGTTCAGTGAAAATACAAAAGAAATCTAACCATTCATTAAGGTGTCATCATTCAAAAAAAAGTTGTTGTTTTTTTTCTCTCAAAACACATCACAGTTGTTGGCACACCTAGAATATCATTCTACCTTTTAATGGCCATGTGTAACTCTTAAGTGGACATCCATAGGTTGTTTCTATTTCAAAGGGGTGTAATAAATATGGTGACACACTGGTCAAACACATGCCATCCATCATCATTATAAAGATCAGAGAAAACACAAATTAAACGAGACAAAAGGGTGATGACCCTCATAAATTAGATGAAAAAAAAATTTTACTACCTAAAAATATGCATCTTTGCCATTAGGTCAATTAGCAAGACATTTAAAATGATTGGACTTGTAATAAAACTGCTTGGAAGAGAACATAAGAAAGTGGGAGTATAGTCTGTCTCCACACACACACACACACACACACACACACACACACACACACACACACACACACACACACACACACACACACACACACACACACACACACACACACACACAGCTTCCCTAATGACCAATCCCGTGGCAAGGAAAAACTCCCTTGATGGATTTAAGGAAGAAACCTTGGGAAAACCAAGACTCAAGCTGATCATCCTTGAGTGGCCCAGCTAATAAACAGTCCATGCATTATTACATTATGTTTAGTCCAAGCAGCCAGTTCAGCCAGTATAGGTGAGGAGTCTCAGCTACTCAGTGGGTCTAGGGTATGTGAGTTGTTTCTGCTTCCACTGGAGTAGATGGAGTGACTGGATGGATATGTCAGCATTAGTACATCTACTGGCGGCACCGGGACATTCTCTGGCATCATCTTGGATGCTTTGTCACTGATGCAGGCCTAGTCCAGTGTTGGCATCATCTCCTCAGTGACATGCAAATAAAACAGAGATGTAGATCTGTAAAGATGGAACACACACACACACACACACACACACACACACACAACTACACACAGACACAACTACACACATAGCATGGAGGATGATTAAAGAGACAGTGCCTTCTCCAAGAATCCTTCCCTGTTGTGCAATTGCAGAATTGCTGAAGCTGACTTTGCTAAACATGCATGGAACTTTTATTTAAATTGGGTCCTGTGGTTAGATGAGCCAAAATAGAGTTTTCTGTCAACAAATATCATCTGAGTTTGAAAACTTGAAGGTCATGGCAGAGAAGAACAGAATCCCTACTCAACTATGGCAATGGATCTGTAAGGTTGTGAGCTGTTTTTCCTCAAAGGCCATGGGAATCTTGGGATACATGACATCACAGACTTAATCAAATACCTGATGAATTAAGATAAAAATCTGGCTGCCTCTGCCAAGAAGCTTAGTCTGGACTGTGTTAGATTTCATTTCTAGCAGGACAATGACCAAGTCTACACAGTGGTCCTCAGATCACAGTTTCTATCTCACAGGTTCTTTGCCATTCCAGACATTGAAAACCTCAGGGTGAGCTGTAGGACTCCGGTGGACCTGGCAAGATTATATATGGAGTTCTACCATGTTTCTTTAAACAGATATCTCCTCCAGCATTAAGAAAAGCCTGTTATCTTTGCAAAAAGAGTGTATAAACAGTACTACATGTATGAGTGCCAAATCATTGTTTATATTAATTACTAATTTTATCTCACTAAAATGTTGTTTGTCTGTTATTTTAGCTAATAAACAGCAAAGACATTTTTCATAGCCTCTTTTTCTCATCTTTTCCAATTCTCTTGTGAGCTTCTGTTGTGAGAATTGAAATGTACTTTCAACATGTATAATTAACATAGGCCTTCACACTGCTCTATCTTATTTAAAAACATCACCGCCCACTCCTAATTCTCTGTAATGTACTGCAAGTATCTAAAGTTTGTATCAAATTATACTGTATGCAGTTAAGAGTGTCTATTTCATAAGGTTAAATATATGAAACATCTAGAAATCCTCTGAAGAGGACAATATGTGGGTGGAAATTTTATTCTTTTCTTTTTTTCCTGTTTGCTTCTTATGGTATGTTTTTATCTAATTCCCTTCTGGGGCACTGAAAAACATGTTAGCATTTGTTACCCAGGAACATAATTTCCAATTATGGTACTGTAATGTTTTCTCTATGTGCTGCGTCCTTTTGACATTATGGCATCAAGTTAAATTTAAGGCTGTATCCAAATTCATCTTTCTTGACTAAATATATGTCCCCCCACTCTCTTTACTCTATATAGCCTTGTCTAATTGGCTATATAATAGATGCTCCTCAGTGCTCATTGTGATAAATTTGTGGCCAGAAAGAGCAGTGGCACAGTTGTATATTTTCACAAACAACTTTGGTGCCTTTTTTGGGCATCTATCTGTGTATCCACACCAAGGCCAAGAGGAGCTCACATGTTATGAAGACAGATTGGTTTGACAAAACCACACTGTTCAGACTTCATTAACTGTCTTTGTCACAACATTGCCTTCTGGGTATTCTGTCCCATAAATACCTATTCCTTAGTGTGTCTTTAGATTTTTTTACACTAAAATATGATTCAGGCATATTAAAAAGGTACTTTTAAAACAAATGCAAAGGATATGCATTGGGATGAAGTACCTAAAATTGCAAACAACCAATGACCAAACAGGGCTAAGCTATGTATTTGTGAAAGCTGGAATTTAGGTCCTCTTGACTATACAGCGTGAACATACATTTTCATAAATTAATAGACTTATTTTTGAGACAGAAAGATGGGAATTAAACAACCTATGTATGTTTTGGCTTTAAATTCCAAATTGGTTCAGTTCCACTGAATTTGAGGACAAAGTTTGTCTGTGTAATTGAAATGAAATGCTGATAAACTGCCCAAATGTTTTTCTTACAAGTTTATCATTATTAACCTCTTATATCTGCTTTGACCTTACTACGGAGGGCATTAAAACCCTGAGGCTTCTTCTGTTTCAAACTCATATCTAATAGAAAACAAATGAAAACATTTTATTGACCACTGCACCACACAAGTCACCAGTGGGTTGGCCATGAGGGATACTCTGTAGGCCTGAACATATAACCTCAATCAGTGCTACTTACTGGGGCGCGAATTCAAACCATAGTCATGAACTCTCTCCAAGAGATCATGACAGGAGAGGCTGGGGACATGAAGATGCACAGGGGAAAACACTGCCACTTTTCTTGTGCACGGACCTAAATTGCATTATTCCACTGAATTTGATCTACAAAGGTAATGCTGGGTGTTTTAATCAACTAATCCGCCTGCAAAAATTATTGCATTTTTAAATGTATTTATTTATTTATCCACTTAGCATGTTTTAACACTGGTAAACCGCAGTAGTGGAAAAGCTTTATGGAAAATATTGGAAAAACTTGGAAATATTGGGAAAAATATGGAAAAACCTCTGGACAATAGTATTTAAAAATAGTGAGAAAAAAAGGACATAAAAAACCATAAACCTTAATCAGTCTGAATTACTGGAAACATGCCTGTCAAAGCAGCGGAATCAGTTTTTGCCCTAAAGCCAGTTCACTCCGACAGCTTCGAGTCTCTTAAACCCGAAGCAAGGGCCATCTGTTTGCCTTCATCCATCGCCATAATTGACCATTTCAGGTGAGGGATTAGGCTCCGCCTTCACAGGGAGCCATGATCAATGATCCGCTCTTCTTCATGTCAGTGTGCTATTTGCTTCTTCTCTCTGTTCTTTCCTTGGGTAAGGAAGTGTTCAGTTACAGGCTGTTATTTATTTTTGGGTGTCACAAGAAGCTCCCACTTAAACTGTCCAGCAGGCCTCTATTAATGCAAATTTAAATTGCTATCAATCACATGAAACTATGTGCCCGGTATAATGGGAGAACAACATTTATTACATTTGCATTAATGACTATGACTGATTTGAGAGACCTAATGCAATCTATAAATAACTGCTGGTTTTTTTTTGTTTTTTTTTCAGGGGGGGGGGGGTCATGGAGATCACAAAGAAGGCTGAGGTTTACATTTTGTGAGACATTTACACCATTCTTTCAGAGGAGTGGCTGACTTACTTGAATATTTACAAAATTCTGTCTACCCTCTAATGCATGCATCATTTTTAATAAGTGAGGCCGTCAGAAATCAGAATAGTTCATATTAAAAAAATAAGCTAATCATGAACTAAACATAAATCATTCACTCTAGTTATAATGTGGTGTAATTTTACATTATGAATAGAAAATATTCATAATAGAAATAGAAAATATAACCATCTTCGATGTCTGTACACACTGTATATTAGTGTTTTAATGAAGATGTTTGTTAAAAATGTAGTAGGCTTTAATATGGAACTTCATAAAAGAAATGTCAAAGACAAAAATGCACCTAGACTGCTTGAATAATATTTATAGTAGTGGGGGAGAGACAGATTTGTCTTGTGGGAAATTTTTAAAGAATAGTCATTCCCATAGCTCATGAATCACTAGCAAGTATGTTTATCTAAATATAAATTCCATGTTCTCTGAGATATTATTGAACCAATACCAGCATTGCCCTACTATGGTTAAGACATAAGAAAGAAAAAATCCATGTTTCTCTGAGTCTCCCCTTCATTTCTCTCTTTTTGTATCCTTTCTTTCTTCAAAGTATATGCAAGGCCCAGAGCCCAAGGTCACTATTTCTGAGATTCGCCACATAATCAGTTCAGCAGGTGTATTAAACTGATTATCCTCCTGGGAACCACGGGTTGTCTGAACAATTCATGAATGCACCTAATTTCAGTCAAGACTGTGTGCTGCAGGCCTGATGTTCCACACAGATTATGGTAATGGCCACAGAAGAGCACCCCACCCTCAGAGAGCCGAATTTGAACATTTATTTTGATAGACTGAAGGGTGTCTTGGTAAAAGTATGGAGTGTTTTGCCTCCATGCTATGGGGGGGCTCTGAAGCGGAGTAGGCTAGTGCCACAGAGGGGGAGGCATTCTGTCACGCCTCTTGTCAGCCATTTAAATGGGGAGAAACATTAGGTGAATTGCAGTTTTAGGGATATTAGTGGATACAACCAGAATGTCTGACAAAGTATAGGGCAGAACATGAGTCAGGGACAAGTTCAGGATTAAAACTAGGGTTGGAGTCGAATTTAAGATTATTATTTGGCTCTATAAAACTGTAGAAGGAATCCTGATTTGCCATGTTGCCATGTGTTTTACACCTGCCATATCACAAGTTCTGACATTCTATCCTAGCTATCTAGGTCCTCTGTGCTTGATTCAACCCAAAAGCAGGGGCTTTCTTTCATGTAGAGCATGAACTGCAAGGCATGGCATTTCCAGTTGTTATTAGTGGTATCCTCAGTTTCTCAGGTAATCTCACTAAACAATGATTGTACAGTGAACTAAACTAAGTGAACTAAGTGAACTGGTTCTTTAAAGTTCTCTTCTTTAAAGTTTTGCCCTAAACCAAAGGGGACCTTTTCACACATGGCAACACAAATTGCTTATTAATTCATTAAAGAATATTTACTGTGAATAAAGCATGCTGTTGTGTTAGTGATTTTCTGCAGCTTTTTAGTTCCAGTGAGATTTCAGCTGTAACTCTAGATCAGTGTAGAAAAAAAATTCAGTAATACAATTCAAAACTATATTGAATGTCATTAAATTAGAACTAAATTATAATTAATCTAACTGTTTTCCTCTCACTGTACAGTAGAACCTACAAAATCATAAAATTCAAGACTTTAAATAGTGAAGTTGCATGGAACTTATATTGGATCTAATATTTGCTATGCAAATAACAAGTGTTCAAACACAAGATGAATTCAGAGGAATTATATTTGCTTATTGCATAGTGTTGTTTTAAAATAAACATAAATGGTATTGCTGAATGTATTCAGGGGCTTCTTTAACAGTAATTCAACTTGACAGAGTAACACTAAATTAATAACTTGAATATGAATCATGCACAACTTCAGAAGCCAGCTGTGCAACCATGACAACTTATTAACCCAGGTGTGCTCATGTGAGTCTTTCCTATCATGAACATGCTGTGTTCCAAATTTCACCACCCCAAAAAAAAAAACCCTGCTATCGTCCTGAAAATTATCTCAGGTTGCCCAGGCACTGGTGCATGACTCTCGCACAAACTCTGTCCTTCAGTCCTATTAATTAGTCATGAAGGGCTATTCTTATAAGCAAGCTTTGCTCCCAAATGTCACCGCAAATCTGGATGGAAATGTTTAAACAGCATCTGGGATCATCACATCCTCTTCTTGTGAGCTTGTTTACTCATTAATACATACGAGAAATGCATATTTTTTAAAGTACTGTCTTAGTCAAAGCAACACTATCTTGTCTATAACTATATCTATATCTATATCTATATATATATATCTATATCTATATCCATATCTATATCGATATCTGATGAAATGCTGCAATGGTTGCTAGTGTATTTAGTTACTGTGGCATTTCAACTGATGTACAGTGTACATCTATTTTAAAGTCCACAAACAAGAATCAAAAAGTATGTCTGTAGTGAACCCTACTCATTTTACATTTTGCTCTATTTAGTTTATTTATGGTATCTTTTGAATGCCCATGGTCTTAAACCTATGATATCCTCGCTGGTCAGATACCAGATGTTCCTCCAGCTGTGTCTGCCAGGAGAAAGAGGAAATGGCAAGGAGACATGACCATAGAAGAACAATCTCTTAGCCAGACAGGCTGCTGAGTCTCAGTTTGCCCTGGTTTATTCTGTGTGGCCTGTAAAATGACCAAATGCAAAGCCTTCCGCGCCATTTTACCTGCTCTCCATTGCATTTCTTTTTGTGACATCGGTAGTGGCCCGGAGCCAGAATTTGAATGAATTATTGAACACTTTAGTGGAGGGAAGTGGCTTGATGTGATTGATTGGAAACTCCATAGGCAAAGGAGAAATGAGTACCAACCCCAGAAATATTGTCTCTTGTGCTCTGAAGAGGACGAATCAAACAAGACGCACAGCCTCGAAGCCAAGAAAGCAGCAGGGATTCCAGAAGTTGTAGACAAAGTCGAGCCTTTCATATTTATGAAGGCAGCGACGAAATGAAACCATTTACTATTGCTTGTCAGCACTGTTTAAGCTCCAAATGCTCGCTGAGAGACGCCTGCAGAGAGAGGAGCTTCATGTCAAAACGAAAGCAGAAAAGGGTGCCGCCTGAAAGGAAACACAGACACAATCTGAAAACAGCTATTACACAGCTCAAATTCATATTTTTCACACTCCAAGATGTCCGCCATTATTTTTACTAACAATTGCCGTAATGGCATGGGCAATGAAAATGACTAGACAACACCCAAAAGGAATAATTTTGACTAACCGTAACTTCAAACTGATAAAAATAGAAAGTCTAGAAAGAACAGAAATAATTTTATAGCTATAGCGCATGCCACATCATGTTAGGGCTAAGTACACGACCATAACATTTAAGATGAGGTTCCTTAACAGTGCTGTCTTATTATATTTATTAGGGATATGATGGGGAATGTGGCTCTTAAAACGATAATCAGTCAAAAAGAGAAACAAATGTAATTTTGCATGCATTTTTGAGGAAACTATGCATAATAATTGTGTGCACATGAGCATGTGTGAATGTGTGTATGCGTGTGTCCTTGATTTATGACAGACGCCATAGACAGTGAACTCAGAAAGAATTCATTGGGTTTGCACTTTCTTTTTATGTCCTTTATACACACACACCTGCACTTACAAACAGCCACATACACACCCCCACACACAGCCACAGACGCTCATGCACATTTTCATTATGAATCAGCTCAGCAGCCCTTCATCTATGTCCTTCACACAACCAAAGCCAATATCTGAGTGCCGAAGCGCACTATTGAACATACTAGCGCAATACAGAATGAGGGAGAGTAGTCGATACAACATGTGTCAGGGCAGGAGGACAGACAGTGAGTTAAGCAGAGGAGGGCGTGTGGGCTGCTAGGATAGATGAGGTGCCCTGCACTCCCTCAGTGCTGGGTAGCTCCAGTAAATAAAGACACACTGCAGGTATGGAGTAAGGGATATATGGGTTAAAAATGAGAGGATGGGAGGAATGCGGGCACACACACACCCATATGCACACAGACACGCACACACACACACATGCCCATACACACCCTCACCCACAAATGTACATGCACACAAATACACATACACACACACACACAAACACGCAGCATATACATTGTCTATATATGCATGCACACATAAATTTCCCTTTATCATGCACTGCCAGGTAGAAGCAAAGAGAAAGGCAGCAGAGCCAAGACCCCCAGCACACTCAGCTCTACGTGACCAGGGGGAAGGGGAGGGCCAAAGACACTTGGAGGATTTTCAGTGTCTGGTGACATCTCAGACTGGCTTAAGACTCTAATACTTAACTTCAGCAACTGCAGGCCCAAGGGTTGGATCCTGTTCACACTATCTTTGACAGATATACCTCAAGGTTGATGGATGGATGGATGGATGGATGGATAGATGGATGGATGGATGCATCAAGGAAGATGCTGCTTACTTTTCTGATAAAGCTGGCAAAGACGTATCTGTATTTATGCGCCACCTCCTTGCAAATCAATTGCATAACAGTATGCTGCTTTCACATTCGATAAGTCAAAGTATGGTGTGTACACAGCAGCGAAAAGACCCAATTCAAGGATGCAATAGCAGTCACAAGAATTTCTTTCTTCGAGTAAAAAAAAGAGCTATCTTTGCCAATTCTAACACCTAGTTTTAAAAAATAAAAGTAACTTTTATCCAAACTTTTCTGTGTTTTCTTATGAATCATAGTTGAATATGTTCCCATGAGCCAGCATGTTATTGTAAAGTGAACAGCTGCACCAATGGACCAATTTAGCAATAGGATGTAAGTATTCCATGGAACTTGTAGGATGAAATGCAATAGTTGCCAAGTAATGGTGTATGTCGATGTGTGTGAGAGAGTTAACTCAGTTTCAGTGGCAGATGGCAGACCTGTTGTTCTGATTGAAGAGCAAAGGGAACAGAGATGAGCTTCTCAATATCAAACTATTTTTGAATTATAGCTATTTAGGGCAATTCAGCTGCTAAGAGCCACAATGATACATCTTCTGTCCGTCCAACATATGTTTAATATAAAAACATGGAATTTAAGACAACGGTGTGTTTGTGTTTGTGTGTGCATGTGTGTGTGTTTGCAAATAGCCTGTGTACATGCATGTGTGTGTGTGTGTTGCAGATTTCAAAATATACACAGAAAGAAAGAGGCCCATTTTGTATCTTTTACATTTTTGTCTCTGTGCAATCTGGGATAGATGGCCTAAAAGTATTGAACTGGGTAAATCAGAATAGTTTTGAGAAGAGATCAACTTGCCTTCTGCTGTTTGCTTCCTTCTACTAAAGGGCTATTGTCAAGGTGTATAATATTCCAGGTGGACTAGAGGTCACATTCTTCTGGGTTGTGCTTTTCACTGACCGTGGCACTGCTGGCTCAGATTTCTCTGAAAGGTTCTCTTACGGACCATCATGGCAGCTGGTCAAAGGTGATTATTACCACATGGTGCCAAAGAAGCTGCAGGGAACTGATGTAACCTCCTATTGTTATGTGTTGGTTTGTATGATTCTAACCAGTCCTAAAGAAGGGCATTTGATTTGGAAGCTAAATATAGGCTAATGCATTATTTAGTACAGGTAGAAGTTTAATATCAAATGTCAATTTTAGTACCAAACTTAAAAGTGCTACTGAAATTGCTGACAAGCATTAGGAAATATAAACATCTGCCCAAATGCTTATCATAGTTCCAGCTTCTGTAGTACAGTCTAATCCTTAGTTCAGTTCCATTTTATGTGTTAGGAGTTCAGAATGGCAAATGTTTCTATGTCTTTCAAGAGAAGCTCTCGAAAATTATGGGAGTCTAGAAATGACATGTATGCTGGCTACTAGAGAAAAAAGCCCCAGAATCATGCAATAGTGCTTTACAAATTGATCTCAGAGTTTATGATATTTACAAAGAGTAAGTGCCCATTGTTTCTATTGAACAAAGTTATTAAAAAAAACCTACAACCTCCTAGAGCTACATCCTCTAATATGTAGACTAATTTGCAATTGTGAGGTCCTATTCTTTCTTGACTAAAGCAGACATAACCAGTGTAATGTTTTTTAAAGCTAAATGTGACTAAGGCTTGTCTGATGCACACTGATGAACACTGGAACAGTAACAGTCAGAAGAGTGCAACAGTAGAAGAGTGCAAAAGCATTCACAATGTGTAGCTGATTTTTGTTTGTTTGTTTTTCGTTATATGTGACCTTAAACAGATGCACTTGTCCAGTGAAATCAAGGTTTTATAGGACTAATCAAAGTTTACTGGTCTAAATGAGATACCTTCTTAAGTTGCATGTATTTGTGTCATTTAAATATTTAAAGCTTCTTTTAGTTCCAGTTATTGACTTTTCCACTATTATACATATTCAATAATTATGATGCAATGCAACTTCATGAAGCTGTAATGATGTCTTCTGGGGTAGTGAAATGTGAAAAGTGTGTGTGTGGGGGGGGGTGAGGGGAAGAGGGGTGTTTGTGTGTGTGTGATGGGTAAGAGCAGGAGGAGTTGTCACTGGGGTTGAATTGGTGGGTAAACAACAACAAGAATCTCAGATTGTCATACAAAGAGTGACTGGGTTGTGACAGCTGCCTGAGGCTCAGGTACTGTACATGAGGCAAACACATTGACTGGCTTAGCTAGCCCTTTCAGATTTGCCCAATTCTATTACTTATTCTTTCACATCTATCTTTTATGGCCTTTACAAAATATGAATAAAAAAGATCTTCAGGTCATTGAAAGTGTTTGAAGCTCCATTCTGTGGCTAAAATTTCAAAGCTAAGGACTATTCATTACCTAAACAAGTTCAAATATGCTAGGGCATTTCTGCTAGCACACTGTGCTTGGAGAGATCACAAAACCCACAAGTGATTTGTTACACCTTTGGAAACTGAATAAGATTGGTAACAAAGACTTAGCCTTTTCCCTGTGGATATCAGCAATGAAAAACAGCCCAAACCCTGTCCTCAGGACCAGGAAAGTCTTAGTACTTAATATCAATCTGTAACGGATGACAAAACCTGGTAAATTGAGAGCAAGGAAACCTTCTTTCCGGTGGGTTAAATTCGCTGCTTTGCTTGGCTAATTAATTTTATGTTAGCCGAAAATAAAGATGCCTGCTTATTCAAGGCTAAAAGAACAAATTAGACCCTACAGGCAGCTTTTGTTAGCACGGCCCAGATGAAAAGAGGTGAACAAGTTTCAGAGGCAGAGACAACTTCTCTTTCATTCGACATCAGCCTTCAAAGAAATACAGTTGAGGTTTCAGCAACACACAATGTATACAGTGTGTGGAGTTGTGACAAAAAAGGTGGCTTTTTCTTTTGTAATCAGTAGAGGCCTTTTACAATTTTTTTCAGAGGCAAAAAAGAATGAACCCCACTAAGTTTTGAGAACTACGTTAAATGGTTGGAAACTTGGATATGTGGATCAATCTTAACCCTTTGACTGAAATTATGTTATAGCTTTCTGCTGGTGCTTGAAATGCCTTACTGAAGAGTGTAGCAGCACTGTGCAGTGAAAGGAGTAAAAACGTCCGACAGCTGTGTGATATATTTGCACCATACAAGAACTGAAGCTTTGTTGGAAATGTATACATGCTGCTGAAGCATCATAGGAAATTTACATGTCAATGCTATTGTCACAAGGTGAGGTTTGAACTCTGCTTAACTCTGAAAGAACCAGACCTGAGGCTTATATATATGTTCGTATATAGGTGCATATAACTTTTTGGCCTAGAGCTTTGCTTTGTAAAGTAGCTATATATACACTATAATAGTTCTGTTGAAGCGAAATGTACAGTAGTGGCATGTCATATAGTATAGTTGTCAATTTCTCTTGTTAGAGGGAGACTTGCAAGAATGCACATATCTAGTGAAAATTGGTGGATTAAAGTCTCCTTTGCCTTCCCCAGTCTCTCTTGATCGAGCCGTCTTTCCAACTGCCTCATCATGGATAAGACCTTCCAGCATTTCATATCAATATTCTCACAAGCCACAGTCAATATGTCACTTATGATTTGTTGCTCAGTACTAAAGGAAAGCACTGGAAAATGTTTTATGAACCAATATTTGAACTATTACATGGATGGCTTCATTATAGCCTACTCCTATTTAATAATAAGCGCATATAAGGTCATCTGAGGGTCCAGTGAAATGTTATGTTAAAGGACAGACTCAGACTTGGATCTGGTACATGAATCTGATACTGCACATTACTGCACTGTTAACACAATGGATGGTTATAAATCAGGCCAATTCACTTCCATTATAAGAGAAAATAATCATTATGTTGAAACACATGAGGCAAAGGTATTGACCTTGGTCCCTTACCACTCTAATATATATGGTGTAAGAACATACTGTATTTGTGAAATGTTGACAAGGTGGTGAGATCATAGGTGCTCGCACTTTCTAGGAAGGCTTAAAGAAAAACAAAGCCAGGTTCCTTTGGATCAGGATTCTCTGGGCAGAGGCTACGTCCAGGGCATGACGTCTTGTGGAAGGGAGATGACACTCCTATTACCTGCTGCCTGTGTTTTGGGCCGCACCTCTGCAGAGCCTCTGCAGAGCCCTGTCCCTGTTACCACTTCCCCCCTCACCCAGCAGCTTGCTGCCTGCCCGCTGAACACATCGCTATATAAATGCATCTCCTCTCAGTTACTGCAGGCTGACCCACCCACTGTGTTATCATCCCAAGGGGCCCTGCGCTGTAGATCACCATGCATTGCATCCAAGACAGTGAAGCACTTATCAATCTCAGCTATCGGCCGCCTGTTGGAATGCATGCACGAGCCTGTGGCTGCTTTGTGAGAACCATGATTACAGAAGAATAACAAAACATGGAGATATATATATGTGTGTGTGTGTGTGTGTGTGTGTGTGTGTGTTTGCAATTTGAAGTAAATGTAATAACATTTGTCAAATGGCCATTAGGTAACAAGGTAATTAGTGGTAACTTACTGAAGATGTCAAGCCACTCAGGATAAATAGAAAGTTGTATAAAGTCCACAAACCCAACTTTGTAAACTTTTAAACAACTTCTTTAGATCTACTGCATTTGGTGCTCTGTATTTAGTGCAAAGAATATATGGGATATAGGATAATTTTACAATGAAATTACTATTGTAACAGTTACAAGTTGAATTAGTTTATACAGACTTGGCTAAAGATATGGGCTGATGTTTTCTGAACATGGAAAAACCTTTAATTTATCTGAGCTACTACATTTTCTATCAGTGGCCTCATGGTTAAAATATGGGGTGTATTGTGGGGGTATGACCCCCCTGATTATAGCTTGGACAGCCCCCAAAAGAGGTAAAAAGAAGAGTTGTAGAAGTGGGGTCGAGGAGTCATAACATTTATATAGTTTTCTTACTCGTACTTGTACATACTACAATATTTTTCCCATATTCTTGCATGGAAGAATCTTGTAATATAATTTCAGTCACCCCACCAAAAATTATTTTCATGGTCATAGAATAAATAAAATCAGCTGCCATAAAAATCTACTACTTCTCAGTAGTTCTGATGTACAAAGTTATACATTTTCTGAACATCAGTCTGTTTTAGATACAAAAATGCCTTTTTAACAAGGAAAATGTGTAACTGTCAGAGGTGAAGAACGTGCAGAATAAAGGAGGAAGCAAACATATGTCTCCAACTGAAGAGTTTAATGAAACGAAAGAAAACAAAAGAGTACATAAAAGTCGACGAGAACCAAAGAAGTCAAGGCAACATCCATGACCGATGAACCATACTAACACAACAGGCTTAAAATAGGCAACAACATAAGAACATATTAACATACAGGGGGTGTGGTCAATAAGTACAACACGCACCAAATACAGAAACAGAGCATAAACAAAGAGCCACGTGCTAGAGGCTGCATGCTAGAGGGTACTGGCAGAGGGAGTGAACCATTAAAGTAATCCACATGTTCGAATCTCTTCTAATGCAGATTTCCATACAAACCCTGGAGACTTCATTTATATAATTCTGTCAGATTATTTATATTATATTTATTTTGTTTTATTAGACTTATAAGTGTAGGTGGTGGAGTGTGAGTGTAAGGAGACTGATTTATGTCAGATTATTTTATTACATGCATGATGTATAGGGACAGAACGGACATTGCAAAAACAAAAAAAAAAGAGTCAGAGTCTCTCTATCAGCTCTGTGTTTGAGAATTTTACACCTTGTTAACATCATAAGATCGTATAGAAGGTAAACTTCATGTAAGCAACTACACACACACACACACACACACACACACACACACACACACACACAAACATGCGCACACTGAGAAGCAGTCTGACCAGTTTTTGCCTATTGCGTGCACATGATCAACCAACTGCACCATGCGTGAAGGCAGGACCTATAAATAATGGTCAAAGCAATGCAAAAACAGCTATACAGCATATGGCAACTGTAGAAAACCAACTCCTTAAACGGGAAAGGAAAGCCAATCGACATTTTATGCAAATTCCGGCTGGACACATTTTTAGGTACTAAAAAGCGGACAGGTCCGGGAAAAAGAGGATGGATGGTCACCCTATGCTAGTATATTGCCTTTTTGATATTAGCTTTCATAAACTGCCTTTTTCACTCAGGAATTCAGTGGTTTTACCGGGGTGGGTAGTTGAACAATATTAAAATCCATGTGTGCTGAAAATTGAGTAATTGTAATAGTTCAAAGGTATGACTCCTTTCTAGAACTCATATTAGATTTCACTCACAGAGTCAACAAGAGTAAGAGGCACTTTTTTAGTGCTAAAAAAGAGTAAGTGGAAACTTGCTTAGAATCAGGACATGGGGATAATAATGCAGCTTGTATTTTCTCTGGCTGTCATGCAGGCTTAATCCTGAGCAGGGTAGTATGGGTCATGGTAAATTTTACATTTATGTAGGCCTTCTGCTGTATTAGCAGAGGGAGGTCATTATGAGAACAGGCAGGAGGTTAGGAGGACAGTAAGCAGACATGGCTTACTAGCAAAATGGTGAATTAGCAAGGAGATCGTACCTAAAGATAAATGCCATCATACCAGATATTTAGGCAAATAGTACTTTCGGAAACCGATGGGTTGCACACCTATCATACTCTACTGTTCTCAACTAACATTTCAGGACTTAATAACATGCTGGCTACAGATAGTAAAGAAAGCATTACACCATCATGATTGTGTTATCCTCATGTGTCTTGTTGTGTAGAACATGTCCCATGAGTTGGTGTAATGGGTTTATCATCATCTACAGACTGTCACTGCAGGCATTACATTAAATAAACCAGACACTGTAAGGATTGCAG
>NC_137501.1:7457500-7542500 GCF_041902795.1 Electrophorus electricus
ACAGAAAAGGTATGGCCTATTAGACCACAGTGACTTCTCACCACACTTGTGATTTCCCTCTTACCTCCTCTCCCTTTCCCTGTTTGTAACCCACAGCTATTCATGTTGAATGTCACTTCACAAGCCTACATTTTACCCCATAATGGAGGTTTGTTTTACCTTTCTAGCTTCAAGCTGTTTCTGCAACATGGCCACATGCTGCATTAATGGCACATTAGAGCAGGCAGCCTCTGATTTTTCAAACAATGCCTAGTGGCAATAGTCCTAGCATCTAGGATTCCTTCTTCCCTCTGCTCGACTGTCTTTGACTCTGGGCCACTGTCCTCAACTCTGGGCTAAATCGCTGTGCCGTTCAGTTGCCCTGTATCCACATACCATAGTCTTCCTTATCTTCTTTATTGATAAGAGCATCTCACAGATTCCCATAAGATTTTTTTCCCCAATACAATAGCAATGGTGTCTTTGCCACTTTCCACAGTGAAAGGACAGGATATATTCAAGCTGTGCCTTGTTTGTGTATCAGACCCATAAGGAATTACTGAATTTATCTGGGATTTTCTAATGAGTTGCATAATTCCAAATATAGCTGCCACCCACACACTGTCATAACACAGCTCTACACACTTGCTCAGCTTGCGGTCTCCTCAGTCAGCCCAGCTATTCATCATAAGGAGGAGAAGAACTATGCCATCCTCGCCACCCAGTAGAAAGCACTACTGCAGTCTCATGGGCGCCTTGCTACTGCTATATTTGAGAATTTTACTGCAGTTGTGAGAATGCGCTATGGCAGCTCTCCAGTGACCTTTGCAATGTCCCTATTCAATCCATAGAATTTATTTAAGGAATTATAAGAAACATCCCATGTGGCAAGAATCATTCCTGGTTTATGAGCAATTGAAAATTGAGGATGCATGAACAATAT
Source organism: Electrophorus electricus (assembly GCF_041902795.1). Lineage (NCBI taxonomy): Eukaryota > Metazoa > Chordata > Actinopteri > Gymnotiformes > Gymnotidae > Electrophorus > Electrophorus electricus. Next base: position 7,458,423 of record NC_137501.1, read on the forward strand.
GCACCATATTTGACAACCAAGCTGACATCAAACCATGGAAAGTTTGTGGGAAATATGCAGACTGAAGGACAAAACCCCCCAAAACCAACTTAAAGGGGCTCAGAAAATGGTAGACTGATTCCCAGTCAGGAAGCTCACTGCCACACTTAAAAAGATCTTAAGGTTGCCGTCAGTTCAGGAAATTTGGCTCCATTCAGTCATACAGGTCATGGCCGAACGTTCATTCATGCGTGCCGTTATGATCTGTCCCATGTCCCGCGAGGTTCTGGAAAGCAATTTAGCAAGACATTTCATGACGAAAAGCTTCCAACAACATCTGCGCAGAGTGAATGAGAGGCATGTGTCACTGGTGTAATATGGTGCAAGGCCCAATGACCCATGTGCAGGGGGCCACAGCAGGGCGGGGAGCCTGGCACACACACTTGGCTCAGTGCGCTTTCTCCCACTGAGGGGGCCTGTGACAGCAGACTGCAGCTACTGTGGCAAGCTCTACTCAAGAGCAATGATTCACTTCCCTCTCGACTTTGGAAAATCCACGGGAGCAATGCTTAAAAGGCCACGTTATCCATGTCAAGCAGGGAAGGCTGGAATGAAAGCTAAAGATTTGTAATATGTTCATACTATTTATGTATTTTCCATGATTATGGGGGATTTTAGATACACACTTAAGGCTTTCCTGTATGGAATTTGTTTTTCCTTAACCACAATATGTTTCGAAATGTTGGTGAGATACATAGGCAGAATTCATTTGTCAAATCAGGAGTCAGAACACAGTCAGATAAGTGCAGGCAAATCCATTATCATGATCCAAAAACAGGAATAAATTACACAGGGATGAGCAGCAGCTAAAAAAACATGGTTTAGAGATAAGAGCACACTTGAACAAAGTTGTATAAGATATGCAAAGCCCATTCACACACAGAGGAGTGTACAAGTCCTAATCAGACTATAAATGAGCTACAAGAGTGATGAATGGCAATAAAAACCATGCGGTGCTAGGGCGGAGCTGGAACTGCTGTTAGCCAATCGGGTGTGAAAGGCCCCATGCGGCGTCTCCTGGGGGCAGGCGTCGTCACAACATTAAACCTGAAAGCAACATAAGACAAAACTTTATTCTGATGAATGCTTGGGGGCATTGTAAGATGTAGGAGTCTTCTGGTAGTGGAACAGGCAGTGGGACTCTCTTCAACGTTATTGTCTTTGACGATAGTTTAAAGCATGACATCAATCTGTTTGCCTCCTGCAGTTTGTCACATACTGTTGCGAATCACAAATACTGTGCTGGTTTATCTTCACTGTGTGTCAATGTTCAGCCGGAATACTAGAAAAGCAGGAGAAAAACTCATAGACTGGCTTCAGGGAAGGCAATGCAGTAGGCTGTGAATGAAGACATGAGGCCCTGACAAGGCTATAGGGTCAAAAACCCAGACAGGGCTAATTGTGCTGTTATAATCCAACTATGCTGCATTTTGGATTTTAATCCCACTCTGGGTACTGGCAAGATGTAAACTTAAATTCATTATTTGGTAATGCAAAGTTCATGTCTTATAGTTTATGCTTCTTCAAATGCGTTATACACAGCTTCATCCTAGTTCTTTGCACTAAATCTATTTGTACTGGACATGCTCTTTTAGACAATTCTGCATACTAAGGCCTGATTAGTCATTTATATACATTTTATGTGATTATACTGGTGCTGTGGGGACTGTGTCAAACCAAATTTTGCTGGGTTAAGTTGTGCGATCCAATCCCACAGGCTGGCCTTGATGTTAAGTCATTCGTCAGCATACTGACATTTTATACGATCTCATTCTTATAAATTTCAGTTCAAAATATAATGAGACTATTAAAGGTTTAAAGCACAGATTTGTGAAAGATTTCATAAGATATCTATCTTTTCATGTGTAAGATTCAAAGGTACACAGCTAAATGACCATTTGCAAATTAGTCAACACAGTAATCAAAAGTTCTTTTCATTTTGAGAATGAATTACCTGGAGAAAGAATTATGCAGGCACACAAATCGATCCAGGGACTATCAAAGGGAAAAAATTAGCTATTGAAAAGGGATGTCTGCATGTTGAATATGCCAAACTCCCTAAAAAAATGAGTTATTGATTCTCTCCCACCCGTCACTGGACAGAAACCACACATTGTATTGAATCTACCACTGCACCACCACAGCTTTGGTAGGAGGCTTGTGACATTGGCACCCACTTAAAAGGATAAAATATGTGTCCAAGTGTACTGCCATCACATTTTATTAGGGAGAAGAAAGGAAATAAAATTAATGCTGTAAACATCCTAAGCCTGTTAAAGCTTGACAGCAGACCTGGCAACTGTCTCTGTCCCAGACGTTCCATTCAGTAACTAGAATGGGAACAATTCCAGTTGTTTGTCTCTTGCAGGAAATTCATTAGAGGTTCTGTCTCGTTTGGTTTACAAGATAATGTTGTTGCAAACTATTAATCACAGCCATACTACCACAGCTAGCTTTTATTGAGCTGGGGGTTGGCATGGCACAAGTACAGAAGACAGACCTCTGCAAGGCACCTTGCACCTCAAATGCTACATGGCAGAATGTGCCATGCAGGAACATACGGAGGCCTGCAAAAGCATATCGTCCTCTTGGCTGTCTCTCTACCAGAAGCGGGTATCTAACACAAGTTGACTACAGGATGAAACCACCATATTGAATGAATGAACACCATATGGACTTGGGGGGGGGGGGGGGGTGTATATATATATATATATATATATATATATATATATATATATATATATATATATATATATATATATATGTGTGTGTGTGTTTGTGTGTGTGTGTAGCAGATACCTAGCAGAGAATAACTGGAAGCTGCTAACATCAAGAAAACTCCTAATGCATGGGGCACTCCACCCAAGATCGAAACATCCAAACACTGTAAGCAAGCCAGAACTCAGGGGAGGGGGCTTACAAAGTGTAAGATCCACTGTCCAGACTAAGACACACAACACCCATGAATATATCCAACCAATGGCCCCCAAGGAAAAGCTGATAAGGGAGTTCCTTGGATAGATGGGGGACATGGTCAACATGGAAGCAGAGGCGGTGATGGCAGGATAAGCACCTCCATGGAATATACCACCAACAGAGAGGTGGCTAATGTAAGACCATCCTACCAATGGCTGGAAAAGGCATTACTGAAGTACAGCACAGAGCCACTAATGGCAGCTCAAGCACTAGGTCAACTGATGCAGGGGTGCATCATTCCAGATAAGACCCAAGATTCAGACTGCACAAAGGAGCCTCTGAGACAACCCAGCACTGAGTAGCAGGATGCAAGAAGGGTGATACAGGAATATGAACTCCATATATGCATAAAAATATGTGCATATAAAACCAGCCATAATGCATGACAGTATAATTAATTCATGGTGTCAAAATCAACCCTAGTTTGTTGATCTCAGCTGCAGCATACTGCAGAACTAATTAACCAAGAGAGCTGAAATACAGGGGAAAAAGGTGGACATGTTTTGTGTTTTTTTTTCTGTTATTGTAAGAATGTTCACAGCCATGCTTTCAATTAACAGAAAAAGTACTCCAGAAAGGCCAGAATAGATTTATTTGTAACAGTAGAACAAAATATTAAAAAACAGAATATCAAAGCAATATGTGAATAGCCAAGAGGCGTGTTCTTTTATAAAATTCATGAGTGAATTTGGAATTGGTCTTTGGATAATTAGAAACACACTCAATCACTGCTCTAATTCTTCTCTCTGAGGTAAATGCCCAGGGTTTCACTTCTAAAGGGAAGGTTCAACTAATCAAAGCATAAGGCCAGCCTATTACATTGGCATTAATGTGCACTATATTAAAGGCACAGGGGAAAACAAAGTAAGTGAATTTTGTGGAGACTCAGAGCCAGCCTGAAGTCTGCTTGATATAGCCAAGTCAACCACTGTAAAAGTAAGTATACCTTTAAGCTCTCACAGCTCAAAGAAATTCTGCTGTACCTGCTATGCCAGTGATGGTAGAAATCAAGTATATACTTTTTTTCATATATATTTTTGTACTAGGTTTAAGGCAAACATTTTGTACAAATGAAGCCAATGTAGAGAGTGCTCCTTTAGTATGTATTGTCAAAGAAGTCAAGCATGTGTGAACAAACAGAAATGTCCTTTCATTTTAATTTACTTTATACATAAAGATATTAATGAGAAATCCCTAAAGTGAAATCCCTCAGTTGAAGTGTAAAATTGCATGCATTGTGAACGTTTCATTTGTGTCTCTTGGTGCCCACAAGTGAGTATATTGAATCAGCCATCAACTTCAGTGGTTAACAATTCAACACAAGCGGGCCTGAGTAGCTGCCTCACAGTAGTGGCAGCCAAGTACAATATCAACTTTTTATGAGACCGTAGTCCATGGTTGAATGCCACAGCATTTTTCTTTTTTTCTCTCTCTTCTGCTTTTGCAGGTGCTCATTGTAGCGGTGAAAGCTGTTTCATGAAGACTTTTGTAGCAATCCTCAACCAAACCAAAACTGACTGAGAAAACAGTATGCAGATTCGTTGACTTTCATGAACTGGTTGGACCTATTTCCTTAGTTGTCAATGTTCAATCATTTACCAAAAGCATTTTACAGCATAAAGCTGATCAAATACAGACAGAGGACAAATTGCTTTCAGTGTGTATCTCTGATGTTTGGTGTGATCTGGGAATCAGAGTGATGATCTTTCTATGCTTTAGTCTGTGCTAGCAGACTTTTATGTGTTGCTTCAAAACATCAGTGCTCCATGAAGCCATCCACCCATGAAGATACAAATCATCTTCATTAACACTCCCATAAATTAAACCCAGGCAGAAATGCCCTTGATGGTGATCAAGGAGGTCACCTGACTGGACACAGTCACTTGCCTCAGAGATATAGACATCCATCTTGTCATTCTTTACATTTTTTTTAGCATAAAGGTTACCCAGTCGAAACTATAAACCTAACATCAGTGGTGAAGATCAGCTATTACGACAGCTTCTTCAGTTTCCGGATCACGTTCGGTGCATGAAGCTGAATCGCTTTAGAGCACTCGCTGTTGGTCTTGACTTGGCAGGGCATTGGGGATGCCGGAGGCAATTAGCTGCATATCAAACAGAAGCTACCACAGGGAGGGCCAGGCCTGCAATGCTGAGGGATGAGCTCGACCGGAGCTCTCGTAACCCTCACCATGGAGGCAGCAAGGTCGATGTGCGCAGTGTCCATAGACGGGTGAGTGGCCTGTAGGCAAAGACGCCCACGTCCGTGGCTATTTACAACCACTGCTCCCCTGCTCAGAGCTGGCGCTGAGGACACTTTGTTTCATGGGTACTGATAAGAAAATGATTTATTTCAAGGCATAAGAAACACAGAAATATCAAATAGCCTTTGCAAAGATAAGATACCCTGTCTGTACCGGTTATGGAGTAGAACTGCATGTCTAATTTATCATTTCTCAAGCCTTTGTTATATAAAGGCAAAATAAACAGATCTTTGGGACATCACAAAAAGACACAGAAGGACAGATAAATATGTAAGATAAATAAAGTCTTACCCTGATGAACAGGAAATGTAATGAGCTGTAGGTCTTAGTGATGAACTGAATAATAAATATCACTAATATCAGCATAAAAAGTTTATGCATTTGAAATTCTCTCTAGCTTGGTGGAAACATCAACCATAAGAAATATATTATAGCTGCACTGTAGCAATGAACAGTGTTTGAATTCCTAAATAGAGGACAAAGACCCTATTGCATAAATATCAGCTGCAAGTCTTTCTGACATTAACACATTATTAATTGAAAATATCATAGAGAGGTATGTTATGTCCACATACCAACATGTCTATTTAGATAACAAGTTTTTATTTAGTTTAAGACACACCCCTATGAAATTATCAACTGAACTTATCAATCATGACCTGTAATGTCATAATGCCAAGTTTGCTATCTGGTTGCAATATAATAGCCAAGTCCACATTAGTCATCCAAGCAATCAAAAAGGATATTTTCTCCAAATTTGCTTAGATAAGACAATCAAATAGTTACTCATTAGTGCTATACAAATACTATTAATAGGATGATTGCTGATTGTGTGCTTTGGGGATTAAGGGAAGTCTGAGTTGAGTCTCATGCTTTATTGTTGCCTGATTTAATTAAGATCTTATCTGGGATTAATCGTCTCTTAAAAAGTTCCCCTCACTGTCACCCTTTGTCTGAGCTGAGTGTAGAGATCAAGAGACAGAGAAAATGAGAGAGAGAGAGAGAGAGAGAGAGAGAGAGAGAGAGAGAGAACGAGAGGGAGATGGTATTATGAGCCAACAATGAAAGTGAAGCCTCAGTTTTAAAGCATTTTAATTGGTTTTATTTGATAAATTGGTTTTATTTCAAACAGAGAGATTTTATTCTGCTAGTTTATGTCTTTAATGTGGCCAAGACTAGGGTAAATGAAACTGTTTCAAATGTCTGTACTTGGCATGCATTTATTGAGACTGTTTTTGCCAGAGTTTTAGTGTGACATCTAATGAGGTTACACTATAAATGTTCAGGATTATTCTCCTTTTCAGTATTTGCTGCTGTGAAATGAAACTGAACATTCAAGCCACCCATCATGAAATAAGGGTGGTAAACTTTGAGATGTGAGAATGTAATGAGGTCAGAGTAGAAATTTAGATTTGTCTTTGAACTTATTGTTATTAAACTTGCAACCAGACCAGAAAGCCATATTATGGCAAGTTCAAATGAATGTTCTCTGGTGTTAAATACAAATCATCTTAATTAAGTACAAATGACTGTGAGAAAGGGGGATACACCGAATGAGTCAGACATTGCCTACTATGGTTTGTACATAGTTATATTGTAGACATAATTTGTAGAAAAGTACTGTATGTTTAAGGTCACACTGATATAAAATACTGTTTGTTTATTTGATTTCAACTTTATTTACTCAAAAATGAGCACATAATGCAGTGTTTTAAAGAATTCAAGAATAATACTTTGGGCTAGCATCAACATATGTCACAGTCCATGTGTTTAGCAACAGGGTTACAGTATATAATTCTAGATTCTACCTTGCAGTGCTAGGCCACCCATCCATTAAGCATAACACAATGCGCATCCTCCAGTTGTTCCTACTCAAGACTGAACCGAACTGAGAGTTGGCGGCCTTCGAGTTGGTTTAGCACAGGGCTGGAAGTCACATGGCCGGAAGCAATGGGCCTTCATTTTTCAAGATTAGCAATTACACAAAATGCACAATGTTTCACTAAATCAAATCCAGTACAGGTTGATCAAAACTGCAAAGTTTCAGTGAAGTGCAAAACTTTATATTTGCCTGAGCACCTATTTTGTTGACAGGTCAACAATACATCTCCCAGAGCACACATCCCACTTGTCTTGTATGATCATTATCATGAGGAAGATAAGATCCAGGTAAATATAGCTTTCCAAGGTCCAAATATATGTGCAGCCATTGCTTTCATCTGCTGTATGAGCCACATGCATCACCAGACGTTCTTGTGAGATTCTGGACAGTCCCCTGAGGTGACTGGTGACAATCTGTCATTGATTTTTTTTTTCCCTTCCATTTTGAATTGCAGGTCTACACATGCCATGATTCATTATGTTTGGGAAGCGGCATGGATGGGGACTCGTATATTGCGGTGCTCCTAACTGCTGATGGGTTTGGTCTCTGATACGTGCTGAAAGGCTCGGTCATTCAGGTTGCTAGCTGGTGGGGCCTGATAAATTGCCTGGTAAATTTAACCCCACATTCTGCTGATGATGCGTGTGGGGTGAGGGCTCAGACACCTGTCAAAACATCTCATAGCTCACCTGCTTGAGGGACGGGGCCTACAGTAATGCTGTAAACATGCAACAGGCTGAAAGGTTACCACACAAGTCCCATTTCTAGAAAGAATTTGAATTCTAAATAATTGATATTGGCCATGTGCCTTCACCACATATTTAGTAGAAACATTTATTTATAGAAATAACCCTGTACAAGTGTAGTGCTCTATTCAGTTTGTGTACCCATCCTCTGAATCTTAACCACTGGTGAGTTTCTGACCACAAAACCATAGCTGGCTGGATCGTGTTGGGTAGCAGACTCTTCCCAACTCAGCAGAGTCCCTGGCAAATAAGGCTCCTGCCTGATAAGCTCCTGCATGAACAACAGTTTAAACTTGCATTGGTATCACAACCATAACCATGGTACTGCATTCCAGTTTCATTGCTGTGTTGAGAATGGTCAACTACCCAAATATTATTATTATTAAAACCCTGTGTTCAGAACCCTGTGTTCAGAAGTTGACGAGTGAATGATGAATATGGTAGTGGGTAATGAGGTAGTGATCAATTGGCAAATGATGGGCTACATTTTCTAATTTTACAAGTGTAAAATGAATCTATAAGATAGATGTTCCTGTGTAGCTGTTTATAAGCGTTAAGTGTGTGTATACTGATAAGAAACTATAACAGAAAAGTTTCATAAAATATCACAAAATGAAACAGGTCTGTTGAGAAACAAATATTTTCAACATGGAATAATAAGATACCTCTTTTGGCTTCAAAGCAATCACACATTTATCTCTTACATTGGACACTGTCACACAGTTTCAGCTGCAGTAACAGGTTTGAAGTTTCACATGTGCCAAAAAAGAGAAAAATCCTCTAAAGTCTACATACCAGAGAGATAACAAAATATTTCCTTGTCAGACCATCTTCCTTTAATCCTAAGCTCTCAGCATTTATGAGCAAAAAGTGAAAGTTTGAAGACAGAAAAAAAAAAAAAAAAATAAAAAAAAAAAATATATATATATATATATATATATATATATATATATATATATATATATATTTATTTATTTTTTTTTTTTAGATGATTCCTCAATGGTAAACAGAACATTTAGTGCTGCAATCTGCTTTGATGGATTAGGGGCTTCACCTTATCAGTAGATTAAGGTACCTGGAGGTGCAGAATTTTAATGAGGCTGGGAGGGAGTTCTCTGCCTGTCAGGCTAAAACACTCACAGGTTTAAATTAGCTCCACAGCCACAACAATGCAAGATCAGGGGATTTGAATCACTGTGAAAAAGAAGGCCTTATCTAACCCCATCTTTCTGCCCCAGTAAAAAACTTTATGACCCAATTTGTAGTAATTTATTTATTTATTTTTAAATGAATAATTGGCAACAAACAAACCTGATTATTTTGTATTATAATTCATGTCATATAATATTAATGGGTTTAAATTTCATTCTAGAACTTTTAGAACTGGGGTGTATTTTACTAGTTAATACAGTATTAGCAAAAAATGGATCTGGTAAAATATAATGAAAGGCAACACATAAGTAACAGAAGTTTGTCTTAATTATTGTGCCAGTCAAAGGTGTGAAAGCACATTAGCCAGTTAGTCTTTTGCAAATGAATTCATTCTATCTGGTTCCCAGGCTGTCACTCACTCTTATCCCCACTGGCATTATTAATAGAACTATTTCTGTAACAGACATTGTACAATGCACTGATTTTGACCACAGTCAGACCTAAGAGGTGGCTATACCTGCCATGTCCTTTGTCATATAGAGACTGTGTCTTCTTAGGCTATTGAGCCTAAACCTTTTCTTTCTCAGCTCGGCTCTGTTTTTTCACGAGCCCTACTACAGCAGGAGGGTGGAGGGCAGCTTGTGCAGAACCTCCTGCAGGATCAGGACCCCTTGTTTGGTCAAACCAGTGACAAATGAAACCTCTCCGCAGTGCAATGCTGGAGCCCTCCGTCCCAAGATCGATGAGTTCTCTTGTTGCAGGGCAAGCGTGCCACTTTTACAAACGCGGCTGATGGGAGATGGATACTTCTTCAACGTTCACAGCATTGGTGATGAATTGGGCACCAACAGCTCATGTTTGCGCATTTTTTATGCTCTCCTTTTCTGGAAACCTTCTCTCTTTTCTCTTCTCACACTTGCCACCCACTAGGTACACATTGAGATGGTAAATGGATAGTCTATTGGTTAACAGATAAATGAATATTTGAAGTATGGGGGGGGGGGGTGTTGTATATCACCTACATTTAAGAAGCATCCCAGTCCAGCTGTTGCCCTTTATCTACTAATGAAAGCACTCGTAAAAGTGAGAGAGAGAACTGATTGCTGACCAGTGCTCTTATTATATCTGTGATTGATGTCTGTGATTGTGATCAGATGAATCCAGCTAAAAGAAATGCCTGTCGAATGAATCAGCATTACCAATGATGCACCATGGCAAAACAGAAAGCATGTGCCACTTTTAGCACCATGTGACTGGAATGGTGACTGCATTCGAGTCCAAAGGTGCAGAAAGCAGTCAGTGTGAACTGTGAAATTGCCACGTCAACAGAATCCATCTAAAAACATGGAAAGGCTCAAACTTTATTAAGAAGGAGCGTTTTAGAAGGTCCTCCTTGAAGGATACAACACGAACACTACAAGTGATTCGACTGAACACATGTAATGACAAACAGCTGGGAGGTGGGTGGTTTGAGGCCAGCCCAAACCTTTGATTTTGGTAGAAAAACGTTATGAAAGTGTCACCAAAAACAGGGAAAAATTGCTTTAGTGCATTTATGAGCCATCGTTTGATGTCCAGTTTTCCTATACTTATAAATTCAGTTCCATCTGTTATTTGACCTTGCTAGATTGCTGTTTGTTTATTATTTGTTTTGCCTGTTTTCTGCTTGCCAACTTGTTCTATGCTAACTTGATTTTTGGTTTAGCCCTTAGACTTTCATACTCTTAGCACATGGGTCTTGCCTCAACATTTCTACAGCTAAAGTCTGAAAAATAATCTTTATTTGCCATCACAGAGCACAAAAAATAATACCGGTTTTAAGCTTTTACCCAATCCCAATAAAATACTTTTATTTGCCTGTGATGTTGTGTCCTTTACAAGTAAAGTTTTAGAATGGCCTGCTGGTTTCCTAGGGTGTCCAGCACTTACCAAATCCAGTGTTGAATGCTGTTTTTTCTGCTATTACAGTACTGTAAGTTTACTATACAAAACATGTTCAGAGATAAGCTTGCTCTGGCCAGCTACTGAAGTCTGATAATGGATATTGGATATTTGCTTCCATTAATTCTTGAACAAGTGGAATAAATATTTGGAATTAAAACATTAAATCCACACAATATGTGGACTGGGAACACATTTAAAAACAATACCAGAGGTGCCAGCAATATTTCAAACCCGACACAGCGAGCAATATGCAAACCCAAAGGGCTGAAATCTTTGTACACTCCTGTACAGTATGTGACATTTAGGGTTTCCTTAGATTCACAATCTCAGCATGAGAACTACAGCAGGTGCAGTGTCAGGTATCATCAAAACATTATATCTCACATGTGGGTATCTACATACAAGCACAAACTAATGCGACTTTTCAGATGCTCTCATTTCAGTGGAGAAAGGCAGCTCGAAAGAAACTCATCTAGTTCAATCAGCACTGACCAAACTAGGCGTGATTTCAAAAAGGAGTCCTCTTTAGGTGCTGAATGAAGACTGAAAAAAGAAAAGCACTTAAAAAAAAACAGCTTAGAGTGAGATTTACAAATGGTTTCTCCAGCCTCGTCTTTATTTAACTGTGCAAACAACTCCACTAAGCACAGCGCTTCATTCTAAACCACACTGCACAAGGAAGACACACAAAGGTAATAGATTTACTGAACCACTGCAGGACAGAATCCAAAGGCTCAAGAACACCATACCAAAATTCACTGATTAGTTATCTAAGCAGAGTAATTTGGGCTGTATGGTAGGTTAATTGGACAGTATGGTTCCTTCAGTTGAATATAAGCATTTTTCCCCTCTTTAATTAAAATGAAAGCTCATACCTCACTCATGTGTGTAGGTTTTGTCTGAATGTACTTTAACATCGAACTGGATGTAGCCCTCCAATGTTGGAGAGCAGCAGCTTATTTGAAATAAAAGCCAGCCATTTTGGTGCACTGAACGAAATAGTTGCATCAAGTAATTGAGAGAATGTGTTTTTCTACCATCCATCACATGGCCTGCACATCAAATCCATCCCTCTATGTTCACAAGGAAATTGTTCTAAATCCACTCGTCACTGTGGGATTCATAAGGCTATATAGACTATGTGTACATAGAAAGGCAAGCAAACAAGGCTTTAATCACACTGTCAGTTCATGCTCCAGGATCAATATGTTATTGACCACCAAGGAGGTTTTTTCCAATATTTCCATGCCTGTTCATTGCTCTCACTGCAAAAACCTCTACTCTAGTTTATAACGTGTCACCTACTCATTTAGAGATCACAAATATAAAACGCATAACTGCACAAAAGGTGCATTAAATGTTCATTTAGTGGTTAACACTGTCAGAGGGGATGTCAATAAATAATTAAAAGAATTTGCTAATGTAGAGCTATTTTGATGTGAATTCCAGTAAAAGAACAGCACTTGGACAAGGTTTCCTATTTTAGATGTCTCATCAAAGAGAACTTTCTTTTGAAAATGTGAAATTACACTCATGTTACTACACCTTTACTGAACTTCTTTTACTGTCATTTTTATTAACCACTGTCATTATTAATTTCCTCTGGTTGATGGTTTGAAGGAAGTAAAATTTGAATGTATTTTTATAATTATTTTCTTGAAATGTGTGGGGGTTTTGCTACTGTAATTATTCAACCATACCCTGCTTACCTACAGTCAGTGACGGAAATAGGTATGGGTGAAGGTTAATGCATAATAAATGTAATAAATGTGTCTGACTCCATATTATAATTAACAAATATGTTGGAAAGGTCATGTTATATTAGCCTAGTGTAATATATAAGAATATGCATAACCAACTTTTTAAAGTTACTTAATGTTAACACCCCTTGCTTTGTCAGAGGTTTACCATTGACCTAATTTAAGATTCGACCTGGTAAATGTGTGTAGCAGAGATTGGATACTTAACAGGGATTTTGTGTTAGCAATCTATAAAAATTCTATAAAACTGTAGCTCACTCTACTTAGTGAGTACTTATGTTTATATTTTGTAATGCTATCTAAATGTGAGCTGAGCTTCACATGAGTTCATGGTAACACAAGCTTTATTAACTTAATACAAGCCAATTAATAATGCATTGCAACTGATTACATATTATAATGAGGCAGTTTAAATGATACTCTAAATAACAGAAAGGCCAACATTGTGATTTGACCAAGCTTATTTTTGTGAAAAACAAGACTTTGCAGAGTTTGGCTTACACCTGTACATATGAAGAGTTATTGCTTGTGACCTCAAAGCCCTGTAACTGAGATAATTGTAATGAGCTGTTTATTAGTATATAATGGGCAACAGCTGTCTCTAGGTCATTGGTTATTTTAGTCAGAAACTGGTCCTAGGTCATAACTTATTATTATTAAGAGTAAAACTCTTATGTTAGTTAAAAGTTGCTCACGAATCGACGCTATGTAATATTGAACTGCGGGGTTGTTCATTTCAGGGCTATTCCGGTGCTTTCAGTAACAATACCTCTCAAACCAAAAGAATCTTACTGCATAGTCCTTTTTTTTTTCATTAGAAAAAATGAAAGTACAAAATACAGTTAACATGTTCTTAAACAAATATATGCAATTTAATATATATAATAACAACCTGGGCCACTCACACAGATATGGAATAGTCATTTAGAGAGGTTGAGGAGGAAAAAAGGCAGATAAAACATAATGGCAGGCAAATGAAGAACACCTGAATGGAGGGGGCATGGCAACATGAGAGGACTGAAATGAAAGCACATGGTGGGCAAGTGCAAAAATACAAGGCTGTGAGGTGAACCTCACCACATGAAGGAGAATGCTGATCATTACAGGACCCCTTCCCTCACCCCGCCTCTGTTAATGTTCGGCTCACAATACGCGTACTGGTTGTTGCTGTGGACCCAAGGATGGTACCAAGAGGCAGGAGCTGAGCTGGGGACAGGTCACTGGACAGAGATGGGTAAAGTAGAGACAGAGAAAGACAACATGGGGAGTAGCTGAAGGGCCCAGTGTCACAAATTGTGATTGGATGGTTGGATGGGGGGTTGGACCCGGGATGCAGGAACAGGAGAGGACAGGATATGAGACAGATTGGACGGGGAACTCGACAGGAGACTAGGAAACAGTTTGGGTGGGGACTAGACAACTAGAACAGGAACAAGGACAGTGATGAGGGCAGGAACAAGGAAACTGAGACAAAGGCAGCGACTGAGATAGGAGAGGGCAACAGTGTTAGGTCCATGGATGAACATAACAACAGGGATGGAGACAACATGAGGGACAGGAAACACAGCAGATAGAGGGACTAGAAATACAAGGAACTGAAAGGGTGGCCAGACCAGGAACAGGATGTGATGGTGACAGCATCGTCCAGGGAGCAGTGTTTGGAGGAGCTAGCATTCCCTGGAAACAGGTTACGGGCAGTGACATTGTTCTCCAGGAAAAAAAATGAGACCGATGTAGAACGTTGACTTGCATTAAGCTTTATTTTGCACATGAGGTATTGTCATTCACTCACTGTAGAGTACAGTAAAGTACAAGAGTGTCCTCTTCTAAGTCCTCCCACAGATCACTCTCCCAGCCTAATCTTTGCAAGGGTCGTTTTTGAACAGTCATTTATTCTCAAAATTAGCCATTTGGCTTAAAAGTGATCTCTAGAATAACATCTAAGATATATTTGGACAGTTGGTGCCATAACAGTGAAGGAAGTGGCAAGTTTGGAAAAATCTAAATAAGTTGGACAGTTTCTGTGATAGGTAATCAATTCTTGCAAATACAGAATTTATGTACATATCTTTAAATTTGGAAATACTTGTCTTTGTCAGAGAGAGTACAGAGTCTTTTTTTTTTGGGGGGGGGGGGGGGGGGGGGTAGTTGCAAATGTCAAGAAAATATTTGAACCCAAAGTTCTTCCTGAATTGAAACCACATCTTAAAAGCACTGATAATGATTGGATTCTTAGTGAAGTTCGAAATGGAAAAGGAGATAGCAGAAGTGGCCAGGGCCATGAGAGATGTTGAAATTCAAGACCTAGCTCTGAAGCACCACCAGACAATATCTGGAGTATGAAGCCAATGAATCATTTTTTGGACATTTGTGGCCCAGTAATGGTGGCAAAGATTGGGAAGGGCTTAGCTACCCTGTAGTTTGGAACTCTGCAGTAGTTCTATATGTACTCTGGAGCTCTTTCCATTCCAAATAAATGTAATGAAAGCTTTATGAATAGATTTATAGAAGGATTTAGGAAGATAAAGTGGGATACATTGAAACAGATAAAGAAATTTTGGAAGCACATTCTTTTTAATACAATTCAATTTCCCTGCCAAGGACAAGTTAAGAGTTTTCCATTTCTTCAGAGCTAGGTTTACTTTCTCAAATAAGGGAGAACGATTTTCCTCGTAAAGGCTCTGCATGCCTCTTGTGATATTAATCCCCAGGTATTTAAAACCACTTGTAGACATTTGGAATGGTAAGGAATTATCCTGTATTTGAAGAACCAATTTTTTAAGAGGGTAACATTCACTTTTACCAAAGTTTAGTTTATACCCAGAGAATGTGCCGAATCTTTTCAAAGCCTGAACAGTATCTGGTATACTTAGAATATACTTAGAATCCAGTATACTTAGTAATAAATAAACCACATATAGGTATAATCCATGCTCTTCTCTGCCTTGATAGAGTCCACTCATTGAAGGCAATGATTTTAATGTGATATATAAGGTCTCTAAGGCCAAGGCAAATAACAGTGCACTGATTGGTCCTCCCTGATGGGTCCCTCTTGATAGCTGGAAGTACCATGACGGCTTATCACTTGTAATTACAGAGGCTTTGAGTGAGGAGTATAGGAGTTTAGTCCATGAAATAAAATTAGGACCATACCCATATGTTTTGAACAAGTGATTAAATATTTCCATTCGACCCTGTCAAAAGCTTTCTTTGTGTCCAGAGAGATGGCCTCCTCTGGCGTCCCACTGGACGCAGGAGACAGAATAATACTTAAAAGCTGACGGATATTCATAAGTGAATGTCACATCACTATTTAGGAGATAAATGGGCCGATAAAAACTACAGTCTGTGTTATCGTTACCTAGCTTAAGCAGAAGGATAATTGATGCTTCATTCAGTGTTTGTGACAGCAACCCACAGGATAGAGAATCATTAAACACCTCCAAAAGAATACTTGATAATTTGTTAGAGAATATTTTATAGAATTCTATTGGATAGCCATCTGGGCCAGGTGCCTTACCACTTTGCATTTCCATTATCACATTACAAGTTTTGTATGTTGCAGTGGGAGTTCAATCTCAGTCCTATGCTTTATGTTTATAGAAGGAGCCTGCAGATTGTTGAAGAAATGTTCCCTAGCAGTACTGCCATTCCTTATTTTTGATGTGTATAGGTTGGAGTAGAATGACACAAATGTATCATTAATCTCTCCTGGGTCAATAGTTAACATATCATTTGGTTTCCTTATTTGCGGGATTTGTTGAGCAACTGATTAGCACTTAAGATATTGTATTATAGGACAACCAGTGTTTTTGCCATGGTCATATACAAATCCAACCGATTTTAGCAAGAGTTGATCCGACTTTCCAATTGATAGTAAATTTCGTTTGGAGGTTCCTTTTACAAAGGTCAGGAGAGGGATAGAGTATTGTGTATCCTCTGTGTTTATTGATTAATGAGCAGGTCTTGTTCAAGTCTAGGCGTTTAATTAATTTAAACTGAATATGCTATAATCCCACCTCTGATTAGAGTTTTCAGTGTTTCCTAGAGCAGTGATGGGGAGATGTTATCTTTTTTTATTGAATTCTATAAAGTTATCAATTTCTTTTAGATATCAAGTCAGAAAAGGCATCATCAGCCAGTAGAGCTCTATTTGATTTCCAAGGGGCTCGTTCTGAACTTTTAAGAGGAAATGTGAGATCCATAAAGACTGGTATTGCCTTGGTCATTTTTGAAGGGTTTGTAGATTTAGGATTGAGACTGGTCCAATTCTAGATTAATTACATAGTTCAGATAACCACTATACATCCTTTTTTGTGAGTGTATATCTGGCATTAAAGAGATACTTGTTTCAATAAATTTATCAGCCCAATTTGGTGCATGTACATTAACCAAAACTATTGGTTTATGGTAAAGAAATCACGATACTGTAACAAATAGTCATTGTGGGTCCAATGAAACAGTGGTTGCACAGAACTGAATATGTATCAATATAGCTGTTCCTTGTGTTCTGGAATTGTACGTGGCCAACCCAAGCGTACCAATAAGTGAGTTTCTTGAAGAAATGCAATTTCACATTTAAATATGTAAGATGTTTAAATGTTCTGGCTCTTTTTACAGGTCCACTTGACCCTCATACCGTCCTGCTAATGAATCATTCTCCAGTCTTACCTATATTAATTCTTTTTACCATATTTGACCAGAAAAGGTGACAAAAGTGATAACTAATACTGATAAATATCAATAAAGTAAGGAAATTGTTGTGACCAAGTTCACAGTTTCATGGAGAACCTCTGTAAGGAGAACAAAAGCAGGCATAAGTTGCAAATGTTCATGGGTATCCCTTCTCCAAACCCTTTTCCACTTCACCAACACAAAACATACACATTCCTCTTTGCTATCTTGTTTGGCACTCTTATAATTGTTTATTTTACAAGGAAAACTACTCTGATATGAAACTAACTGGTGCGATTTGTTGATAAAAGTTTATAAAATAAGAAAATACTGAAATGCACACTAAGAGCTTTCTCTCTTATGTCCTTTCTCTACATTTGCAACGAGATGTCTTTACTGCATAATTCTGCTGTTTTAGGAGTGATGACATGTTCACAAAGCATACAGTTAACCTCTATATCTCACACAGTGTAAAGCAACCATAAAACAAAGCCATCCAGAGATATGAATTTAATATATAAGCTATAAACACATAGATTAATTGAGGGTTGATGTAGACAGATTTCTGTACCAGAGAATGAAAATTCTGTTTTTATTCATGCAGTTTTAATAAGTTACTATTTGTCCAAATCGCAGTGCAGACAGTTATGAGTGGGTTCACTGTTATTGCCATCTGGCTCTGCTGATTTTGTGTCTGCCATCAGCAGAACTATGGACCTTGAGTCAATTAAAACAAACAAATAAATAAATAGAATGACCATAAACACAGCCGAAACAAAACATAGCAAAACAAAACCCTTTTGGAATAGTCTATACATATACAATTACAGATAAATAATTTAAAAGGATGTTGCATCGAAGATAATGCCAGAGAATGTTTTAAAAATAGTAAGGGAAAGACAAAATTCACAATCTCACTAGCAACCAGCTGATTTTGGCCAAACTTGAATTAACTGGAGAGGTGCACGTCAGTGAGTTCCTGTCTGAGGGAGCTAGCAACTAGCAACTAGCAATATACTGATCAACAGGGGTTCTTACATATCATGGCACTCCAACACAGAGATGGACTTTATCAAAAGTCCATTGAGAATTAAGTCAGGGCATATTCATCAAATCTTGTCCAGTCACTTTTCCACAGTATATATAAACAAATCTATATGTTCAATAACTCTCAACAGTTTACATTTCAAGTTTGGATGCACAGCATTGGATGAATTATTAAATATCTTCTAGCAATTTTTGCCCTCCCTACTAAGCAATCACTGAGTCTGTGTACACAGTGAATTCCAGACTTGTGAGAGTGGATGATGGGGCTGAGTACAGACAGGCTCTGGCCTCTGTCTGGAGTACATTCTGTAGTTGCCCAGTGCTTCACTCTACCTGTCCTATTATCCTGCCTCAGGGCAAGTTTGGGTTTTGGCATGCTGGTCAGACCTGTCCCTCCCTACACTCAGCACCAGATTACCCCCCCCCCCCCCCCCCCGCCACTCACACACAACACACACACACACACACACACACACACACACACACACACACACACACACACACACACTCACTCACTCACTCCCCTTACACCCCCCAACATCCACCCAGGCTACAGCCAGCACAGGAGCTGAGCAATTTATGGCCAAGTCAAAGTAAATGCCAGATAATAATTGAAAGTTCCGTTATTATAAATACATGCATGTCCGTGCAAGG
Organism: Electrophorus electricus; assembly: GCF_041902795.1. Classification (NCBI taxonomy): domain Eukaryota; kingdom Metazoa; phylum Chordata; class Actinopteri; order Gymnotiformes; family Gymnotidae; genus Electrophorus; species Electrophorus electricus. Next base: position 7,477,561 of record NC_137501.1, read on the forward strand.
ATGGGTAAATATTTGCTAGTTTGTGGAAGGACATACAGAAAAGGTAAATACAGTAAAACTGAACTAATTAAGCTTTGTGCTCTAGGATAATTTTTTTAAAATAATAATTATTGTTAATATTACTACTAGAAATAGTAGAAGGGCTAGTAGCGGTAGTAGCTTTGAAGTGTGCACTTAGTTAGTCTTAACTGATTTATATGCAAACAGTGACCATACCACAGATGACATCCATAGTCAGTCTAATTTCATGATCCAGTCACAAAAACATCTATGAAGCATCAGAACTATCACTCCTAGGTAAAAGTCCTAACCGGTCAGGCAGGGTTAGAGTCAGGACCAATTGAAAGGACGGGCGAGGGAAGGGTTACTCTGCCACCATGAATTTGCTATAAAGGTTGGGCTTCACACTGTGCAGCAAGACACTTAAAATCCACTTATCTCCTGTGTAGAGGCAATGCTTATTGCAACAAGAGTCTTGCTATTTTTTACTTTCCACACAGACCAGTTACCCTAAGAACTGACCTGGAAAGAGATTCAAACAAAGGCACTTCAGACAAACAAATTAAACACATTCAACATTCATTCATTGTCCCAGCTGAATTGGAATCTGGAATTCGCTTCATGCAGGTCACAGCAGAGGGCTACTTTATATTGTTAAAATCTTATGTTTTGTCCTGTCTGCCAAGTGTAGTCTGTAAATCTAGTGCTTAATATTTAACCAACTCCACTGATTTTATTTCTGTCACAGCCCATGCCTGCCAGCAAGCGTTAGACTACAGAGGCATTTTGCCTCAGGTTGTAGGCCACCATCTCACTACCAGCCATTCATACACTGATGCATCATGTGGGGAGTGTCTCTTGTTATTAGCTAAGCAGTGCTAAGAATTACCACAGTAAGTCTGGTAAGTCTGTACAACACTTTTGCCTGTAGCAATGAGTGACAGCTTCTGCTGCCTCTTGTATTCAGATATTAAAATGGAGATAAAATCATTCTTTATAAGATTTATGCTACTTAATCATATTGTGGTATCCACCATGGAGTTAGGCTGTGGGCTAATGGACCAGCAGAGAGGGGCATAGTGAGGACTCCCAGAATGCTGTGCACCTCTGTAGAACTCTAGTTAAATATGAATGTTTAATGTTGTTTATATGTGAATGTCTTGGTTCAAGTTTAATTGTGCTCTTTTTTTTATTTATTTTTTTTTTTATTTTACTTGTTAGTAGAGTTACCGTTTACTTGTTGTTTTTACTGGTTCATTACCCACCCCTCCATTTACCCTTGTTAGCTAGTCCAATTTTGCTTGTTTTTGCTGTGTAGGAGCCTTGTTAAATTATAGACTGAAATGTTTGATACTTGCTTCTATGTTGACACTAAAATATTGATATTTCTCAGCCATTAAACATTTAATGGTTACCTCCCTCATCCTTCCTGAGGGCTGCTGTTGAAGCAGACATCTAAGGGAAACAGACTAATTATATTTTCTAAAGTCCCTTCTTAGCATGCACCTGTATTAGGGTATTAGCTAAAGGGTTATGCTACAATACACTAAAGCTTTTTGATGGAAAAAAAAAAATCCTGATAGCTGATCAGATGACAGCCTTGTGGTGTAGAATACAAATGCAACGCATTCTTTTTCAAATCTACATTAAAAAAAAACAACAACTTTTTGCATTGTAACACAACTGCCAGATTCAATCACTCCTGTTTCTGATAGAAAAATTTAGATTTGTGCTTTGTGTCATATAACTTTGGTAGAGTTATGACACAGACCTATCACTGTGTCATATACAAAATTGCTTTCACAGTAGCAAAAAGCACAATAAAGTGTAAATTAAAATCCAGACAACGCATTTTATTTCTCTAGCTCAGGCAAGCGAGGTATTGAAAGAAGCTCACATATATGTGATCAACCTGTTAAAAATATAGTACTGCTGTTGGTTTTTATTTTATATCTAAAATAAAACTTACTTTTACTTTTATTTCATATATTTTAGAGTCTATGTCAGCGAAGAGCATGTGTGAGTCTAAAGATCGATTGACTGGCTTCTCTCAGACACTGCTGTTCACTCCCATTTTAGTCAAACTTGCTTATCGCATTCACAATCATTTAATCATTTTACTTCAGTGCTGTAATTTGCCCAGGGGGTGGATGCTGGCCTGAAATGTGCCAGGGATATAATATGTAGATTTTACATGCAAATGAGAGTAGATCATTATTACTTTTCTCTTTCACAGGCTTTATTAGATGTCTTTGGCGATAATAGATATTGCAGGGAAAATCACGAACCGAGCTCCCACCTCACTTTTTCATTACATTCAAACAGTGTGTCACTTTTATTACATCATTTATTGCTCCCAAATGATAAGTCACTTTCTTCCCAACTGCATATTTCTACTCTCCTATAAAAAGTGGTTGTTAGTTAAATGGAGTTAAGAAGCAATATGGTTGCACTTTGATGCTTGACAATAAACTGTTATTACTATTCTGCCACTCTATACACAATAACTCCACTAAAGCTGTGTCAAAAATCTCATGAAGCAAACAGTAAATTTCCAAAGCTGATTATTAATATTTTAATATCTTCATTCAGTAGAAAGTAATGTCCACTTCTTTGATGAATTCAAAAGCCTCACATTCATCCATAAAAATCTAATTTTATTACTATCTTCAAATTTAATTGTAACTTTAATTGCTATGAGAATCAACCAAATCCTGGCTTCCTCTGTAACAAAACATAATGAAACATGAGTGTCATGGATTAGACCACAACTATATGCAGTATCAAGTTAATAAAAATATTGAATATGTGGGAAATATCTACTCTTTGATTTTATACTCAACATATATTAGAGTCATAATGGGATAATTGGATCAAGTTTGAGCCATAGTTCCTTAAACAAGGTCTTTGGCCCTTTGTAATGTAGTCAGCAGAGAGAAATTGCAGAGACCAACCATACTGCACGTGAAGATCACTTTGAACAGGGTGTAATTTAATCGTCAAGGACAATGGGGAGTAAATAACAGCACTCCACTCCACCTTTGCTGACAACATCCCATTGGGTTGAAACAGCAGCCACTCAATGAGGGGGGCAGTCAAGCTGTGTTTGTCATCAAAACCATTGTCTCCACCAGGTCACTTTACTCACACACCCTGGCTAAGCAGAAACCAAAGTGCATGAAATCATTCTGGAGTGTATAAAGGAGCAGTCAGGATAGTGAGCGAGAGAGAAGACCCAGACGGTCAGATACTCCAGCCCAGACATAGGGGCTTGAGCAGGCAGACACTCCAGCCCAGACACAGGACTCATGAGGAAGGCAGACATGAGACTCAGGGATGTGATCACAGGGTGGGATGGGCACTGCACTCGCCTGAACATCTCTCAGACTCAAATGATGGACAAAACCATCTATATCCACATCCCCCATCCCCCGGCCACTGCCAGTTATGTCTGTATGGGAGATAAGGTGCTACAGGCATCTTCCACAGCCGGGAAGATGTCCCCTTTAGCCAGCGACAGATCCTGGATGCCCGGGGAGCTTCTGGCACTGTCCCTCAGAGGGCTGGCAGAGGAAGAAATCTGTAGACAGCAGCCATGTGCGTGAACTGTGATAAGCCGCATCAGAGACAGATGGTGCTGGTCTAAAACCAGTGGAGCTCCAAAAAAGATTAACTGTGCCTGGGTCATGCAGCATTTCTTATGTCAGGAGAAGTCCTGTTCTGAAGAGCTTGCTTGTTTATGTGCCGAACAAGAAGAAAGGGAACATAAGACAAGCAGAAGCTTATCACTGTTACCATCACCAAAAATGATTCAGGGAAACAAACAAAAAAAAAAACCTGATTAGCTTCAATCAAATGTAAACACCTAATTTTCACAATTTTGTGTTTGTGATTAATCTGTAGATTTCTGTAGAACTCAAATGCCATCTCTACAGGGACCTATTGCTTATGACACAGGTATGTTTATTATTGTTATTCATGCCAAAACTATTGATGAGCTCTTCTGGCTTACCTTCACCAGCTGATTTGCATTTAAAATCTCATTTTTATGAAGGTCATGCCCATTTATTTCTGGCAGGGTAGACACCCTTTTATGTATATGCTTAATGGGATATGAATCATTCCCCACCTGAGAAATGAGCGGATGTGCCACTGACATTTCTGGGATCCTGTTGTAGTGGTAATGGCATAATTCAGTGTGTGATGAATGGCGGCGAGTTTAAGCAGGCTCAGAATAAGGTCAGGTACGACATGTGCATCATTATCCGTCCCGCTTAATCTGCAGCAGTCGATTCAGTGGAACCTCGGGCCACTGCTAATCCGCTACTGCCAAGGATTTGAGGTTTTTTTTGTTTGTTTATTTTTTTGTCTGTTTGTTTCGGGGGTGCATATGGGGGTATGGATTACACTCAGGGAAATTCTATGAGGCCACAGTAGCAATTATGTTGCTTTGCTCTACTGCCAATTTGTGACATTTAAGGTGAAGAGTGGTTTCAGTAATGCAGCAGATTATTACTGTTGGAGTATGTAGTGTAAATTTATTATCTAGTATTATCATATTGGTTTAACTATATTATCTCTCATACAACAACAAACCTAACATACTCATTACAATGGTTACAGGTGCTACTCTGTGGCACAGTCTATTTGAACTTCCATTGCTTTTTTATTACCCTACTACATCATTGGAATGAATTTGTTTAATCTGATCAGGTAGACGACATGGTTGCACAGGGCACAGTGTATCCCTAATGAGAAGCTTTTGGTCAAACCTAATATCTGTGTGCCATAGTGGTGCGAATTATATAATAAGTGTTGGATTTACTGTGAGTCAATGAATTTAAATGGGATGTTTGGATTACAGGAAAAAGAAATAAAGAAAATGCATTATAGGTAGATTACTATAATCTCCATGATCTGTTTGCTGTAAATGAGCATTATCTCCTGTCCCTGTACCTTTAGCAAATTAAATCCTCTTGGACCAAATGTTTTTCTTCCATGTGTAGAGTTTCCTGAATCTGTTTTTCCTAATCACAAATTTGAAATTTGTACTTCACCTGATACATCTATTTTGTTATTGGTAATCGGATCTTCATATGTATATGTAGTTACATTTCAGCCTAAATGAGCACTGATCTACGGTCAGTAGATAGCCCGAAAGATGATGTCATCATATGAAGTGAGATGATTGCAATCTGTGTCACCTGTCACCTTTCGCAGCACCCTCATTGAAAACATAATTAAGGTCCTCATGTAATCAGCCCAATAATCCTTGCAGGGCCCTGAGAACGCTCATCTGTGAAAAGCGGCAATAGCCAAGGGTCTCATTCATTGCCTTCCCTTTTCTCATCTCCTCTCATCCCCACCCATTAGTGTAAAAAGGGTCTCATTACCATTAATTAATTATGCATCGTAATTAAATCATATCCTGTTCTTTTTGGCAGTGACGTCATTTGGGTTTCCATGCTCAGACTCCTCTCGAGAATCCTGTTGAGAATAAGCCCTTGCAAGGTCACAGAGAGGTCACAAACAATTTCTTTATGGTGTTTTTTTAATCTACCAGTGCTAGGTTTAACACTTCTGCTTGACTTTCAAGGTCTCTTAAAATACACCACATCAATATGTAGTATACTATATGTAGTATTGTCATGACAAGCTCGCCTCCCACGAGTCACGTGGTTTGGCACGCCACATGCAGTGGGAGGATCTCTGTTTATTTGTGACCACGCCTGCACACCTGCACCGGGTTAGTGTTTTGTCTGTGTGTATATAAACCAGTGTCATGGAGTGCAGTGCTGTCGGTCTTTGATATATTTGCCTTTGTGCATGTCTGTCTTTGTAAATGGTTGCCTTTGTTCACACTAGTTATATGTATGTAGCTGTTCACCGTTTATGTCACGTGTGAGTACCATCGTTGTTTTCATTCTGTGTTAATAAATGTCTGTCCATGTCAAAGGAGTCTGTGTGTCCTGCCCCTCACCCTACGGCACTCGGGCCATTAGTATAATATGTAATTACTTTCCTTCTCAGCTCGGATCAGAAACGGCTCAGGCTGTGAAATTGTTAAACAAATGTCAAAAAGGTTCATTAGTCCGCTCTGTAAGTGGGATCCAATGTACAGATGATCTGATGGGGGCGGGGGGAGTAAATTTACAAGAAAGAACTACTTAACAGAGAATGGACTTAAGAGTACAGGTAGAGTTTTAGACCTGTGTGTGAGGGGTTGGGGGCGGGTGATCTGACATAGCAGATATAGCAGTGTAGCAGACCTTATGTGCTTCTTCCTTCTGCTTGCTTTCCTTCTTTTCCTGTCATTTCAATGCACAATCGAAAGACATTTCGGTCCGTTCCACTCTGCTAAGCCCAATGCAAAAATGCCCATGAAGAGGAACCAAATTCATTCTTCTTGAGAAAGCCTTCATTTAGTCTGTTCGACTGTTTTAAAGCTTGGTTGTGCAATAACAGTGTGGAGCTTTATCTTATGAATGAATTATTCCTAATCCAATCAACAACAACAGAAACAACAACAAGAAAACTCTTTAGAATGTTCCCTTAGCTCTTTTTTGGGGAATATGACTTTTTATGCCATTGCAGATTTTTAAAAACATGAATACACCAGGATCAAATAAACAATGTCTCGTCTGTCTTGTCCACCACAAAGCTATTAATTGAGGATTTACTTCAGATCAGTGAATGTGTGTAGGGTGCACTACAATAAGAGTTTTATTTCTTCATCTTCTTAATGAATTTACTATAGGGGGAAAGACATAATTCATAATTGACCATCATTGAAGGTATCATGAGTATCGAATCATGAGAATCAAATAATCGTGATATAATAGATAGCTTTAATGAAAGTCCCACAAGCCTGATGACTCATCATTCTAAGTGTTGGGTCAACTCAAATTATGTTTCTTATGATTTTTATCACTGGACATTATATTTGTATGGCAGTAATGACTACTCATATGTGTTTCTGTTTAGTGGTTTCAGTTTATTTGGCTGACAAAGTGAACATGGAATTGATTAGCCAGAAAGTCTTTAAAAATGTCACTGATAGCTGTGATAAATGAAGGATAATATATTATCTCCATACTGGGTGAAATAATAAACAAAATTTCATACAAACAGTGCAAAGGGGAAGTTTGTTCTTCTGTGGTATCTGTGTCCACCAATTTTGATTCAGTTTGAAATGTATGGACAGAATATCAAACCAATATTAGGTCAGAGTTATAAATAGTGAAATACTAATACATATAACTCAATCATGTAAGTGACCTTGTCTTAAATAGATGATTATTCCATATGGCACCATAAGGAGAAAAACGAGAAATAATGGGGGCGGCTGCAATGTTCATCTTAGGATGAGACAGAATTAGTCTGGTCTAATTTTATAGGTCATTAAACTATTCCAGATAAAGAGGCAGTTGCATAATTCAGGTGTCTGGCGCTTCTCTAAATATGAGAAAATATCAACATAATTTAACCTCTCAAACCTTTTAGATTTCAGCTGAGCTAAAAGCTTTCCTAAATATAAGGAAGTTTTAGGCTAGAATGTAAATTTACTATAAAGGCTGTAAAAACATTTATATAGAACACGCAGTGAAGTCATAACAGTTACAGCCATAATTCTTCTGAATATTTTGTTGATCTTATATTCTTGTCTTGTTTAGTTCATAACCTTGGAGGACATGAGGTGGAAAGTGCAGACTAAACAATTTGCCGTTTTCCTTAACCTCTGCCTTTACATAACGTTATAGTAGTTGATGTTTGGCTATTGTTTTATTTCACTTTGGATCAGCTTGGCTTAACTTGTGCCAGTGGTAACACAAGTCAGAAGGGCATGGGAAAGTCTTCATTTTGTACATGCACATTCATGCACACACACACACACACACACACACACACACACACACACACGCACGCACGCACGCACGCACACACGCAAGCACGCACACACACACACACCCCAATTTCCAATTATTTTCATTCTGCCTAATATAGTCTGACTCCACATTTAAATTAGGAGCCTTCTCATCCTCAGCCTCAATCTACACTATTCCTCACTGATCAGTTTCTTACCTGAGGACTGCTGACTAGTTATTAATTAGGTAGTGCACATTCCCCAGCACAGCAGTGACACTGACATGGTAGTTGGTGTTCTGGCAATGCTGCAGCGGTTTTTAAACTTGGCACTGCTGGGCTTGACACACGCTGCCACCACAAGATGACACTCACTATTAATAAAGAGTCTGAGGATTGTAAAAACAGATGCAAAAAGAGATGCATAGTTAAATGGTATCTAACTGCACATCCACCATGCGTATCCATTGCTGTTACTAGTGTGGACAGGCAGTGTGTGTTTAAACTTCAACGGACCTCAAGCTCTCACAGAGCTGAGAGCAGTCTTCTTCAGATACTGGGTTGACAGCAGCTCTAGAGAGGAATTCTGGATCCAGAGATCTTGGTGTCAGTATGCATGCCTGCCAACCAGTGGAGCAAAGAAAACTGCTGCTCTTCCATTGAGATCAGAGTGGGTGATGTTTCTTGCCATTCTACTTTGATGCAAACATGTTATTTGTGTTTTATAAGTTTCTGACGAAATAATGTGTCAGCTTCCATATTGTCAATATTCTTGTGAGATTCATAAAATAAATACTGTTTAACATGTCTGAAGCATAACACATTTGCTAGTTAGCTAGTTTTCTCCTTTTTCTCATTCTTTGTATTTTATTATAAAATATAGCAAAATAATAATAATAAATCATTGCTTTTATTCTTGGTTTAAACTCATAGATGGTGGACTTTGGGATACTGATCACGCATGCATAAACTGGTGCTTCCTTGAGATTGCTTGATTTCCAAATAAGAAATGTATTTGTTTTTGTGAAAGCAGCCTTCTCTCATGTTTGTCTAGAACCACTGCATAAAAACAATAATCTATTTCCAATATGTGTGGAATGCAAGTGGAGAAAAATGTTTACCGAAAAAAATGATTGATATGAAGATGGTCATATAATGTGTGTTGAAAAAAACCCCTCTAATTTAGTAATTTCAATGTATTTTTAAGGATATTTATGCACAGAAGGGGGATCATTGCCAGGGAACTTAAACCAAACAAAAAGTACTGAAACTTTTTAGATTAGAATGTTGATGATTAGAATGTTTTGCTATAATTAATCAAATTTCAAAACAGGCATAATGGAAAATTGATTGATTAATATAATATAAAGACCTGACACACTCTAAAGTATACAAGTTTTAATGGCATATGTGCTTAGCTATTTTCCTTACTACATACTATTAGTCCTCTCTTCAAGCATAATTCTGCTTAAATTTACGGAAAATCAGTAGCAGTTCAATGATTTCCTCATCACCTTTATATGCATGATAGATGGCTTAATCTATAGATAGAAAGTTTTTAAATCACATGGGAAATCCATGATAGGCTCAAAGGAAGGTTTTCAAAATAACCTTCAAATCACTGATCTTTAATGCATCCTAGATAAAATCACAAATTTTCCACTCTATACAACTCCCAAAGCACTGGCATAAAACACCAAAGGTAGCCTAGCCAATCCATCTCTGGCTAGAAAAGGTAGCTGTATTAGGAGTCTAAGGGGCCCCCTGGAGGGGCAGTTGTGATACATTAGCCATGGAAATATTACTCCTCCAAACCCCAGGGGGCAGTACTAATCCCCAGATTGGGAAGTACTTGCATCTTTATCTGTAGTGACTTTTTCCAGCTTTCTTGGGTGGCCCACAGTTTGTCTCATTGCTGTGACAAGGTGGTGAAATAACACCCATGCATCAAGCTTATTTGTGTTGGTTTGAGATAAAACTTCAGTAGAGCTGCTTAGCATCTGCCAAAACACTGCGAATCAACAACTGTGTGCATATTGTCTACATGTAATCCCTCGACACGTTGTTTAGCCTGCCAACCCCCACCCCCAGGCTGGTGCTTTAGTCCTGGGGCATATAAACCACTATCCAATGTAGCATTCCCCACTTTAGAGCCCCCATACCCCTGTCTTTATTTATCTTCATTAGAATTATTCCACAGTCTGCATATAGTTATGTTGCCATGGTTAGGGATGACAGGTTGCCATTGCTACATGACTTTTCTTTATAGAGTCTGCCATTGTATGTGACCACAAAGCCCTCAGTATCTAAGAGGTTGGCTAAATATGTTTGGCTGTAAGAGGACCAGAGACAAAACATTGCACTGTTGTGACACAGAGCGATAGTAAGTCGGATGCAAGCACTGAAAAGAACAAGATTTATTAGACTCAAATCCAAAATCAGGGTCATAAGAACAGTCCAGAGTCATAGAACCAAGATAAACACAGCCAAAATACATGACAAAGAAAGAAGCCAAAATACAAACTAAACATGGGAAACCAGAGAACAGAACAAACAGGCAGACAACCAAGCACAGAACACAGAAGCATAATACACAGAATGTGGGCTTAGAGCACACAACAGAGGCTGCATACAAGCAGCATAACATGTGAAACACAGGGTTTAAATTCATGACTAAACAGGCTATAAACAATGAACAGCTGGAAAGAATAATGGGCAGAGACTAGAAACGAGGGGCAAAAACCGTGAACCAAAGCAAAGACAAGAGGCAGGTAACCAAGGGAACAGATGCCAGGGAGGGGCCAACCGTCTGCTTGTTCTGGAAGACATGCTCCACATAAAACGCCTGGTCATGTCCATCCTGTTTGCTTGAAAACACTGACGGAGCCTTTCATTTGATTAGACCTGCTTTCGGTTGTGAGTGACATGTGTTGCACCCAACCGTTTTAGGCCTTTGTTTAGGCTGCCCTAACTTGCTCTTTCATGTCTAGCTGGAGCAGAGAAGGACAGCATCCAGCCAAAGTCAAAAAGGGATGGAGTCGTGCTTCAGGTGGGACAGCAGCATAGGCCAAACTGTGGTCTATGAAGCCTTGTTTTCATCTACAGCCACTGCTGCTTTCACAGAGATAAGGGTGGTCATGTTACCATGGTTGCTTTGGTGCTACCCCAGCACAAATCGTCAATTGTTATTCAGGACTGTAAATCAATATTATACCAGGTCTGTCCTTTGGGCTTGCTCTCTACTACTCCCTCCATTCCTCCTTCCCTCCATCTCCGTCTCTCTCTCTCTCTCTCTCTCTCTCTCTCTCTCCATCTATTAGATTACATTCAGATAATATGTTGTATGCTGCATTTCTGTTCATAATGTGTATTGCTTCATTACAATATCTAACCAATTGTAATGTGTAATTAACTGCCTTGTATTAGTAAATCCTGTGTTACCTTGAACTCTTATGAAGCTCTTCAGATAACATTACAAAATGTAATATATTTACTCACTAACCAGAGTGAAGAACCAACTATAGTTTTTTTTAACCAGCTGATACCCTGTAAAGTATCCAATCTTCTGCACTCTGTTTACTATGTTAAACCATAAATTAGGCAGGTTGAAGAGAAACCTCTAACAAAGCAGGCTGTTGTAGCATTAAGGAACTTTGTAAAGTTGGTTATGCATATTCTCATGACTTACACTGGGCTATGCAATAGAATTTGCTCTTTCTAACACTAGAAAGAGTGTTTCATCATTCTAATTTATTTGGAGTCAGATACATTTTCTAGCCTCACATTAAACTTTCTGCCACACCTATTTCCCCTGTAGATAAGTGTAGTAGGATTAAGTAAACACAGAGACCTCCTACAGCATTGACCACTATATGCAGTCGTGAAATAACAGGAGGGTGCTGAGTAGTCAGAAGTAAAATGTAACTCTGATTTATCACTTTAGAGATGCTTGGCACCCAAGCTAATCCGAGCTGTGGGATTTATTGGGGAATTCAGATCTTTCCAGTTGAGCATAAATGTATAACATTAAATGGCTAACATAATTTAAACCGCAATAAAACTTGATTGTGCTGTAGGTCTGTGTGTTTATTTGCATTTGTTAATTCATATTATATTGTATATTCAATAAGTAATATATATTCCTGCTACTCTGCATGTATCAATGTGCACACGTGTGTGTGTGTGCACGTGTGTGTGTGTGTGTGTGTGTGTGTGTGTGTGTTTGGAGAGCACTCCCTTGTTAATAATATTTTTTTTTTGCCCACTCAGCAATATGCTAATTCAGTTTTGCTAGCCTGACTCCATAACTGTGCACTGAAATCTAATTGTACCACAGCTCTTAAAGAGCTCATTTCATAACCCTCAACATTTCATTGCAAAGAATTTGAAGACATGAATGGAAAAATGAGTAATCTTTCCTACACTGCTTAACAGTCTGGATGAAAGTTTATGCAAAGAATTTGTTCTATGGAGAATTAAAATAAAGTAATAACAATCCTTAAAATTTGAATACATATGTAAATCTTTCATGGAAAACCTAACCCTGGGAATCAGTTTGGCTCATGCATGACTTAAATCATAGAAAAAGACTCGACCTTTAAATGATGTCAGGAAATGAGATAGTTGAGAAGATGTATTATTTCCGTAGATCTACTAAAAGTTTTTGTATTACAGCTTTTCGAGTGTTGAGTAAAGTGTGGAGTAAGGTTGTATTGAAGTGTTTGTGGAACACAATGTGATGAAGTTTTTACAGATTGCTTGAGCTCCAGTTGCCAAAGGTTAGGGCCATATTTTTCATAAATATTGAATCAGCTGTGTTCTTCTGAGCCTTGGAATAACATTATAAATATACTCAATTTACAATATGCAGTGAGGGACCAAGAACTGCTGCAAACGGGACAAATAATTTATTTGTGAGTGTGAACAAAATGACTGGTACAGGACCCCAAAAAAGTGAAATTAAAGAGTGAAAGAAAGAGTGAAAGATTTCCAGCCTTTTTTTGTACTCCATGACCTCTCTCCCTCCCTCCCTCCATCCCCCCACCCCCACCCCTGAAATATTACTTCATTGATTTACTGCACTCTGGTCAGCATTTGTAATCCCTAATTCCATCACACATACTAAAATCTCTCCTGTATGAATATTAGCATCTGAGGCTGTGGCCTAGCAGAAGACTTTGGGAGGGTGATTTGTGGACACTGGCCAGTCCAACTGTCTGCATATTTCAGCTCGGTGATGGGCATAGTCAGCCCTCGGCCCACAACATAAGCCGTTACGCAGACGTTTGACTGCGGCCTGTTTATCTGTGAGCAAAAAGCCTTCCACCGGCCTCCTGTAACAGTAGCTTTTGTTTAAGGCTCAGGAGGTGTGATTAGCCTACCTGAGGGACATGAAGACCATCTGTGGGGTGGTAAATTCACATACTTTTTTCCCTACCCTGCAGTTGGATGTGGCCTCCCTCACCTTTCATTCTCAAAGTGATCCAGAACTGTGCTGTGGAAAACAGCTGGACTATGAAGTTTCCCTCCCCTTTCCCTGGCACTATATTTTATGTAAACAAGTGTATTTATTTACACCCTAAATAACTGAGGGCTGTGCATTTTCTTTACATGTAAGTATTTACTTATGCACAAAAATATACAAGGGCTGTGGCTTTATTTCTTCGCTTCTTTATTTTTTGTGCATTCTCTTGTGTATTTGTTCGCTGCATTAAACTGTGGGATCCATCATAAATGATTTTCATCTTCCCACAAGCATGTTGTCATCTTGTTTGCTATGCATGTGTTTGGACAGTCTCTAGTGGGACGTGTATATGTCTGACTATTCGGCGAGAGTCATTTGAAGCTGCTCTCCCTCTGGCTTGCTTTGTGCACTCACCACCAGCCCCTGAAGCGGTGTGAATAACGCTAATGTGGCATGTTCGAAAATGAGCATCGCACCTGCAAAGGCTCACACACACCAGCGACTGGCCTTCCAGTGATCCAGCTCACAGGGCATGTGGAATGCACCTTTCCAGCTCTGTGTCTCTGTTTTGGAACAAGGGGCACAAGTACATACTCAATCACATGTGTAACACAGGGATCAAGTGTATGTTGGCATGGCTTTTCTGTCACCTTACCTTACGTTTATTTGTGCAGCATCTCTTAAACATCATCTAAAGCTGAAAATGTGAGCCAAACTCATTTTAGATGGGTCTTACACTTCATCAAATAACCCTCTCTTACGCTCAGAAAACCTGGTCAAAAAAGTCTGAAAACCTAAAAGCAACACTCTCACTCAATACACTGAAAAATAGACACAAGGGAGCATTGTGTGTCCAGAACCCTATATTTTTAACATTTAAAAAGATTTTGCAACAGGGCCTGGTTTCCCAAAAGCATCATAGTGTTGAGATCATCTTAAATGACAGAAAGAAGGTTCAATGTAATACTCTCTGTACCATTTTAAGATGATCCTTGTATTATTATACTTTTGGGAAACTCAAGTTTACCCATCTGTAAAATCATATTTGATTTACTAATACAGGGAGGTACAGCAATGAACACTATATTTTACTCTGTAAAGCTTTTTTATTGTTCTTGGAATATCAGTGTCCCATTTGTTGTTGCTGTTGTTGTTATATATTATGTTTTATGTAGTATTTTGTTGTCATTGGAAGTTTGTCTCAGAGGCACAGTGCTCAATCAAGACAAATGAATGCTACACTCAACAGTAAAATGGTTTAGTCCCCCTATCTGGATTTGGCAGCATTCTACCTTGAACTTTCTTCATTAATATGATATTGATCAAGATTAACGAGGTGTCTCCCTCGCAATACTTTAAGTCATTACATGGGAAAATGTCAATTATACACTAATTAAAAAGCATCACACTCAAAATGCACAGACAAACCTCTTCATCCTGGATTCTATGGGGTATTTTTTACCCGATGCTATAATTCAAATTCTCTAATGTCTAGGTCAAACTCCTCTATCCCTGATCTTGTAGAGGAATACTAATCTTTACATGTTGTAGAATGACATTTTTAAGGACTAATCTCAAGGACATGGACTCTATTGGACTGTTAATGAGTAAACGTTGCTCTGATTTAAAAAAAAAAAAAAGAAAAGAAAAAGATCATATCTGGTATGTTCTCTATTGCTGAATGTTTCTTACTGTTTAAAGTAAAATAAAACTCCAGCAGTGACAATTAAAACAAAACAAAACAAACAAAAAAAACACCTCTCATGAGCTTTATAAGGGACTTTCCATCCTACATATTCATTTTGCCTCAAACAGAAAAAAGATCTCTAAATCTTTAAGAGACCATCATCATAAAAGAATGACCTTTAATAAATGAGCATACCCAGATTGTATGGTTTCTGACTTTTTCCCCACTCTTCTTTAACCAAGAAAGTCATTTGAGCAGATATCATGGTTTAGGGTAATTCAGTGAGACGAGCACATCTCAAACTAAGGGAATATGGCTTTGCAGGGTATTAAGGAGTGCCGTTAGGTCAGTCAAGCATAGCTGGCTGTGTGCAAAGGCTACTGAAGCATGATACTGGGATCATGGCTCAGAGATTACTTCCAGCAAAAGAAGGAGGGTTCTTATTAATAATGAACTGCCCATTTCCTAAACTTAAGACTGGGTCAGAGAGCCCGAGGCCTAGCAGCTTGATATGCAAATGAGGGAAACGAGGCGGCAATAAGCAATAAACATGCTAATTTGGATGTGAAGGAAACCGGTTATAAAAACTGGGGGGGAGAGTAAGGAAAAAAAAAACAAAAAAAAAAAACAGTGCCTATGAATGTTGGGAAGTGGTGGGTGTAATCACGAGACAACGAGAATAAGAAACTGAGAGAGACTGAGAGAAACTCCTAGGGGTAATGATGTACAGCATTAAAGCATAAGTGACAGTTACCAAACATAGGAACAGACCCAGGTCCATCTGGGTGTGAAGGTAGTATTCATAGATTGCTTGCCATCTTTTTTTTTTCCTGCAAATTCATACTGCTTCACGAAGAGACCACACTGGGCAGCCATGGTGGCACCCTCACAGAAATGAACCACTCACTGGTTGGTCCTCGCTTGCCGTTGGCACAATGGGTTCACCCACTGTGAGTTTCATTTTATATTAAGTAAGAAAAAAGGACAGGCAATGTGCATTTGCCACTATAATATAATATAACATAGACAATTAAATCAACAGGAAAAAAACAATTCTCAGGTAATGCACAAGAAGTTATTCCTTATAGATACCCATGTAGATACTCAAGTAGACATCCAATCCAAAATATCGCTATCAATGCAGTATTGTATCAATTTTTGGACCTGTGCTATTGCAGAGATTTTTCATGTCAGTGGATGATTTTCTTTTATGTCACATATAATTTTCTATTGTCATATAGATGGTTCATACAGATGTTCTTGTGCTTGCTGGCAATATTCATGTTGCCTGTGAAGTGGACAAGTTGGGGACAGCCTGTGATGTTCTCCAAGAGGTTTACAGGGGTTTACAGCCTATAATACCACTCCAATGTAAATGTGTGACCTGGAGTATATTCTACTACAATGCAAAACCAGTGTAATGAGCTTTTAGAAATCAAGGTCACTGGTGAAGCCATTAGGGAGACCATCTGCACAGGAGGATTTGTCAGGTATAGTGGATCTTAAAAAGGGAGTGTGGCATATTGTGGCTATAGTGGGATATGCATAGCTATAAACAGGACTGTAATGCATCGCTGCTAATGGGATTACAAAAGCTAAATACATTTTGTAGCTGGTACAAAAGCAGCAAGTGGATAAACATGCCATAAGTGCTTGATGCTTCCTCCCATTTATAATATCTCACCTTGAATGTGTTGCCATGAAAAGTCACACCTTTTATCGCTTATTGTGCAGATTAGCTTTTAAGCACTCCACATGAATATTTTTTTCTGAGCTGGTCTCTATACAAAAAAGTGAGAGTGTGTGTGAGATAGAAAGTGCGTGTGCGTTTGTGTGAAAAAGCACAATCATGAGCGTCACCGTGTTTGCTCTCTTCCTCCGTCACCTTTTCCACAGGAACCAGAGGGAACATCATTACCATCAGTGTCTCTGTTATAAAACTTGTGAAGCAATCCCCCCAAATGACTCACATGTACAGCCACCCCTATCCCCTTCCCCACCTCCACACACACTGATTAGATTACACTCTCTCCACTCCTTTATTGCAGGACATCCTGGAATGGATTCTGAAATGGATATTGAATTCTCTCCCCTGGAGATTTTTGATGAAAAAAGGGAAAGAAGCCCGGCTAGAAATCGAAGCGTCTATCAAAGGCACTCTGTGCCCGGCGTGAAGATGTACACAATTGGGTTAACTATGACCTGCGAGAAAATTTCCCAGAGTGCACCACACACCTTGTCCCCACACACAGAGGGGGTTGAGCAGCGCAGCGGGTGAGAGATGGTGTCCGAACCCTGAAGCTGTGCTTCTTAGGCTGGGTCCCACAGACATGCTCGCCTCCTTGGGCTTGGAGCTCTGGGGTCCCGCTGTGGGAGGCCCTGTCCCCAGGCTGTGTGGGAGCTCAGCTGGGTTTCATTCACATTCACTGGCCCTATACATTCCCCTCACCTCCCCAGGCCCCATGGCTTACCACTGCTTTTTAGCTTCTCTTTTTGAAAAAGACGGAGGGAGTATATAGATCCTGAGGGACTTGAAGGCAAGTATTTGATTCTTCTCCTGTGACATTCCAGTCACAAGGCCTCTAAAATCAGCCATTCAGGAACATCATCCTTTGTGTACCTTCAGAAAACACAGTCTGCAGTATACTGTTGACAACACAGTCCACTAAATATACATTCAGTCCTGATCAAACCAACTTGACCGTCAACCAACTCTTCAAGCTTTTGTAAAAGCACAGTATTGTGGTGGACCACTCCCCAGACTAAAAATGTTTGCCTTCTATTGTTTGTCTTAACACAGACATGTTTTTGTTTGTTGTCTCGTGTGTGCAGTTTATGCTTGACTGAGATACCACTGTAAATTACTGAGTCATGCTGCACCTGTTCAGAGCCTCACTGCCTGGCACAGGTTATGCACCCAACTGAATGCTCCAACAAACGTCTGTTTATTCAGCCCGGCAACATTTTGAAGTCACACGCTCCAACTGTTCTCTTTCATTATGCCAGATGTACACACGGATGTGATTAGCCATCGGCTTCACTTCACAAACTGTCACACTTGAGGACTACAAGGAAAACCTACAGGCTCAGCACTCCGGAATGATGCTTTGGACTTCACAGTGCTCCTAAAACAATTCAAAGATTATAACAAGGTTTTTCTATATCTGTATATCTATAATGAATTCATAAATTCAACTTGTATTAATAATTTCATAATAGAATATATATATATATATATATATATATATATATATATATATATATATATATATATATATATATATATATATATATATAATTAATTCAATGTATACTAATAACTTATGTATATTCTTAACTTATATAAGTCCTTGAATGTCTTATGTAGACTTAAATTAGGAACACAAGTGATGGCCACAACATCAATTCAAAGTGTGGATTGGTTAATCATTTGTAGTTTTGAAGTATTTTATATATATACATGTAATATACTGTACAGAAAATATATTTAACATTACATATATCTGGATATATCTGGATTAAAGAATATATATATATATATATATATATATATATATATATATATATATATATATATATATATATATATATATATATATATATATATATATGATTGGCATAAGGTGCTGCTCTAATGTTAGTTATATACTAATTGCTAACAACCTTTTCTCTATTAAAATATTTATGGCTGGCCAGTGTCTATTGTTGGCAGTAAAGGCTGTAACAGCCTTAGATTGTGGACTGGGACAGGCTCATCAGGTGCTGTAAAGCTATAGTTTCTCCCTCATGAGCTGTTAATCGTAACAGAAGGCAATGAATTACAGGTAACTACTGTGAGATCAATCAATATTGCTCGTAGTGGCTTGCCGATGATTGTGTACTCACTCGTGAGAGAGGTTTACGGTGGAGGCCTGTAACCCTTGCACCGCAGGAACATCATAAGACTGGACAGATTCCCAGATACGAGTGATTGGCCTTGACAATGAGGAAGTTTACTGACTGCTATTAAAGCAGGCAGAGGGAGGTGGAGGAGGTTTCGAACACTCTCACATAAATGTATTGCTATTGCAATGTAATAACGTCTTGGGTAGGAATGGAGCCTACCAAAACCAGCTTGTTGAAAATACCAATTAATTACTGGGTTGCCTTTTGAATTGCAGTGCTTCTTGGCACAAACAGTGCTTATCAGCAATTATATCTAGTGATAAGGCTTGAAAGTGAAAGGTATGTCCAAATGCACAGGAGACCAGGTGAACCACCTAGAGATCGTCATAAAGTTAAATACAATAAGAGAGTGAATTGAATGAATCAAATGTAAGCAACATGTAGTTCTCTTACAAATATATCTAAGCATAAATCAAAGTTCTGTTTTTAAAATACTTAAAAAATTACAAAATGTATCTTTATTAAATTCATGTAACTGAGTAAATGTAATTAATACCCAAGCATGAAAGAAGATCTTTGCATGATTTAATTATAGTTAACATGAGGGTGATTTCCTTCTCTATAGTACTAACTTCTCTATTTCTAACCTAAAGAAACTTTCTGAGTGCTATAGCCCAATATTTTGTGATGCCGACAAATATAATTACATATCTGTAATTTTTAACACAAATGTTTCATGTGACCTGATTTTCTACTGTAAATATGATGTATTCCTATAGCATACACTCATTTGGAAAGTAATTACTACGCTTTTTTTTGTTCATGTTACTTCAAGGTGAGAGTAATTTTACCCCTCAGAGAAAAAAAAAACATGCAGTTATCATTGATATAAAATGAGCTTTAGGGAAAAAAAGGGCTCATAAACCAAATATGGTGTTATAAGCCTTTTTATAGACAGTGTTCAAAACCCTTTGAGCACTTGTGTAATCTGCATAAATGTGTCATGGCCCAGCCATCAGAGGACAGGGCATTTTCACAAGGCTGCCCTAGCACAGATCACAAAACCTTACTGCCTTCCCCTGTTCTCACAATGCTACATATTATCAATGGCTTCAGCACCTTCAACTCATAGATCTCAAAAGCAAATGTTTTTCCTCACAACTGAAAGACGTGACAGCACATCAAAACACTCGAGACGACTCATTTAATTTGCCCTGGCTTTTTCTTCCCTGTGAATGGGAATTGGGATGGAGTGCCACTGGCCCTCGTTCGAATGGCCGCGCCTCCGCTACACATCATGCATTGCAGGGGGAAATGTTTGCTTCAGCGGTGTTCAGCAGGGCATGCAGCAGCCCTACTTTGAGGTCTTTTCCTCCACTGGAGTGTGCCAGCACGGGCAAAGGTTCACAAGGGAGCTCTATTTCCTGCCTCCTAAGGGCTGCGTGGTTGCACACTTCATACTCCAATCTGCACACCAAACAGATCAATCATTTGCATATCTCATATCTCATGTTAGTACTCTGCCATTTATCATGTTAGACAGCTTTATGGATGACTCTTTTTTTTCTTTCAGTCAGTAATATTAATCAAGAGAAAATTAAATATGAAAAAGAGGGGGAATCAAAAAGATGTAAATATAGTATGCTTCTGATTGAAGCAGACTTCTGCTTTTCGAATAAATATCACATGCAAATAAACTGTGTTAGCAAGCAAAAACAACCTCAGTCAAAGGTAGCATTTACACAGTCAGCAGTTTTGTTGATAGATTTTTTTTTCTTCTTCCTTTTCTTGTTGCCTGGATGAAAGGCATTTTCTTATGAGAATTAAGTGTTTGGGAAGTTTGTCTAAGAAACCTTAAAGATGTATCATCCACGCATACATATGTTTCATAGAAACCAGTTGAAGCTTAGTTATTGGTTTTCTTAAAGAGCACTGGGATCCTTGATGAGGCTGCAGAGCCTTGGAAAGAGCAGTGACTAAAGAACAGTGATTCATACACACCTACATCATACTCTCTTGGGGTGACCACTGCTTAGGATATTTCCAAAAATTGTCAGGGTGGTTTTAAAAAGATTAATTTGCCTGAAAGTGTTGACTTGTGGTGCTTAGTTTTTGATGATGGAGAGATGGGCAGGATGATTAGGCCTGAAGGTAAAGTGATTCATGTCTTCCCAGTGCTAGCCTGTGGTGCTCTTTGCAAACCAATACTCTCCCCAACAGAAATGTTAATCGTTATGGATTGGTCTGCACAAACCTAGGCGCTCACCGCTTTCTCCCATCAGAACCAATTGCACTCATACATTGTTTCATTTGGACTCATCAACTCTATTAGCCTAGATCAATGGAATCAACCTGATAGGCTTAACATGCAGCATAATGTAAGATGTGATAACGTATGAAAATGATAACCAGCTGTTATGTCGGCTGGTTAATTTGATTGGTCCTATTCATAAACGCTGGCAATTCTGTTTCATTAATCCTAAACACTTGGGTTGCACAGTTATCAAGTATCTGAACATATGCTTCTCTGTGTTCTAGTGAAGAGAAGCCCATTACTCACCCTTAACCTGTCAGTTCACACTTTTCTTGTATTTTAATTCTGAAGACTGCTGAGCCAAGTAGTCAAGAGTTAACATTCATACTTAGATGTACTGGCTGCCTGAATACAACAGAAATACAGGCTGGCTAATGATCTGCTGGTTGCAGCTTGGGAACCTCTGTCCTAGAAGTCTTGGGTGGAAGATATGTGATGATCTGCCTGCCTCTGAATGTTCCCTGCGCTCAGAGTTTCGGAAGTCTTTTCTCAGCATTCAGAGGAAATCGTCAAACAGAGCCAAATCCTGCATAATAGCCCTCTTACCAAACAGAGCAAATGGAAGGAGATAGGAGGACAGGATGTGTTATCCAGCATCAGTTTCTTTTTACATTATGCATATCTCTCAAACTCGTGAAATGGATACTGTGAATGTCTTTTTGCTTTGCAATTTGGATAGCTCACATCCATGAAACCTCATCACAAGGTGAAAAATAGCAGACAAGGCTCCCACCTTCACGCTTATCATTTGTCAAATCTTTTTTACTTCCATCTGATAAGCTGTCTGATTCCTGACACTGAAATCTATGGTGGCATTTATCAAAACATCTGAAGATTGATTGATTTGATCTTGATACTTTCTTTGTTCTACTTCAAGGTTGATGATAATAAGTGATGGAAGACTAGTGTACGCTCTTGGTTCACAACATGTTTGTTAGCTTTCGCTCTGATGTTCCACAGAAAACATGGGCTTTATGTCAGCTGCGTCACACAGTGACTCTGCACTCCTTTGCAAGATTGTATATTCCACGCAACATTCTTTAATGGTTGTGAATAGAGGGACAACATGGAATTAGCCACTGTGAGAACCAGACATCATGGCAGATCCACAGTATTTAAGCATGACCATATGCAAGCATTCAGAGTCTCTCCTCTCTCTCTCTGTGTGTCTCTCTCCCTATCTCTCTCTCTCTCTCTCTCTCTCTCTTTCTCTCTCGCGCTCACACACACACACACACACACACACACACACACACACACACACACACACAGGCACAAACTTCTCCAAACAGCACAACCAGGACAACTGCAGGACTTTTTTTTGTTCAGAGATTAGCCTTTGAGGCTATAGCACTCACAGACATCATCATTAATCACAGAGAATGATATCATGGCGATCTCAGTTTGGCTTACCCGTACTCTGTGGCCAATCTCCACACTTCCTCCTCATTCATCATTCCACAGGCATGTTTTGACGTGGCCTGCATAGAAGAAAGTTGGTGTCTTCAATCAGCAACCACAGGATGCACGATAATCACCTCTTACACATCAGACTAGACAAAGCACAGTCATATTCCCTATATTTACACAATGATTTATCTGGCCCTGAACTGTGTGCAGATATTCAGTTTATATGTGTCTGTGCCTTGGAAAGGTGTTTGCATACTGTGAGTTTGCATGTATCAATCAAGTGGGAACAGCTAGTGCGGTATACTGATAATAAAGAGATGCTATTTGTTCTGTGGATAGGAAACATATGGAGGAATAATTGTGTGCTCATGCAATTAACTGCGGTAAACATGCAGAACAAAACTCTCCGTCTGAATCTGTTTTCGTTTTGTTGCATTTATGCCCCAGAGGGGTCTCTGGTTTCTATGGCTACTGCTGAAGGTGATAGAAAAAGGAGAGGGAAAGCTTTCACCTGTTTGTGGCACGACTCTAACATGACAACAAAGCCTTGCTCTGACTGGTTGTACGCTATTTACAAATTGAATGCACTTATGGCATTCCCCTCCAGTCAAATGTGTGTGTTTCTCCTGAATAGTCCCTGCGGCATCTGTACAAATACTATGCCACGACAACAGTTGTGTCACTGCTTATGTTTTTGAGCATCATAACATCTAACAAATGCATGTTTTTATTTGTTTGTTTTTCTGAGCTAGGCATGTGAGTCTTTGTATGGTGGCATTACAAGACTGTGATACACTAGGTCAGTTATGTGGAGAAGCGATTCCAGTCATACAGTGCTTAGATTATATGCTACCTATTTTTTCCAATTAACGCTGATAATGCTTTGAAAGCATTTATAATGCTAACACCACATGGTGTGAGGTGTCAAAGGATATTCCATACTTTATTAAACCCATCTGTAAGCAAATTTATCTTTAAAAGTGTTTTAGTAACACAGTAAGGAATTTTAAATATTTCATATCACCCATTTTTTTCTGCAGATTGCAGATATTTAACAAATATATGCCAGCATAACAAAATTTGTATTCAGCAAATGTATAACATAATGACCTAAATATGGATTTCTAGAGAAAAATGCAAATTTCAAACCAATAGGTCAGAAGAAGGAGGTGTGAGGTTTGTTAATACATAGCTTTGGCTCTAGGCTCGCTCTGTCTTGTTAGTGCTTAGATTTGTCTTTATAGTATGCCAGCCTGTTTAATTATGATGCAATTAAAGGAATCTGCAATACAAAACTGCGTAAAATCTCTAAAAAACAGAAAGTTGAAAACTGGATAAGATTTCAAACTCTTCTGTGGCAGATGTTCTAATCTAGCTATCAAAAATACAATGGTGAATTTAGTTCTCTGCGCTTCTTTATAATTGTCTAAGCAAAAGGTTAATTACCCTGCTGCTTCCATTGCTACTGTTTTCCAAATCAATGTGGAAAAAGAGAAAAACTTTGTGTGGGTTTATGCTCTTCAAAGACGGGCCAGTGACTGAAATGGAAAAGTGTCAAGTGTGCAGGTTTGTGAGAAGAAGGAAATTGAAAATCCACCCCCCCCCCCCACCCATATTGTCTACATGTTGCCTGAGACATCCAATGTAAAACAAAGTATTCACATATCTATGTAGTATAAATGTGTGTGGATTTTTTTTTTACATCCTTGTTAGCAAGAAAACATGCTGGTATAACAAAATGTATACACATAACAGAATGTCTACACATTTAAGGGCTGTGATGGAACCCAGCCTAGTCTGGACGACTCAGTAGCATCGATATATGGATCTCTCATCGCGTCCACATGAATTGCCACATCAGCCTTGACTCCAGCTATTCTTCTTTTATCGACTTCCCAGTGGCACTTGCTGAGTGATTTAATGCAGGGCTGATGTAGTACAGGGCCTTGGCATTGGCCCTCAGTCCTGTGTGGCTCAGGGGCTGTGGAACCTAACGCTGACATGGATCCAGGGAGAGCACATTGCTAAACTGATAATGACAAATGTATCATGCCAGTGCCAATAACAATACAGCACAGAGGTAAGCACTCCTGTTTATCTGGCTAAGGAAGACGCTAATACTGTTGCAAAGGAGGAAATACGTACTGTTACATGCTGCCCAGGCCAATGGGAGGATATGCTAACCTCGTACGGTAGGCCTCAGTTCCAATGTCCTGCAAGTTCGCTCACTTTCATATGTCAACAATGTGTAAAGGACAGATGGGTAAAATCCTGTTTCAGCTGATCCAGAAAGCTGCTGCATGCATCCCAAGGTTGAGAAAGTAGCTGTGTTCAACCATCCCAAGGTCTCACACATCACTCTATCACTGCATTCTCATCGTTGGCTCCCTATAGTTGCCCAATTCAGATTTTAAAACCATGCCACTTACATACAAAATGTAAAATGAACCTGACCTCTCCTGCCCCAAAAGAATAGTCTCACCCTTCAAGACTCTCTCCTGCATTAACACTCAGGTGGTGGAATGAACTTCCATGGCAAAGAATACTTCCCGGTTTACAGATTAGCAAGATCACTGGAGATGCAGGCAGCCATCCAAGCACAATATCAGGGCTCTTCCATTGCCTGTTTTGGCTACTCATGTTACAGTCCAAGTCAGTGAAACCATAAATGCCATACTTCGTCTAGACTATCCCTGACAAGGTTGATGGCACTCCTGGTTTGTGTAAGGGCTTTCTGTTGTAACCCTCCCAGTATCTTCCAGTGTATACCTGGTGCCTTCCCCAAAGTTGCCTACAAGGTAGTGTTTGTCATTTGCCTTCTTAATGGCAAAGCCCTGAGTTTGGCTGCTGCTATTTGGGAAGTCTCTGCCTATGCACACATCTATTCAAAATCTCTTTATGCAAAGTGATTGGAACTACAATGCACTAAAGATGGTGTATCATCTGGGGGAATATGATGCATTAAAATCTGAGCTGGCCCATAAGAACAATAATTTGTCCCTTTCGGATCTTGTTAAAATGTACATTAGATTAAATAATCTCACCAGAGTCAGGATAACTCATCAGAACCATCCCATGTCCTCCAAGTAAGAGTCAGCAAATGAGCTGTGCATTTCCATGACAATTGCCCTGCTCCCCCTTTCCTGTACAAAACCTTGAGGTTGACTAGTATCTACCTCCTGGCTATCAAAAACATACACGTTGGTTCCAGCTAATATGTGGTTTTTGGCTTCATCTCTAGTCAATTCAGGGGCAGCAGGAAACTTTATTGACTAGGTATTGGTTAAATAATTGGGAATACCAGTCTCTGCTGATCAGCTCATTGGTTAAAGGGCTCAGTGCTTGACCACTAGGCTCAGGACACATTAATAAATCCACTGTTTCCCACTGTTACCCTGACCATTGGCATCGTTCATTCTTAAACAGTTCCCTTGTTAATCTGTGAATCACCAGACAACCTGCTAATTTTAGGTTACCCCTGGCTAGCACAACATAACCCCATTATCTCCTGGTCCATAAGTGAACTGTAGAACTGGGACAATGAATGCCATACTGCTGCCTAGCCATCCCTATCCGAACCACCTCTGTCAAAAAAAAATGTTAATTTTTTAAAAACTTTTTTAAAGCCAAGCAGCTATGCTCCCTCCTGCACCACAGACCACTTACCTGGCACCACCCTTCTAGAAATAAGGTTGATCCTCTATCCATCCCAGAAAGACAAGCCATGGAAGATAATTTTTAAGAGGATTTGTCACTGGGGTACATACATCCAACAACATCAACCACTGGTATTGGTTTCTTTTTTTGTTGAGATAAAGGATGGTGATCTCTATCCCTGCATAGACTACCAAGGTCTTAACACCGTCATGGTTAAATACTGTTGCCTCCTACCATTGGTCCTAGCACCCATAGTGTATTCATAGAACAAGATCTTCCCCAAGTTAGATTGCATAGTGCATATAACCTTATTTGTATATGTGAGAACATTTTTTTTCATTCCTGGTCTTCACAGACCACAGGAACTTAAAATATATCATAGTGGCTAACCTCTCAACCTATAATAGGCTAAATGGACTTTGGTTTTCACTTATTTTGATTTCCCTGTTAATTATCAGCCTAGGTTGAATAATACATGAACATGAACACTGTCAACAACTGGTAGACAGGATATCTTTCCTGATTCATTACTGCAGTTCGCTGAAAAATGATTGAAACCATCAGACAAGCACAAGCCACTAAACTAATGCTTCAAAACTACCCCAAACAAAGAACTATGTCTCTAGCAGTGCTTGTTCTGGCCAACATGGCAATCAATGGACTTCGGTGTATGCACACAGAGCAAAGTCCCTCAGCTTCTGCCTGCAGGACTACTAGAACCACTAACTATTCCTGACAGACCATGTTCACATATAGCTGTTGATTTCATTATCGATTCACTGAACTCTCAAAGCCATACAATCATTCTCATGCTTATTGATAGATTTTCAATGGCTTGCTGCTTGGTTCCTCTAGCTAAATTAGCCCCAGCTCTGGAGACAGCTAATGTGATGTTTAAAGAATTCAAGAATTCAGTCTCCCTGAAGACATGTCAAAGGGGACACCTCCTGTGTCTAGGCTGCTTTCTTACAGGGGTCAGGTGAGTTTCCTCAAGTTACCACCCACAGTCCAACGGACAACTAGAATGGCTTAACCAGGAAATCAAGAGGTTCTTGCACCCCCACTGTAGCATGACACAACAGGCCTGGAGCCGATTCCTTGCCTTCACTAATGCATCAGCTGTAATGACACCCTTCCAATGCATACTGGGCTATCAGCCTCTCATTTCCATGATCGGGTGAGCCTTCAGGAGTACTGGCTGTGGAAGACTGGATGAAACACAGTGAACGCACCTAGGAACAAGCACGCGTGCGTCTGGAGTGCATCATATGTTAACAGAGGCTGCTGGTTGACCAACACCGGAGGAGAACACTGACATTTCAACCAGGTCAGAGGCTTTCTACTAAGGATTTGTAACTACCCTCTAAGAAACTCAGTCCTCAATACATAGGCACATTGCCTTAAGATCATCAGGCCATCTGGTATGTGCTGCACCATGTGATTTTTGCCTCTGGCCCTCTTTATTGTCATCTCATAGACTGAGCTGCTTATGTCATACATAGACTGAAGAAGCACCTCTTCAAAAGGTACTTGAACAATTCCTAGGCACTTCAAGGGCACTTGATTAACCATTAATCCCAAGCCTACTAATTTAACATTAGTGTGTTAATTAAAACATGTGTGCGTATCTCTTGTGTGTATTTTCTCTGACAGGGTTCTAACCTATTGGGATCATGATATACTTTCATAAGGAGACAACAAAGCATTTTTGAAAGTCACTCTGTCTTCTTCAGTGTCTACTAAATGCTGTAAATCTAAAACAGTCCAGTATCAAAATATGATGAATACATGAATAGTCATGTGTGATTTTCTGTTGCACATGGCAAAATGTTTGTTTGTGATCCAAGAGACTCAGAGACAGGAATTCAGAGTCAGACATTTCCACTTCTTTGCAAGTATGCTCTCAAGATGTGGCATTTCCCTCAGCTTGGCTTGGCATGCTCCTGGCTAGCCCCTGCTTTCCACATCAAACAGTGTGACTCAAACAGTCAACTTCAACTTCAGCTATTACTCCTACCGTCTGATTTTACAAATTACCAATTCAATTTGAAGAATCAGTTTGACAACCCCATTTCTAGAAATGACCCATGCCACAATTTGGTGTAGTAATAATGTCTAGACTCTTGACTTTGCTTGGCCCTCTTTAAAAGAGTTTCTGCTTTTCATATATTCCTTTTGTCTCATGTGAATGACTTTCATCTTTAATCTTTTTCAGAGAGCACCAAAAGGGAACTAAATGCCGTTTAGGCCCCTTTAAGATCAAGCAAAGGACTTGAATGGGAAAATAAAAAAAAAAGAATCTGAGACATCTGAATATGTTTGCAGTTTTGAAAATGCATTCTATATTTCTATATGGGGTTAATTTTTGCCCAGCTCAATCCATTAGTAAAGATGCTGCAA
This sequence comes from Electrophorus electricus, assembly GCF_041902795.1. Classification (NCBI taxonomy): domain Eukaryota; kingdom Metazoa; phylum Chordata; class Actinopteri; order Gymnotiformes; family Gymnotidae; genus Electrophorus; species Electrophorus electricus. Next base: position 7,506,241 of record NC_137501.1, read on the forward strand.
ACAGCTTTACACAGCAGTAATCTTTGAAAGGAAGGAGTGTTTAACACAGTGAGCCAAACCAGAATACTGATTGTTTTGTGAAAATTAATCCCCAAAATACTACACTGACTGTTGACCTCTGACTGATCATAGAAGTGTTTGCCAGTGTGTTTCAATTCAGAACTGAAAAGATCTGGTTAGATGCCACTTTAATTTCAAGAAGGAAAAAATAGATATGTATCAAAATATACAAAATATAAATAAATAAATAGATATGCCCTTGAAACCTGTCATACTGCACTAATATCAAACTCCTTTAGTCTTATTTAAAGCTGTAGCTGAAATATTCCAGCCAAAGAAATGAAACTAGATGGCGATATAACAAATTTCTCCTGACACAACTCTGTTTGCTTTTTTCATAAATACAATGCAGCCCTTATTCCCTCCTACTCTGAAATGCTCTTCAGGCTGCAGTTGGGGCGGAGCAAGGTGGAGCCACATCACATGTACATAACTCATGCCGTTGTGCAGTAAATCTCATGCTCCTGACGTGGGTGCATGGCTTATTGATCCGTGAAGCTGAGAGGAATGCAGTCCTCCTATCTCGTTTCCCCTCTACAGATATATGGCCACATAACATTGTAAATGAGTCCCAGTAGTGTCAAAAGAGTTGGGTGTGTGTGTTGTAATTCTCCTGCAAGCATGTGTGCTGGGGGTGTCAAATGTGTTTCATGCATCAGAGTAGGTCTGAGGGCAGAGTAGGATTGTGAGATTTATATTATGTTGATAGGAGAAATACTGTTTAACATACCAGAAACTGTTTGGGGGGGGGGGGGGGGGGGGTGAGGACTGAAAGAAAGAAAGAAAGAAAGAAAGAAAGAAAGAAAGAAAGAAAGAAAGAAAGAAAGAAAGAAAATTATATGCGATAATAGAAGTAACACTTGACCAGTCCCCATCAAATATAACAGTGGTAGAGATATACAGTGGACTAAACTAGACCAATGAAAAGCAAGGGAGATACATGGGAGAAAGTGTGCTTTGCTGCTCTGATGCAAAGAAACAATGTTGACAAATGCTATTAATGACAAGCATAATGATGGCCTTTTGGGAGGGTATAATTAAGAACGAGGATTATATACTTCACTGAATGTGTTAACTGGCAGGCACATTATATGTAATATACCAAATGTATAATTAACATAATTGCATATTTAATTTAGCTGAGGCATGATGTGAGAGCCTTACATTTGGAATGGTGGCATACAGCAATTCCAATTTGCAGTAGTAGCTTTTCATTGCTGTTTTTGCAAAAATCGAAGTTTTTATCTGCCATCTGTAGGCCTTCAAAGAGATTCCAAAGTTCCTGCATAACTGGCAAATGGTCGCATACAGAGGCATGCTAAATGCTCTCTGAAGAATGATCAAATGACAAGCAGATAAGCGATGGTCTCTGTCGCTTCCATAACTACAGTATACCTTGCATTTGGCATAAACTGACAAATTGACTGCGAGAGTCACAGCGTCCTGAGCAAACTGAATCCAGTGGAATCAGTCAGATGCTCTTTCTAACCACATTCTAAATTGAAAGGACAAACTCTCACAAACCCGTAAATCAGGGCCTTCCTTTGGCTCCGTGTGTCAGTGGAACAGATGGAAGGAGCAGCACAGTGGCATAGCATGGGGCTGTAGCACTAATAGTCACAACACTAAGGAAAATCTTCCCCAGCAAAACATGCTTGAAGTCGTTGTATTTTTATTTTTTTTTTTGACAGGTGATGCAGAGGCATGCTACAAGTTCCAGGACCATGAGGCAGCAGAAATGGTGACGCAAGCGTTGTGGTCTTATGATGAATTAGCTAAGGAATGGCGATTAAGCCAAATGATAGCACAGTGCCGTTTCGAGGGCAGGCTTTAAAAAGGTGGATGAGATGGAAAGGGGCTGGATGGAGGCGTGGGGCTGTGTCTGAGCTTAGGGATCGTAGAGGTGCGAAGAGAATTAGTGCCAGTGCTGTTGGGTAAGGGGGAAAATATATATATATTCTCCGGTGAATTAATGCAGTGTCTCTAATTTAGTCTTGCCTGGCTCTTTTATGTGCCTTGGGCTCTGTTAGAGGGGCTCTCAGAATGAACATGGATGAGAGCTTCCTTTACCAGGATTCAGCAACAAACAGGCAGATGAAGGAGACAGAGGGAGAGAAAAGACAGAAAAATCTGAAAATAAAATAAGAGATGACTTCTGAGCAGCCATCCACCCTTCTACCCACCACCAAAGGGCATGCAAGAAACTATCTAACAAGAAACAAAACTGTAGGTAGTAAGACTTGGCGCCTAAATGGCAAAGCATGAAAACTAGCACCAGAACTTTCTTGAAGATATGGCTACTGATGTTCCTATTTAGTATGTAGTATGTTGGTTACGAAACTGAAAACATTAAGATATGAGAGTATACCTACTGTGTGTGTATTTCCAGAAGGTGAGCTTTAAAAATAAATACCATAGCAGACTTGCCTCATTATGCTCGCAACTCCATATTGTCTGTGGTCTTCATTTGATGCCCTTTGCTAAGTGATTTGACCTTTCCTCAAAGAGGGCATGTAAGTTTATGATGCGGTCATATGAATATGGAATATGAACGACACACGCTACACGGCCTAGATCCCAGCATCAAGGCTGTACAAAAAGATGTAGGCATTCACCCATGCAAAGCACAGATGCAGAGGGGCTCCCTTTTTCTGAGGCATGAAAATAGCACGGGTGCTTTTGACAAACCGCAGCGTTGGGGGCACAAACTCAGCAGTTGCAGGTCGGTTTGTTTACTTCGGCAAGCGCGAGCCGCAGGGCGCAGAGCTTCCGGTTTGCATCAGAGGCAGACGGTACCGATGCTTTCGATTATAAATAAAAGTTGAAGCTAAATGGGTCCTAAAGAAGTATAACAATATAGCTGACCACAGATTGGAGCCAGGGCTAACGGGTAGGTGAGTGGTAGGCCCTACATGCGATTTGTTACAAAGTGAAATCAGGTCAGAGATGAGGGTCGAAGGCTTTTTATAACGGCATGATCGGGGAGGCGAGAGAACTTTGTTAGTTGACAGAGAGCTTCTTCATAGCGGAACAGTATAGCTAATTTAAAAAAATGTCTCTAAATCCTTTGTTTTACAGCGCGTGTTACTTGTGGCAGGGATCTCGAATCTTAAGTCATGGCGCTGCAGTTAAAAAAAAAAAGAGAAAAAAAAAAAAACCCAAGACTGTGGATTTCCCTAAAGGTATGGAAACTTTCCACATCTATTAGAGAGAAGACAGTTATGTCCCCTTAGAGAGACAGACAGCGAGACAGAGATATAGAAAGAGAGCAAGAGAGGGACTATTTTGGCTGATCCCAGAAGACTGCTCAGATTCACTAGCTTTTGCCAGTTTGCTTGTGATGGTGTCTAACTGTAAAGGTATACTTAAACATTCAGAGATCAGTCATTTGTTTGACATTAATTAAATTCCTTTTTAAACCATCGGTTCCCCATGGGTTACACCGTAGCATATTAGGTAATTATTCATAGCAACCTTCATCAAGCCATGGGCTAATCTGCCCCACGACACAGGACCTTTTTGACAAATGACAAGACTAACGTTTAAAAACTGGCAACAGGCTGTGGCTGTGCTATGGTGTAAATATACGTTTGGCTATGAATGCATTCATAGGCTTATTATTATTAGGCTTTTTAAAGAATATATTGTTTTCTTCATCTGGAAAAAAAAATGAGGTGACTATACAGCTTTTGAAAATCTCAAGTAAACGTCTTCTTTGTATGTCTGCAATAGGACTTAGAACAGCGAGCGCGCTGTACCTGCATTACATTAGAGAAAAGGGGCGCTTTTCCCGTGGCTAAAGGATGCCCTATGAAACGTTCTGAAGGTCCCACCCAACAGGATTTCGGTGTTCTCTGTATTGGTGGCGCCTGCATGTGTGGGGAGGAGCGAGGTTTGTCTTTATCAGGAAGACAGCGCCCCTGCCCGAGTGCTGTAGCGACCGTCTGCAGCGCGCGTCGCTGTTCCGCTCTCGCGCTGTGTTTGTACACACGGAGAACCGTGCGATCGTGTCCCGCGCGGAGTATCTCCGTTATCGCACCGCGCACCACTGCGGTAGAACGGCAAGTATTCTGTACAGGATCATTTGTTTCATCTCAACCGACTGCCACTTCTCACCTTTTAGGAGAGAGGGTTTAATCAGCACCTGCCTAAGGAGATACTTGAATACTGACCGCAGCTCTTAACTAGGAGAAGGACAGAAGTTTCACCGTTGCTGCCAAATCTGACTTGTAACCTTGGGGCTGATACCTGATATTTTGTGAGGATGGGACCGTTTCTCGCCTCCGTCATCCTCTGTGTGAGCATTGCTGTCCCGCATCTTGCGAAAGGTGAGGCGCAAAGCAGTAGTACTGAACTGGGATTGGTCGTTTTAGTTAACAAACATGAATGATATGGATGATAATAGCGGTGAGGTATGAGACATTTCTGAAAGTTCAACGAAAGACGAAATATTTCCTAGTGATCTATCCTTAGAAAAAATTAGGTAAATGATTACTTCACACTCCTTGTTCTACGATACAGTTTTGCGAGAAAGCTTTGATATGTTTTAAGTTTATGATCATTTTTTCGTGCTTCTGTTAATGTTTAGTCATTAGTATGCGTGGGATGATTTTAAATGTTATTGAAAGGTTGGAATTTTTACTCGTAGCCTGTGCGAGACTCCAAATATATCACGTTTCGAACATCGGTATTTTCGCGGAATAGGAAAACTTTGCTTATCCACAAGGAGATGGCTGCAATTCAATCAGTCTAATCGGGGATTAATTCTGTCAAAGATTTGCGTTACAGGATCTAGGCAAGCGGCATTGCATTTAAATGCGTCCATTCGAAGGCATACGTGCGTTCGGTCGAAACGAAGCCGGGGCACTGAGTTACACATAGACTTCCACTGTGTGTCTTCTCAGTGCGATTTGCAGTATGGCTTGCTTTACCTACATGTATCACTAACTCAAATACTAGAAAGTATTTCTTCTTTGTTTATAATTTTCTTTCCCCCAAGGATACCCCTTTGAAATATCGCTCATCAACCACTAACAACTGAGTTCTTAGATGACCTGAAGCCAGCCGACCCTGAGTCTGACATCAGCATTTTATCTTAGGCTATGTTATGCCATACTACTAAAAATCGGTATCTGTGTTTTTGCAAATAGCAAATTGAACAACCCATTAAACAACCAACTGAGCAACAATTGTACATGCTTATTATGTAACAGGAATGTCCTGAAGTAATTTTCAGAAGTAATGAAAAAGTAATTTTCTTAATTAGCAATTGTTTTGAGCAACACATGCATTACATTTAATCCATATAAAGTCATTAACATCATGCTAGTCTGTATTTGTCTTTTTATCCCAATATTACCTTGTGCAAAAGTCCCTGTGGGGCAACAGGGACATGAACGAAACCTGCTCTTGCCATTTCAATGACTATTGTGTCACCATTGCGATGTCGTGCAGTTCCTTCATATTTCCTCATACTTCTTTGCACAGTAGTGCACATTTGCAGCCACAGTTGTTCTGCGGTGCCTCTCTCAGGCAACAAGAACGCTCAGGCTATGGGGCGTAGGAGGGAGCTGAGTAAGGGACTTCCGCCTGGCTTCCTGCTCACGAATTCCCCAGCCTTGAGAGGCTGACACATCTTTGTTTCTAAAATGTGCCCACCTTCCTCAGTCTGGCAGCGGTGGGTGTTCCAGTTGCAATGGCATTCAGCCCCCAAGCTTTCCCCACATCTTGACGGCTCTTGCAGGTGCCCCGTCCTAGGGCTGGCAGAGCTAGAGGGAAGCCTCAAATAGGGCTGTGCGGAACATGCCGAAGTTGTGCGATTTGACTTGCTTCAAGGTGGCGTTTGGCAGATGTACAGACTGGCATGGCCTCGTGAATCGGATTACATACTCTCCGGAGCACCCCCCCCCCCCCCCCCAAAAAAAACAAAAAAACAAAACAAACAACAAAAAAAACCATCTGCAATTTTCTTCTCTGCCAAAAGACTGGCTTCATTGCAAATGGATGTTGTCAGTTTGAACTCACCTTAGCACATAAGCGTTAATCATTTTCCTGATCTGATGTCTATCTTGAGTGGGTCTGCGCTGAATATAAGCATTGAAGCTGGCGTAGTCAAACATCCCCCCTCTTGCAGTGGAAGTCTCTCCACCGCCTGCCACTTATTGATGCCCACACCATAGCAACTGTTAGGAAGTGCGAACAAATAACCTATTCAGGATGTCAGAAGCTGCTGGCATATAACAAATAGATCCCCTCTTAAACATTTGTCTGCAGGTAGGACTCACTGCATTGTTCCATTATGCAATATATCAAGAGCTCAGTTTGCTGCCTGTGCCTGATTCAATGGCATTGTGTTTGCTTGCCAGATGCTTCAGACAGACCGTGAAATAACACTACATGATGATGAGATGCTTTGTTCAGAGAAATCTATTTCTGGGTGGTAATGGGGACTGTTTGGATGTTAAGGCTTGCTGCATCTTTTTGAGTCCAAACTATATAGATAGTGTTACCGTATCAAGGATATTAGATTGAACTTGGTGCTGACAGGATCTTGGCAGGTTAAATCCGATGTGCTGAACTGCATTTCTCTTCCACTCAGTGGGTCAGTAAGGTCCTGGTGGAACATTCGTTTTGATACCTTGTGAAACTTCAACAAATTCAATCTCGTGTTTCTTTCTCCTTTGAAAAAATACACCCCTATAACTTTAATATACCCAAATAGTATTTGAGTTCAAACACTGTTAAAATGTCCTTCCTTTTTGATATGCATTAAAAGCAATTTGAGATAGTCAGTAATACAGTAATGGGGTCTATTTAGCACTATTAAAAGATATTATAGCACTGTGAGATGTTTGCATTACCACATTCCCCCCATAAGAATGCAGGCCACTGCAGTTCAGAGGACCTGTGGAGAGTGCGAGACCAATTTGCACTGGTCAGATGGACTTTGTGCCCTTAAACTCGAACACTTGAGGTCTTAATCCTGCCGTACTTTAACCTTGCTGCCGGTGTCATGCTGCCACTTCATTAAAGAGGCTTCCCTCGCTGTCCTTCCTGATTCTGCGGTGTGACATTTATAAGCAGTTCTGTGGCAATTGGGAGCATGAGGCTTATTATGGGATGGGAATCAATTGTGTGTTGTTAACACCCCATGCACGATTCATTAGCCAGCATTTGGCAAATGCATGGTGCAGTCAAACTGAGTTTTGAAATGTTAATGTGCACAGACCTTTAATTCTGAGTGGCCTTGAAGCTAAACATAAATACTGTTCTCTTTTGAGATGTTCAGCAGTGTGGGGAAAAGCTTTGGCGTGAACAATTAGTCCTTGTTTGCTTGGTAGTTGTGTTGATGTAAGGGTGTTGTGTAACTCCAGCAGAGGCTGCTGTGCTGTAATGTACCTCCCTCAGGTTTCCAGTGGGTACTGAACTATATCCACTCTAAAATAGGTCTGTACAAATATGATAATTTGGGTTAGGGATTTCCTGTCTATGATGGCTGTGATAACCAGTACCAGTTAAAAGCTTGGATGCAGCTTTATTTTTTATTGATTTTTTAAAATTACTTTTAAGTAATCGGGAAGGCAAATATTTGAAATTACACATATAGGATGCCTAGAAATATTGTAAACTATATTATATTGCTCAAAGCAAGCCTTTGGCCTGATGAAAGCATTACACACTATCTCAGCCACGTTATCTTAGCCAGCTTCATGAGGTTCCCACCTGTGAGGCTTTTTTTTTGACACTTGTTGTCTGAGGCACTAAAGCTGAAAACTACTTGTTTGGGTATTTTAAAAAAGTATTTCTTTTATTGTAAGATTTTCATTTTGGAAATGATTTGATATATAGGCATCAACATCAGGATTTATGTTTGTCTTAGAAATAAACTTGAGTTTAGGCATATAGATGGAACCATCTTTAAGATTATAGTGGCTTAATGGATTCGTCAGCATAAAAAACCATTCATTGCAGCACATTATTCATTTCACCACAACATAGAGAGTGGGGTAGAAAATCAAAAACAGTATTTTTATCTTCATTGCTAAATATCTTTGTTGCATGAGGAAATAACAGTTATTCTAAATGGACAGTCCTGCTTGGTGATGGAAAGTGGTCAGTAATTATGCCTCTCCACCCCTCTGCTCTTCCCCCATACTGGTAATGACCTCTACCTTAATGAGAGCACAGAGGTCATCCTCTGGCTGGCTTGCAGAGCCTCTCATTGGCACACGCCTATGGAAGTTGAAGCGTGAGCAGGAGCCGCCATCAAATCTTTCATAAAGCCCGCCTCCTCTTGTGCTTGAATGTCATTGGATCACTCATTCCCACTCTTTTTTCCCTCTGTTTGCAGGCATGTAACCAGAGTAGTCCGTGGCTGGTCTTTGATTGTTTTGTAATTGTATTAATGTTAAGAAAGGGGTTCATTTTTCAAGTGTTTTGACAGACCAGGTTGCAGTGGGCTTGACTGCATTGCCATGCCCAGCATATTCTCCAAAGTTCAAAATTATAGGTTGCCTGAATTTTATGACAGTAACAAAGAAGCTTGTGTTGAAGGATACTGAGTGCATTTTGCTGAGCAGGGTATGGAGGCGTCGGCAAATGCCACAGAGATATATAAAGTTTCCTTAATAATAGAGAGTTTAATGAGATGAATTAAATTGGCCAGGCTAACCTTTTTTTCAGACCTTTCTACATCTGACAGATTCATACTTTGACTATGTGATGGCTTACTGTAAAGGGATTTTATAGCTGGCACTATATATCTCAGAATGTCTTACTCCACAAAGTCTTCTGGGAAAACAGTGACACTTGACCATGTTGACCACAGTGCTTCACTCTCTGTTTTTCTGAGGGAGCTTCTCTCAGCTGAATGTGAGACTTGATGACATGGTGTGTCTTTAGAAAGCAAATTCCAAGTACAGTACACATGGTATTTGATAAATTATATGATGTCGTGCGACATAGCTTAGGTATTAAACATTAGAAATAATCGGCGGCACTCATGTACCATGTATTATGAGGCACAGCATGACTCTATGAGGGAGTGAGTTTTATTCTGGAACAATCTAACAGCCTCTGTTTAAAAAGATGACATCCAAGCATTTCATATCCAGTTCCTAATCGCTCCTTTGTGTATCTAGTGCAGTGTGTTCTCTTGGCTTATTGTACAGCCCCATTCATGTCATCTTTGGAATGAGAGGCTTGCAATAGGCCTCAATCATGTTTGTCAGATTTAGAAAAATTAGCCATGTGTGCCCATGTACAAGCTCCATGTGGTTATAGTGTAGGCTTTGTGCCTAAACCGGTAGGCTTTGTGCAGAAGGTTCATGGAAGGCTTATTTGTCAAAATACTTTAATGAGTAATTAGGTAAATAACTCCTTCAAATGAGCAAACTTAGGTTAGACTGCAAAACAGGGCTTTTATTGAATATGCTGTATATGCAATATAACATACTGTATGTTACTAAATCAAGATGACTGAAAAGATGATAGCGCTATACAAATAAAATTACATGTTATCCAGTTGTCCAGACTTTATTTTATTGTGTGATTGTTGTGGTTACTTTTTATGCTTGATATAGTGTTCTTCATTTGGGAAGGTAGCAAATCCAAAAGATTATTCAAGGTCTCTGTAGAGTCAGTGCATTTTATTGTGTAAGACATTCATCTTTGTGGGGTTAAAGTAATACAAGCTTTGTAAGGAGATTAATGGTTCCTGCAGTTGACACGAGGAGACAGTATTCTGTTGTGCCAAAGTTGGATTGGATTTATTCCTCCATAAGAATTTTCCTCCTCTATTTCTGACTGCTTCTGGTGAAAGTTATCTTTACTCTTAAATACACAGGTCTATTGTGATAGGTTCACATTTTGTTCAGCTTCTCACAAAGAATATTTTAGAGTACATGTCCCGGTTCCCCAAAAATAATCATGACACAAAGGACATGTTAACATGATCAGCAGTGACTAATGAGGGCCGACAATGCTGAAGATTCGCTCCAGGCTTTAGGGCTGACCTCAACACTTAACAAATATTTTAGGAACCTGAGCCCAGACAGTGTAAAACTCTCAAGTCCTTAAAAAGTATAGAAATGGCAGAAAAGAGTGTTCCTGAAAGAAGCTTGCATATTTATCACCAAGTCATCGCATGTGTTTCAGCCTTTTTTTTTTTTCTCCAGGTGAGGTGTCTCATTAATAAGCTAATTGGAAAGTAAACTTCAAAGAGCTTTGTGAACTCCTAGCAGTTCAGTGTCAACTCTGAGGAAACTGCTGTAGCAACTGTCTGCTCTCCGCTACGTCTGCTCTCTCCAGTGTTTTCTTGTGGTTTTGTAATTAGAGTTCATCATCACGAGAACTGCAGAAGGAGGCATTGGGTTAGGAATCTTTTTGGTAACTATACGCACTTTGAAGTGGATCTGCCAGTAAACATCTGTACAGTCTCTCACAAATTGGACGTGCAGTGGAACCTAGCACATCTACTGTGTCAACAAGCATAAAGATCTCTTCTTCTGTTTGAAGAGTTGCTTTTACTTTGTAACGGTACATTCCCTTTTTGCCAACGATACGATCAGGAGGTTCTAAGCTTCTCCATGTCCCGCAGGGTTCTGGTTCTGATTGCAATTCAGGACTTGGCTGCTCGTTTGGGATGGCTAGATATTGTGCCGGAGGTCGACAGCAGCTCCGGAGCTGTTCAGAAACTCCGGACTCGACTCAGCACTTATTGATGTTTGAGGGCTGGCGTGCTCTCCCACCCCTGGGCGCAGTTGGCTCTGTGCTGTATTCAGCTGCGCCATCACTGAATATTTGATCATGTAGGCATAACCCCTGTCTCACTTGTGGAGAAGGAGGACTTGGAATCTCGGAACAGCCTGTATCTCCTGTCTGGATGAAGATTTTTTTTTCTTATTATGAAATCTTGACCCTGTGTTTATTCCAGATTAAAAATTTGTTAAAAATATTGAATGTCATTCATTCAGTAAAGTGACAGGGCTTCATCCTTCATCCTTAAAATGGCAGGCGTGAATTTCATGATTTTTGTTCACACTTTTTCTCTTGCACGGTTCCTAGTCCTACGTGCACGGATGTGTACATGTGTGGTTTGCATGAACAAAGAGAGAAAATTCCAGGCTCTCAGCTCAGCGTCAGGTGGATTTGCGCAGAACTCTGTCCTCCCCCCGGGTCTCTGGCAGCTGGAGCTCCCAGCGGGAAGTTATGTGTGCTAAGTGCATTAGGCATGGACAATATCCCAGGATTCATCTCTCCCTGCCTCGGCCTGCTCTCTGTTTCGACAATGCTCACTGTGCTCTGCAAACACTCTGTTAATTTGAGCATAACACATGAATTAGATGGTGTTATGCATGTGCACTTGCATGCCTATACTGTATTTTGTGTACACACAGCATAATGGCCTTTATGTGTGAGTATAAAATTGAGTCTGCACATCTACTGTAGGTGTGTGTGTGTGTGTGTGTGTGTGTGTGTGTGTGTGTGTGTGTTTGTAGCTCTGCATGATAGGTGCATGAATGTGGGTGTGCTCATTATGGGGTGCCGTGTGTGCCAAACTCAAGATGCTTTGAGAGCTAACCCAGAAATGTCAGAAGATGAATAAGGAGTTCTTCACAAGCTGGAGGAGCTCTCTGTGCAAAACTTCCAATGCCGTTCCACAAGCCTCCAGAGCCTGGGTGACATTCTCCACCCACCCACTCACTCCTACCTATGGGCTTGCCACATTCCCTGTCTATTTGCTGACACCTTCATGTGTGATTGGAGGGGCAGCAAGCCTCCAGTGACATCACATTGCTGCACAGCTGCGGCGAAAAACGCCCTTTCCCGCTCGATATAATAACGATCACACAGCAAATAAACCTAGGTTATATTTCCATTCATCTGCAGTCATCGATTGGGATAATACCAAGATAGCAGTCACTTTGCAGATCAATACTTAAAATCAGGCAATGGCACCAGCAAGGACCATGGCAGAGGAGCTCTTACTGCACTGCAGTTGAGGAAAGTCTTGGTTAGACTTATTAGAAAGTGCACAAAAGGTTTTTTCACAAACAATTTGTTCCAGCTGGATATATTTCACCTGCAATGACTAACAGTGTATGTATATTTGTATGATTGTATTTGTTTGCTTGTTTTGGACTGTATACTTAATACATGTTAAGTATGTGTTTGTAATCATTTATCTATCATTTATTTATTTATTTTTGAGGGATTAACTATATCTCAGAGTGCCAGGTTTAATTTGGAGTGAATTACACATACAGTACCAATCAAACCTTTGGACACTCCAGATTTGATATATGTTTCACATAATCTTATAGGCATTTTGATACAAACTTAAACTTTGTTTCTAAGGTGAATATAAACAGTAAAACTGATGCAAATGTATGTATATATTCCGCATCCAGGGACTTCAGTCTGTCAGCCAACAAGTGCTCAGCATATGTTGAGATTTATTCAAGACTTGAAGAAACATCTTATGAGAGAATGCCAAAAGGACACAAAGCTGTCCTTAAAGGCAAAAGATGACAACTTTGGAAACCTGGAATGTAAGAATGGTGAAAAGCTGGCATAGAATTTGGTAGCATGTTTCAGGTCAATGTCCTGATGCTGGGTCTTCTGCTTGGATTTGAGCGGTTAGGATGCTTCTGTATGCTTCAGATAAAGGTGTGGCCATATGACTTTATTACAGACCCCTACAGGACTGTTTATGTATTTGTTAGCAATCTGCAACCTGGCCTTTCTACTCTTGAGCTGAACCAGTGGTTTGGATCTTGTTGTAAACCCTGGGCCTTTTTAGCTATAGGTCTACAGTATGTGTTTGGAGGTCGTGCTGCTGTTTGCTCCTTGTGATAGCCTTTGACAGTAGCTCCCTATGACTGAAGGCTATTCTTCACTTATCCATTGCTGTGATCTTTCATGGTCTGCCAGACAGGTTGTTATTGTCATCACTTGGCTATGTCTCTGACCAATTTACTCAGAACAAACAATGGCCTGCAATATACTGGCATCAAATGCAGCATGTTGAGAGACAGGATGCAAATTCTGTATATCTTGACTCAACTCTCGACCTTTGCTTAGCTTACATGTTCATAAATAATATATCATCTTCATGGTGTTGCAGTCAGCATCCAATATGACCTTTCAGTGTTTAGCACTGGTGCAACCAGGAAGCATTTTTCTCACATGATAGATTGGTTGGCTATATTCAGTAGTCAGTGCTTTAAAATAAGGTTTCTTTTCACCATAGAAATCCCAGATACACCAAATCCTTTTTATGACAACTTGACCTCCCTTCAAATAATTAAACCCAAAACAAATGTTACACAAACAGCTCAATTCGTGCAGGCCATGAGTTTAACCTCTGGCGACTTGAGCAGCATTAAGCTGCATCCAGATGTTGAACATTACAGCCGAGCAATTTGCTCAAGGAGAGCACAGAGCTCTGAGGGGAACTGGTGCTGGAAACAGAGGGAAGTGAGGAAGTTGTTAGGAGTCTTTTGTCTTCATAACCCTGGAGGGTTTGTATAGAGCTCATGAATGGTACAGCAGTTACAACCTCTTGCATGATTTCATCATAAATAAAGGAATGTTGGGTACTGGGAAGAGTGTGCACGCTGACGCTAGCACTATTTACTATGTACACCATGCATAATCCTCTTTTGAAGGGCTAAAGGCACTTTTTTTTTCTTTAGAATTTAATAGGTTCATCGTCAGATATAAAGAGAGAGCAGGCAACAGAAAGTTTTGAAATTTTGGGGAAAATCATAAAGTGGTGTGAACTTTTGCAAAAAGTTGCAAAATGTGCAAAGTATAAGAGTGAAGTGTAATACTAATCTTGCAGTTCAATGTAACAGATGTGCAAATATTCAATGGTCTAAATTTCCTGCCCAAGATTATTCTCTTTGGATCTTTATTTTAACTAATGAAATAAATAAGTGGTATTAATATTATAGAACTATTATGTTTGAGTACTTATTGGAAAAATTATTTAAGTTCTTACCTGATTTATTAGCATACTATATTTTCATTTAATCTTAAATCAGTAAATATCATTTTTAAATCACTGAATTATAGCAGTTGACTCAAGGAAAGTGTTTTATATAAACTATTGAGCTATTGTGTTTTTGTTTACCACAAACAATGTGAGCTATTGTGTTTTTGTTTACCATAAACCATTTGAGCTATTGTGTTTTTGTTTACCATGAACCATTTGAGCTATTGGGTTCTTATTTTCCATAAATCATATGTTTGGCAGTTTTGTTTTGACTGAGGATAAACACATAACTCCTCAGTGGAAGCCTTGCAGGTAAATCCTGACCTAAGATATCTCTGCTGACTCATGCTCAGGTGAATCCTGACCTAAACTATCTCTGCTGACTCATGCTCAGTAAAATGGTGGGCTAGGTTACACATTCGTTAATCTCAAGCACTCCAGTGTATTCTGTGGACGTGTTTCATGTGGAACATAGTGAAAGAGTGTCAAGGCTTTTATGCTTATGACTTGTAGCATATGCAGGGGGAAGTTGGCGGCAAAATATGATTTGGAGATTGAAGCACTCTATTTCCACCAAGTGCTCAACCAGCACGTGTTCAGTTTAGAGCCATGTAGTGGTTAAGCCTATATGAAATGCATTCCCCTAAATCAGAGTACACTTGAACACACAGGATTTCAGTTCGGCGTACCACCGCATGTGTAAGGTTTTGACTCCATGATGAGTCCTAGTTCATGGAACTCATGCTTCACTCCTCCGGACAAACCCTGTCTTATGCTCATGCTTACATAAGCACACACGGAGAGAAATGCGACTCTGCCGGGATGGCAAAAATCAAGACGACCCCTTTGTCTTCGCTCACTGCTGCGGGCTGGTGGCGAGGCCCGGCCCACGGACTGGCTGAGGGGATTTCACCACCCTGGCATTTCCCACAACCTCCCACCTGTTCGTGCCTAATTAGGTGAACAAATTGGACTCCGGGAGGCGTGTTCCAGCATGATTTATCCCCGCGTCTCCGCCAGGTATGTCCCATAGACCGTGACAGAGGCGGGAGGAGTGTCACACCCGCTGGGTTTTTCACTGAGTGGCTGCATGTAAGTGTGTGTGTGTGTGTGTGTGTGTGTGTGTGTGTGTGTGTGTGTGTGTGTGTCCAACAGGCAAAATGATGTGTGCCTGAATGAAACTGTACAAAATACTAGCTAGCTCCAGCCAGGAGAGGCGATCACATACTACATGCAGTTTTGACTCTCAGTTCATCACTTTTCATTTTCATTTTGTCAAGGTTCCATGCTTCCATGAATTTCTTTTAAATTTGTTTTTTTTTTATTATTATTTTAAGTTTTCCTTTGTTAGCATTATGACCACTCTGCTTCAGCTCCTCCAAACACTCTCTGTGCTGTTGAAGTGAATTTGTTCTTGTTTTTTGCCCCCTTATGCAAACATAGGACTGAATCTCATTCATTGAGCTTGTCGTTACACTGTACCAAAATTTATTAAAGCTTTGAGGTTCATCGGCTGTCCCTGAATGTGTTGTCTTATGCAGTATCTCAGTGTGTAGTCAAATCCTCTAATACATTTCTTTGATGTTATATTTATTCCTGAATACCCTATTATTTTGATCTTTGTTTGCACAAGCAATGGCTATTTCTTAATATTGTTACCATTATGCTGTTCTAACTGAGCAGAGACTGATTATCAAAACATGTTTGACTGTACAGTGTGACCAGACATTAGATCACCAACCACAGCAGACATTCCTAAGATATGAGCACACGCGCGTGTGTGTGTGTGTGTGTGTGTGTGTGTGTGTGTGTGTGTGTGTGTGTGTGTGTGTGTGTGTGTGTGTGCATGTTTGTAAGATGGTGAAAGCATGTGTTGGTGGGTGGGTGCAAATATGTCAGTTCAGTAGCTATTTCCTAGAGGTCTTTTTTTAAGCATGAACGAAATTGAAAGTTATATACAGAAAGACATTGGGGCAGTATGGAACAGACCCTTCTCAAAAAACACAGAAAAGGATCAAATTTGTCCACATTACTTATAAACCCTGCCCTGAGACTGGTTACACTGATAAACAAGCTACATTTTTCTCATGTATCCCAGAACCACTAAGATAAAGGTTCTTCTCCTGTCTAAAGTGATGTTTGAGTAAGCAGTAGAGGACAATCTGAAGTGATTGTGAACTTTTGCTGCAACAGATCCAAATAGGTTCTTAGAAAAACCCTCTTATAGCCTTGTGCTTTTTCACATGTAAATATGAAGTAATTGCATCATCCACAGCAAGCAAGGGGATGCAAGTTAGTAGTTGCTCTGTATTTGCACATCATCTCGCATTTCCCATTGTGCCGGCGCTTGACGGCCCTTGATGTTTCACAGGCTGTTAATTGTTCTTCCACAGATTAACATGATTCAACCATGGACAAGGCCTCATCCATCTAAGATTAATAACCTCCTTAGAGAAGGTTAGGGAATGGCCAGATACAATATGTCAGTAGAATAATCCTGTGAAGAAGGTGAAATGCAAGGGTGTTCTACTAAATGGCAATTAATAACTGCGTCTGATTCTCGGCTCTAGAATGTTAAGAAGATGTGTTGTGTGGGTGGGTGCATGAGTGGGTGGGAGGATGGAGGCTTGGAGGGAGGGAGTCAGTACCTGCTATCAGTCCTGTGTGTATGCGCACACACGTGTGTGTATGTGTTTTGGGGATTCGATGTGGTCATAATCTCTATAGCTGTCTTTAAAAATATTGGCCATCTTAAGCAGTGCTTTGAGTTTCTTTAGCCAAATTTCCTCTTTCATGGCCTTTTGCTTAGTCATTTTGAGTGCAGTCTGATCCTCCTTGTTTTAATAGTCCAGTGTTTATAAGCACTAAGTACTGCATTGCTTTCAGCTGTTTGCTGGTAATAGCTAAATAATTCAGGAGCATGATCAGTTCAGTATTCTGGTGCAGCTGCCATGGGTATTCTCATGTGTTCCCAGACCTGCAAGACTTGGGCCAGCGATACAGCTCTGGGATACAGCTCTAATTATATAAAATGTATTCCTATGTTGTCCTCGGCAGTCAGCAGATTCTGAAGGTGTGTGTGTGTGTGTGTGTGTGTGTGTGTGTCTATTCATTTGTCTATTTGTGTTGATGTCCATATCTTTTTCATAACTTACTGAACACTCTTGACAATTTAAGTGTAAAGATTAGTAGTACTGCCACAAAAACCTTTCTGGAAACATTTTTTAAAAAATTTATACACTAAAATATTCTAGAAGAGGGATATCCTCAAACCTTTTGTACTACTTTATTGCATCCACATAATATTTGCAAACTTTTGCCTACTAAGGGGATTAATACATTTCAAACTGAAGGCTGCCTTTGCCACATGCACTTAAAACATGAAACCCAGTAATCCAGACCAAGCAGCAAAAGAAATATTTGTCCTTTTGTTTGTTATGGAAACTAGGCTGTAAACATGAGCCAATATAGTACAACATTCGCACGTTCATATCTTTAATTTGTTGGTAAGATTGTTGCCAACCTATAATGTGCTTAATGTGGCAATCTGTGCAGTGAGTCAGAAGCGCATCCCCTCTGGTAGTTTGTCAACTTTACCATGCCAGTTTTACATCTAACATTTTGGGTTTCTGCTGTATAGCCAACATTACTGCAGTCTGCTGCTGATCTGAAGTTAGCTGGGTTTTCCTTCGTGTTGAAATAAGTACCATTATGGCCCGATAATTATAATTGTTGTGACCATATTTTCCAACCAAAAAGCATCTTGTGTTGCCCTCAGTGTCAGAAGTTGGGACCATATATGAATCTTGCTGATAGCTGCTTATCATTCTCACCCATCAACTCTATCTGCCTGGATTTTCTAAGCGATGACCCTATATAAATATAACACACTCTGTACTATGATGTGCTAATTTCCCATTTATACTGTGCCATCTCACACCTTTCATTTGCACAAAGAGGGAGATGTTAGAAGCCCCCCAAGCATCTTTGCCATAGCGCATATGTGCTAGGACTACCTCCTGGCATCTGGGACATCGACAGCCACACTTGGACAGGTAGTGTCTCAGCCAGCCTCCAAGGGGAGCATGATGAGCTACAACGGACAGCTGGCAAAGTCAGGCAGACCTGGATGCACCTTTTACGACTGTGAAACCTGGGCAAGAGTGCTGTCTGCAGTATGTACAAATTATGTATGGTGCGACAGGTCTATGAATAATTCACTTTTTTCCAACTTGTAGCTTTCCAACTTGACATTATTTGCCCTTTGACTTTCCCCCCTCTGAACTGATGGGCTTTTAGGCTGTTTCATCCGTGCGGCAGGTTCCCCAGTGAGAGCAATTTACTGTGACTTTGATGACTCCCGTTGTCGGCCTGGTTTCGTCCTGTCAGGCTTTATTGAGAACACTGACACATAATTCAGCGGGACCCAGCTACTGGGTTCAGACTGAACTGCCATCTCTCATTTGCCAGTGGCAGGTAAACATAGTAAGGAAGACCAAACATAGCAAAGTCAGCCATTAATGAGCCACGTTTCTCTAATGCCTTCATGTTTCAACTCATTCCTTATTAAAGTTTCAGGTGTCTGAAGAAAAAGAGAAACCTCCTGTCCCTTCCTCCTTGTAAACTCATACCCCATACATGTACTCAAAGCAGATATTTAGTTCATGTTTTATGGATCAGGTTAACTGAGGCACCAGGGTAAAACTGTTCTTGCATGAAGCAAGCAGAAATAATGGGGAAGTGTTCATGTTTCTATTGAGTCTCCGGCCAAGACACCTGACAATAGTGTTGATGACTTAACACCGTATAAAATGCTAAAATCCCACTCAATTTAGCAAAAGCAAGATGCAGATGTGTCTGTGAAGACAAAAGGCCAAGATTTACGTGGCCCTGCATGGTTTGACAGTTTTCACAGAAAGATCATCCATTCAACTCTGAAAGGTGGTATTCTTGTTTCATGTCAAGGTCTGTGTGTCAGTAGTCTGAAAAATGTAGTGTTTTGACCTCAAAACACTGATTCTTTGTAAGCTTGTTAGACTGAGGGATCTGATTAGAAATGCCATACCTTTGTGTTGAGATTATATATATATATATATATATATATATATATATATATATATATATATATATATATATATATATATATATACAAAAAAGTTCAATTTATGTTTGCTTCCACTCTGAGAGATGAGCTCTGCTTTCTGGTGTCTTCTCTGCTTCTGTAGTTGGAATGTATACTTTGCCTTTCAAGACATATCTAATGTATATTTTATTAAAACTCAATAAATTACTACATATTCAGAATCTGACCAGTAAAGCTAAATGTAAACCAGGAAACTTCTTTAGCTATCATGTTACAATATTACACTGCAAACTTTAAAATATGTTTGTAAGAACATATGGGGTCTCCCACTTCCCAACAGCTCTGTGGTAGAGCCTAAATATCCAATTAAATTGTGTCTGTATCCATAGAGGAAAAAAGTCCTTATATCCATCCCACAGCAAGTAATTACAATACGTTTTTTTTTATTATTATTTTGCCTCAGAGGTCAGAAATGTCTTGCTCAAAAGCTTTTTCAGTCTGAATGGAAGCACTTATCAAGAGAGAACGGAAGGTGGACAGGCTTCCTCAGATGAGGGGTATCTGGGAAAAAAAAAAAAAGACAGAAAATCTCATATCCCCTTGAGGGACTGCTGAACAAGACTTTCCAAATTGCTTCTTTGGATCAAAATCCCCAGAGCCATCTCAGTGTTTATGTTTGAACTCTAGACAAAAGAGGAACAGAGTGAAGCCACCTAGCTCACCCTGACCATAGCTGGGCTGGACCACTGTTATTATGGGCTTGGCTTGCTGTCAAACCAGACACCAATGACTCCTCTAAGGCTTTGGTTATTAAGTTGAAAGACTTATGTGATGACATGCATGAAAGGGTTCAAAGGTAATGCTAAAGCAAGGCTATAGTCTGGAATAAACTGTTGACGAGTCCCTCCTCAAAGGATTGACAGTGTTCAATCAGTCAGCCGACTAAATATTAAGGTCACAAGAGTAAGCCTTAAGCAGTGTTTCCACAATATTGCCATCTGAGCACTTTCTGCACATGTCCTTGCTATCTGGAACATTATTTACTGAAGCCAGCAAATACAGCCAACCTAATGAAGCTATCACGATCCTACTGCAATCCTAGCATTTTGTGTTGCAGCCAATGTAAACGAGTCCCTCCCGAAAGGCAATGGCATCCAAAGGACGAACCCTCGGGGCTCTTCTAACTCCCCCATTCCACAGGGCTCAATCCCCACAATCCTGTGAGCTGGCTCCTCTCAACAGGACCGGTCCTCCTGGTAGCAGCGATACCTTTTTGGGCCTAATCGCTTAGCATTTTCACTGCCAATGCTACATGCTCTCTTCTCCCTTCACTAATTCACATCTCCTCCTTACTTTCTATTTTCCTATTGCTCAGGCTACCATTTTCCCCCCTGAGTTTTCTGTCTCCTTGGTGGCTCTTTGAGACTACGGCAACTGTCTTCCTGCATTCCCCTCCATTGGAAATCTTTTATCTTTTTTTCCCCTCTGCAATCCCCATTGCTAACAAATACAAATTCACTCCAGCCACTGTATCCAATTAGCTGCCCCCCCCCCCCACACACACACACACACACACACACTCCACCATCACATAAGAGTATCGCAGTAGAGGGCTTTTCTTTTCCTGCCTATGCCTTTGATAAGAAAAAATAAGGCATTCACTCAGCAGATTCACTAGCATCTTAGCATTTCATGCGCTATTATTGTTACATTTTTGCTCAGCATACAATGAATTTCATGTGAAAGCTTGAGAGTAGCACCACCCAGACAGACCCTGGAGGCTGTGTTTTAATGTTGGATATAGGCCCAAGTCTGCAAGGACACCAGTAAGATATGTAAAAAAAGACTTGCATGCTTCTTGAACTAGAACACTGCCCACAGCCATCAAAGCATCCTTTTTGACTTCAGCCCTTCTTACCAAGAGTTTCTCTAAGTTTTGTACTGTTTCAACAATCTTCCATCTCATTTTCACCATGCCTTTGTGGCTTTTATTGTTTGCACTATAATGTGTCAGCAGGTTTGGTCTGAAACATTTTAGATATATAGTTGTGGTTCACTTGATAAATGGTTCCCCCCAGCAAATGAGCAGTTAACTACTTTAGTGTTTTATGTTCTGTGCACCTTGGGCTCATTGCTATGAACAAATTTCTTTTGAAAAGGGTGCCTGCCTCTTCAGTAAATACTGAAGTAAAGCTCTGAGAAGAGTGCAGAGATCAGATTTAAACAGCAAGGCATTTTTTTGGTTTGTTGTTGTGAGATTCCACATACTTTAGTAGTTCCATGTGTCAACACCTTGAAATCTCTGGAGCTGCTACTGTATGTGGATAGCCACATAGATCATCTGAGTTATATTTAGCCACTGTCAAAGTGTTGCCTTGTGGAATTGTTTTTATAAAAAAGGGGAAAAAATTTCTATTGGAACACACTTGATGGGAGCTGTGTAAGATATTTTTGGGGTATGCAATTTGCACATCATTTGAATAAATTTCCAAACAACTTAATTACATGCGAATGATCAGAACCAGCTTCTAGTATTTAGCAGTATTTCCTGCAAATCAGAAATGCGTACAATAAGCTCCTAGCAGCGTTCACCCCTTTATTCTGCTTCTGTTTGAAGGGGAAGCATGCAAGTCTAACCTATGTGAGAATGGTGGCATTTGCCTCCTGCTTCTGAGCAAAGAGGCCTACACATGGAAGTGTCGTTCAGGTTTTACAGGGCCCTGCTGTGCTGGTAATATGGTCAGTGTGTGTCCTGTAGAAGAGCTAGTGTCCTGGTCTGGCACGCTAACCCAAAGCTTTATTGTGGCTCTGGTGTCGCCCACTTGTGAAGGCATAAATGATGTTCAGATAACTTAAGATTTACCTGTCCTTTTGGTGGCCATTCAAGAAAACACTCTTCTTTAAGAGAAAGAGACCTACTGGTTTTTAACCGTAAGGATGGTATGAACTGGTTATATATTAGTACAGAGCCTACTGCCCTTCTGAAGCTCTAGTCTGAATGTCTGCTTTGAGTGTCTCTTTTAGAGAGAATGCAGATGTCTATTTTAGCATCTATGTGATCACAAACTGTAACCACACACCCCTGTTGGTATTGTCAATCCCCATGTGATGATTGGCAGTGTTTTCCTTTTTTATCTCCATTGCCTACCCTACCTCTCCCGTCTGTTGTAGCCCTATCTGGTTAAGGTTTCTATTTATTTAAGTGCACATGAGTCTTGTGAAAGTAAAGCTTGCAGGGCTGATTTAAGTGGCTGGACCACATGTTCATGCACGGCTTCTTGTGACTCCCCATACCACTAAACAGCATGGGCCGCCGAATAGAATTTGCATCTTAATGTTGCCATAATTTTTTTCACCCTTAATGGAACACAGTGGGACCACCAGCTTCCTTCCCTCCACACATATCATTGTAGTGTGGAGCAAAGATTAGCAAAGATATCCAAAGATAAGGCAGTTCAGTTGTGTACAGTGGTGAAGAGGTCATTGTTACTTTTGTCAAGTTTAATTTAAAAACAACAGGGACACTGAATTAATTGTAGAAGCCATGGCTTCATTTTGCAGAGTTTCTGAAGTAAAATATTTTTCTCAGGGGAAGACTGGGGATGTCATTAATCCATAGCCTTCTGTTATAAAACCAACAATCCTCTTAGGCTCTCTTTGTGAACTAGCAAGCCTTCAATTTCTACCATCTACATCTTACCATGCAACCACTGGCACTCTGTGATTTTCAAAGTGCTACCAGATAATGAGCAGATAATGTCATACACTATATGCTCTTGCTTTTTTCTCGCTTATTCTCTGTCCTGTTCTTTCTTCATGCTCCCAGCATACATGATTCAACCAATGCTGAAACCTTCAAACTCATTCACCCCTGTTCAGTGCCAGAGCATATGTGGGGAGAATAGAGGTATTGTTGTGTGTAGCCTGAGACTAGCGTGAGAGTGGTGTCGGTAGTCCGAGACTTCCACACCTATACTGGCTACATGGACTATATAATAAAGCTTGGGCTGCCCAAAGAAGATGGGTTCCCTCTTGAGTCTTGGTCCAAGATATCTTACCTCAATTCCACCCAGGGAGTTTTTCCTTGCCACTGTTACCACTGGCTTGCTTATAAGTGATTTGGAAACAATCATTTGTAAAGCTGCTTTGTGACAGCATGTGTTGCAGAAAGCACTATATAAATAGATTTGACTTGATTTTGACTTGAATTTGTTTGGCTTACACACAGAAGGCCTTTTTCTTCTCTTTTGTGCATTTATGTTTTAAAGCCAAAGACGGTAAGCAGTCATCTTGGCAGAACCGTACTGGACATTTAACATAGGTAGAACTTTACAAATGCCTACTGGATTTATTTCAGGTCTTTGCTAGCCAGGGCTTTTTGGTGTTGCTTACAATCATGTACACATACATTTAAGATGTTTATCATATTATTAATGCATCCTTCAGTCCATGTTTTTGGTAAGTGCATTATTCTGTTGATTACCTCTATTAGTGACAAAACTCTGCAGCCTTCATTCATGCCGTTAGCTGTAATCCAAAACAAGTTATCCTCCATCCAAATTTTGCAACATTTGTGGTTTACTTGTGTGTGCTACAGATATACAGCCTTGTTTGGCTCAGCCTATTGTATTGCTCATACAGCTGTTCTAAGGATGCCACTGTACTTCCAAACTCCTCATCCCTGTTAAAGGGGCTTGTGCTCTCCTAAAGACTTTTCTCATGGACAGCTGTACCACACATCCCCTGTCTTGGTGTCATTTGGGAGGGGCTAATTAATCAAAGCAGCAGGTTGATCTCTTTCCAATAATGAGAATGGCCATGGAGCATCAACATATTGGGTTCTGGGAGGCAGCTAAATGTCACAGCTTGCAATAATTGCAACTTGGGTAAGCTGTTGCATTAGTCTACATTTCCTTTGGTGAGGGGATTCTGTGGATTTCACACATGGGTGATGATTTTTGATTAGTGTCAGAATGATTTGGAGTATCATGCTGGAATCAATTTTGGAATCACCAGGATATATTGATCAAGCTATAATAAAAATATTGGATGAGAAAAGGGTTTTGCCTTTCATTTTGATATAAATATAGTCATAGAGATCTTAGATTTGGGACAATAATGCAAATCAGTCATATAATCTATACGTTGTCTAGGTGTAATGTCCAAGGTCTAAGTGGCCAAATTCTAAACGTCTGGTATAAGCAAGGCCTGGCATAGTTGCAGTGTTGCCATACCACATCTTAACAATGCACTACATAGAAGAATAAACACAAAGATATCATGCTGATTTAGGTTTCCTAAGCGCAGCTGATAGCTTTTGACCTGCTAAGATGTTGTTTTTCTCTCTAAGTGGCATACTAATCGAGCACCTTCTTGTTATCATGCAAAAGTTGTGGGCAAGACCCTTAGAAACGGATGAAGAACGCATATCGATTACGAGAAAGATGTTGTTGGCCCAGGATGTGTCAAATGACATGTCTGAATCCAAGCGTGCTCATTTAAACCAACACAAAACATTTTCTAGCAGAAATGGAGGAACCATTTAACATGTGCTTTTTAGTCCAAAGTGTTCAGCTGCTCAGATTTTCTTTATATATTATGCATTTCTGGTGACGTTTTTTGGTCAATTAAAAGAAAAAGAAATTTAATGTTTTGTTTTTTTTCTTAAAGTGCACTAATATGATACAGATTAGAGAAACAGGGTCTTAAACTATGTGCTTTTACATGAGAGAAGCCTAGAAGCCTTTGGAAGCCACATGTCAGCTGAGCAGCCTGTGGTTTTTTGCCTGTGCCTTCACCAGGCATACCAAGGATGCAAACCAGTCTGGAAAAAGAGGCCAGAGCTGAACTCAGACAGTGGCTGAGGTGTGCTTTAAATTCACTGGAAAAGTACATGGAAAGGTTAGAGACAGAGAGACTCAGAGAGTGAGCAGGAGGCACAAAGAAAGAAGAGTGAGTGAGAGAGAGAGAGAGAGAGAGAGAGAGAGAGAGAGAGAGAGAGAGAGAGAGAGAGGGCAACCCTCTTCTCCTGGATGACTTTGTTGAGATTCATGATGATAACATCTCTGCAAGACATTATTTTAGAAGTCTTATGTTCTGCTCTAGACAGTTAGTAATTTGAAGGCCACTCCCCATGAAGGCCAACAAAGCAACTTTCTCATGTGGTACAACGCAAAACAGACCACTTGATGTGTTTATAATTCTTTCAAGTATTTTATTCCAGTTATTTAATGTAGGGTTATTGAAACCCCTACACAGTCACTATATATAGGCCTACATTTGTAAGAAATAGTTTGTAAACCTTTTATAGTGATCTGAATTAATTTGATCTTCAGCTAAGCACCAACAATAGATCAACACTATTTGCTTATGCCCAAAAGCCAGTTTGAAATATGTATACACAAACTCCCACACAGAAACTGGAATTTATAATTTAACTGGGATTTATACTTTGTGGGAAATTGGGCTTATATCTATGGAAGGTTTGTGTACGTAACATTTATAGAAAGTGGGAATTTGCGACACCCTGAGGTAAAGTAGGGAATAACAGCAAAATGTCCTTATATGTTATGCAGCTCCATAATTACTGCATATAGGCTACTTATTCATGAAAGCATTCAAGCCTAAACAGTGTTTTGTCTGATGTGTTTCCTGCTATATTTTTGTAGACCAGTTAATTATCCTGTTTCTATGCATTCATATTTATTGCTATTTATTGATAACAATTTGCAGTCTTCAGTTTGGTAATCTGAATAAGACAAGAATGTGTTTTTTGAGAGCCTGAGATTTATTTATTTATTTATTTATTTAATGATGATGATTGAGTCAATTTAGTTTTACAAGAGCCATTCTCTTGGAACTATGTGCTGAGTTAGGCCCAGTTTTAGGGATCAACCTTGCAGAACTGGACAGTACCTATCCACCTACAGGTCTTAATGATGCTTGGATTCCTGGCAACCGGTTGCTTCCAGAATTAACTGATAGGCTGGGAATATCCCAGCTATCCTAAAGCACTATCTTGCAAGCTGTATTGTTGGAATAATTCAACTGACACATCGGTACATACAATTTGCTTAAAAACTGGATGAACAGGTCAACATCAGAGCAGAATTTGCAGCAATGTTTAGTTTCCCAAACATAATCGGTGCAATTGTCTCACTCCCATTTCTAGAACTCCTGGGGACAGTGGCTACCCCCTTAAGAGCTGGCTCCTTACCCCATTTCATAACCCATGTAGCACAGAGGAAAGATGCTACAATTCTTCACACGCTCCGGTGCGTTCTGTTGTGGAACACACTATTGGGCTTCTACAAGACAGATGCCATTGTCTGGATGCTTCAGGTGGGAGACTGTTATAACAGCCAGAAAAAGCCTACTTTCCCTCACCGGTTACAGTCACAGTTTGCCTTTGCATAGCTTCTTTGCATCAACTTTTAAATATGACCACTTCTTTTATTTATTTATTTTTTACATCTACAAGCGTGCACTCATGGAAGGAGCACTATTGACTGCTGCAGCTACATGCAGCCACTCAAACTTGAGTTTATTGGTGATGGCCACTTCCACGGCCTTACATTCTCACATTCTGTAAAATCCTCCTTTTCCTGTGGCTCCGCCGTTATCAACACTGTTTCACACAATAACGAATGTAACATATTTAAGTATCGATAAGGTAATTTGTATAGACCATTTATGGACATTTGTGGGTGGTAACAAGGCTTGATCTGAGGTTCATTCACCTGTGTACGTTTTCAAGAAGATTGTGATTTATACAGAGGAAACGGCATGCAGATGTTTTATAAATCTGATGTTTGAGGGCGTATTCCATTTCCTATAAAGATTTATAAATGAGGCCACTGACTAGATTTATAAATCAGGCTACTGGCTAGAAAATTAGGTGAACCTGCAGGTTTACTGGTGTCAAGGCTTGCAATTAATGAGATAAAGTTGAAGGTGTGAGTTGTGAGTGTCCTGCTTCCTAAAAAAGTTCACAAATTTTGACATTCCTGTGAACCTTGCCCCAATGTAGAGAAATATTAGAGGAACAGCCCAAAAATTGTAGAATTTAGAAGGATTGTAGAGATGCATAACACTTTAAAATACTAGAAAATAATTTTTCAGGGCCTTGGTGTTCATCAGTTCACAATAAGACCAATTTTATACTTGGTAGAAATTGGAGGAAAATTCAGTACTGTTGCTTTTCTGCATAGGCGTGAACTTCCTGCGAGGGTGCAGAGCGCAATATGGAAGGAGGTGGAAAAAAAAACATAGGGTAACAGAGCAAGAATGGTAATCATGAAAGTACACCCTGCAGGCAACCACCACTCACCAATGCTTCACGTGTCAGGTTTGCAATATTTCGCAACACTTGTGGAACAATGTACAGTGCATCAAGGAGACAAAAGTTTGGTGTTTTGAAAAGAAGAAAAAACCCTACACACTAAAAGCAAAACCTCCCAGTTGTGAATCCTGATGTCGCAATCATGGTTTGTCCCTTTTTTGCTGTCTTAATGCTTGGACAGCTTACTGTCATAGAGGGAATAACAAAAGGTCAAATCTTAATAGACATTGCGTAATCTAACAAGACATTATTAAGAGAATGACTTAAAAGCAAACAAAATTGCGCTTCATTGTGAAATTTTGTAATAGCCATGTCAGTCATCATTAAGATGGTATGGCATACCTTGAAGAATGTTGATCATACAAATGATATCAGAAATATCAATGAACTGTAAGGTCTAAAATTCACATCGAGAGGATTTGTCTCACACCTCCATGCTGTGCGTTCAAATTCATGTAGACATCTATACAGTGCTATTGTGCTGTTGTTGTGTATTCTACCATCGACCAGAAGAATCAACATCATCTGCTGTGTACAAACTCTATAGAGGAATGACAGTAAAACCTTGACTTGAGTCAAATTGAAGTCAAGTCACCTCGACAGGTGTCAACAGGTGTCAACCGAGGTGCTACATGATAAACTGATAGAATGAAAAGTATATTAAAAACAATACAACCCAACATAACAAACAGAACATGATCATATACTACTACATACTGCATTGATTAGCCCTTTTTTAACATAATGCTAGCTGCATAATGAGTACAGTGAGAGCAGGGGATTGCAAGTGCGTGTTTTGTCCCCCTGATTCACATGTTGCCAAATTAAACTGCTGTGCACTCACTCAGGTGAGGAGCAAACCATTATTTTCCATTCCAAAAGGCTTAACATACATAGCTACTGTTTTTTTATTCAGATAGGCCTGCTGTCTTCAATAATATTACAGCATCAAAGATGATCTCAAATGTTCCAGACCTTGTTATTGTTTTTTGTTGTTGTTTTTTTTATTGCTATGCCTTCTGTTGTAAATACGATCACCAAGCCAACCATTCATGTTGCTCATCAAAACATGCATAATTCATAGGAAAAAGAAAGCAAGTTGATAGCATTTGTTCTTTGCCATGCCCTGGCTGATCTTGAGCAAAAGGAACAGGCGCACCCACAGTGCCCTTCGTACATGATTGTTTGGGTCAATGTCAGTTTGCTTCACAGTATTCAGAGTCATGAACCGTTTAACAACAATCCCCAATTCTCAAATATCTTCCTTCCGCCTTTTTCACATTATTGGGAAGGGGCCTTATTGGAGAAGATTACACATGTGCTGGAAATTATGTACTTTAGACTGCCCTAAACCCAGAAATGGGGTAGCCTGACAAAATAAATCTTCAAGTTTCTTTTAATCTGTAAAAGTATTTCTGTGAAATGTTTGTGTTTGATTTGTGCTTTAGTCTTCAAAGCTAATTTTCATATCCATAAACAACAAAATTACAATTACACTATTTGCACTGCATTGATCCTCAGATTGCACCAACAAAAACTAATATAAGCCATATTTAAGTTTTGACATTTAAGATAAATTCAAAAATGCTGTTTACTTCCATATCTGACATTCCAAAATGCCTGGGTACCTTTTTACATAAAAATGTTTCTAAAAGTCTTTAATGTTAGCTGGAATGCAGTTATAAAATCTCTTAATGAAATCTAGACAAAGTCCAAAGGCTAAACCAAACTCCAGTATATAAAGAAGTAGAAAACTATCAAGAACCAAATACTTCCAGGAATATTTGTTATCTCAGATAAAGATTTGTTTCTTCCTGATGAATGACTAACATTTAATCAGCAATCCTAGTTTAGCCTTTCTACTCTGAGAAATCTCATAAACACAACAGCTGCTCTGAAAACACATTCAAGGGAGAAGCTCTAGAAGGCTCTACAGAATTGTAAAATAAGGCCCAGTGTTGGTGGGATTTCATAAAGCAAGCCCAAGTAGGAGTGTTGATCTAGAGTAAATAAGAACACTGAACTGAGAAATATGTACCCCTTTAAATAAAAAATGGAGAAAGAAAGTATATAAAGAGAAAAAATATAAAAAGACAAAGAAAGAAAGAAAGAAAGAAAGACAAGTAAAACGAGTTCAATGTCTAACCTGCTGCCCTTTGCTTTGACACCTTCACTGAAACAATGAATGAATTCAAGCCAGATTTGTCACTTCCTAAAATGGGTGCTGTGTGGTACATGGTTGGTGTGTCACTCTGTCTGCTAGTGCGCTAAATGGAGATTAGATCCATTACCCAGATTGCTTCTGACCTTGTCTCTGTGGAAGAATTGTCTATTCTGCCTGCATGGTGTCTTCATAGATCAGGCTCATAATAGTCATTCACGCCATCCTGCTTACCACATAATTTATTAAGAGGGGTGTGTGTTTGTGTGTATGTGTGTGTGTGTGTGGGGGGGGGGGGTAACTATACTAGGCTGGTGTGTAAAGATGGGTGATATTTTGTTATAAAAATTTAATTAAATTACAGTACACTTTTCTGCGGATATTATGGGTATAGTCAGTACTTGTAGAACACTGTCCAGCTGGTTCTCGTTAAATATATATGCATTCTATAAATAATCTATAAACAACTCTATACAGTTGTTTATAGATTCAACAAGGATATTGGAAAATAAAGACATTTTTTTCTCATGCCCTGTATTTTGTTGATTTTAAACTAAACTGAATTTTTACTGAGATTTATGGCTTTTCAAAGCTGTGACAGTCCTATTTTCCAGGTCATTGTGTGTGTCCCATCTTAATATTGTGACACGTATTATGAAGAATACCTGCAAGCACCATGATATTTAATTTTTTTGCCACCCTTAATGTGAAGTCAGCTAATACTGCCTAGTTTAAACTACCTTGTGAAATCAGCTTCACTGTGTAATGACTACCTAATATAATTTTCATAGCTTTTCTTGTTAATATAGGTGGGCACAACTTCCCACTTGCTTCTCAAAGAGCTTCTCTCTTTCTCGCTCTCTTTTTCTTTCTCCCCTTTCCATGAGAGCCCCCAGAGTTGAATTTAGCTTAAGATCATTGCTCCCTAAGGTCCCAAATAAACTCTTTCTTATTCAGGACCTTGTCTAGAACCAAATGAATCCACTTTTATATCTGAACCGTATTTCCCTATGTGCTGAGGTCTACAGCCTTTCAGAATAGTCCTATGTGCTAATTGTCGCATAGTGCAGCTAAACCCCAGTCCCTTCATTAAAAATGGAGCAATCTAGTCCAATGCATTTTCTGAGCTAAGTGCTACTGAGCGTTAGGCTGGAGGTCTATTGACAAGTAACCAATGACCTGCTGTAATTAGCTCACTGAGGGTGTTAAGATGTCGATTGGCACTCACCTGACTTGGTCACACAGGTTCTGTTTTTAGCAGGTGCATATTTTTATTTTACATCCAGTGATCATATGAACATCAGGCCTTATTAAACTAATAAAATTAATAATAAAACTAATAGCTTGTATTTTCAAATAATTTGATAAAACTTTATATGAAGGGTGTCTATAAAGTGCATGCTTAACATCATAAATACTGCATAGTTATATACATAAACTAGGACTAAGATAGTCATTAAAATTCAGATTCATAGCATTCAAGAAATATTCATATTTTACAGAACAGTTATATGGAGTACTATGAAGCTTATTCAGGATGCATTTTTTAAAGTAAACTGAAAATCAGCTCCTATTCACATGGTATTTCAGTATGCAAGGGAGGAAACAGGAATGTAAACAGACTACTGTGCATTTAGTTTGAAACATCCTATTAAACATCCATGTCAATCATGGAAATATTAGCATCACTTGTGATAGAGCCAGATCTTCTTTGGCTATTCAAATACAGTGGTTTTGGCTGAAAATAGCATATAATGGCAGAACAGACTGGCACAGAACTTCACATTACTGTCATGTAAAACATGAATACTTCATGAAAGCTGAATTAAACAGTCATGAATGTGTTTTGTATTAATGTGTGATGAGGTGAATGTGTTATATAGACTATATATAAAATATTATATATTCCATATTATGGTCCATTTTATTTGAGGGATAGAACATGATTCAGTATACACATGTGCTCTTTTACAGTTTATTAAAGGTTTTTGGGGTGATTTTTCAAATAACTTAAATTAGACTATATCCACATTCTATCCTAAGGTTTGCTTATTGAAACTTGCACACATGATTTTTTTTCTAACCTTTTCCTTTATCTGCCTTTATGCTGGTCTCAGTACAAGTTTCACATTTACTAGTCATTGAATACTTTGTTCTGTGTTTGACATTTTGTACAGGATAGGGCCTTAAATAAGGTCACCTTCTGCACAGCCTCGAAGTGTGAAAACCTGACAGTATTGAGCCTCCAGTGTCCTTTGCTTGTGTGCATAGTTCTCTGCATATCTCCAGACTAGTCTGTGATAAGTTTGTTTTCGGTATATATTCTCTGCTCACTTGCATTTATGTTGCGTGTGTCAGCATGGGAAGTTCACAGTACCATGCATCATTCACTCCCTTTGTATGTGGTCACCCTAGTGGGCTTTGATGATTCATCCATGTTCCCATAACCCTTTGCACCCCACTACCCCCTATATGTCATGTCAAATGTGCCCCTATCTCCTTTGCACACCTTGGGGGTGGTATCAGCCCCTGGCTGCCCTCTATGCTGGCTATATTATGTTTGGATATTACTTTCCACTGGTTGTCACTCAGATTAAGCCAATCTGTCCCAGGGCCGAGCCTTATCACCTGTGGCTGGCATTATCAATGCGAGTGGGGGCCCGCTCGATATTAATAAGTCATCAGTGTTCTTCTATTTTCCGGGCCCCGCCCTCACTAAATGTCCCCTCCCTTGTGTGCTTGAAGGGGTGGGGGTGGGGGGAATAAATAATTAAAATGAGGTCTTTGTCATGTGCTGTGCAGTCAGTGGGGGAAAGTGGGGACATGTAAGCTGTGCTGAAAAGACATGTCTGGTATGTCTGCGCGTTTGCACAATGCTGGACATTATAACAGCTAAGCAGATATGACCGGAACCGGCTCATACTGTCCCACTCTTTTCAGCAGGCATTTTTGTAATATTTATTTATCAATTGACCTTGTTTTTCGATTAAGTAGTGTAACAATGTAATAATGATGATGGGTGAACCTTTTCAAAATGTTACATTTGTCCTGAAAATATATATGCAAAATTTGCCTCTAAAATGAAAAGCTGGAGATGTTGGGGGTGGGGTGGGAGGAGGGGTTGTGGTGATGACATAAAAAAGGAAAAGATTTTCATTTCCTTGCTATAAATCATAGGATCATAGAGACTCCTACACCTAAAATAAAAAAAAAACAAAAAAACCAAAAACAAAACAAAACAAAAAAAAACCCACATGTAAACAGCTTTAGCAAAGCTGAATCACAGATCCTTTTACAGTACATGTGCTCATGTGCACTGTCATTTTCAGTTTTTGGATCGATGCTCTTCTATTTTTTTTCAAGCAGAAATGTGGATTTATTTAGTCACAGCAGCACCATGTGATGACTGCATTTCCTCACTCACATTTTCTGCACACAACAGAAAAAAAACCTTGTGGATTGTTAAAAAACAATTCTCTGCACTAATGCTTTGCAGCGACGGAGCTATTTTACCACAATGACATGATTGTCTGCACATGGCATCACCTGACTAAGCTCGGTATGTGAATGGAGAATCGGGAACATGCTTGACTCTGCTGCTGGCTGCCTTTCTCCATGGTGACCCTTTAATAAATGCTGTCTGGTGACTCACTAGTAAATAGCAGTAAATACTCTGAAACATGAAACACCTCATGTTGTAAGGCTCATGCCAGAAACCTTATCGCAGCAGCCTTGGCATTCCCGTTTCAAGCTTAAATGTTTCTGCCCTGTTTCATATGCAACAGTGTGTACTGGCACTTCAAGCAAGCTGTAATTAAGCACCTTAAGCTCCCACTATCCCAGTTTTGACACTGTTGTCGACTCTGTAGTTGTTAAACAGAGTTGCAGTTGTTAAAGCTGTAGTTGTTAAACAAAGCTCCAGCTGGACTAAGACAAAAAAATGAGATGCTCTCATCCATATTTGGTTGGATTTGAAAAAGTTTTTAATGTGTC
The DNA here is from genome assembly GCF_041902795.1 of Electrophorus electricus. NCBI lineage: Eukaryota > Metazoa > Chordata > Actinopteri > Gymnotiformes > Gymnotidae > Electrophorus > Electrophorus electricus. Next base: position 7,539,878 of record NC_137501.1, read on the forward strand.
CTCCAAAAATTCACGTGGAGAATGCCCATGGAACCATGTGGTGAGGCAGAGAGGGCCTGTGTGTGGCAAGAAGGAAGCACAGAGGAGAATGATGAGCAGGTCATAAAAGCGTGAGGGGACACATGAGTGGACGCATGAATGGACACGTGAATGGACGTGCGAGTAGATACATGAGTGGAGGCCTGGCTCTGCTGGCTGATGCGATGCCCACTGCTTAGGAGAGATATGTTCATCTGCTCGACTGAGCGCATGGTTTACAGTAGAATGAGCATGTGCCTCGGTTGTTTGTTTCCATGGACAACGTGTGTGTGTGTGTTTGTGTGTGTGTGTGTTTGTGTGTGTGTATCATGAGTTCCACCAAATCTGCCGATTGCTTGACTAAGACAAAGAAGCTCTATTTAACAAAGAATTATTATTCAAAATACTTGGAATGCATGAAGCCGCAAAATTGGTTTGGTCATTCAGTGGCACAAATATTACAGAACTGAGAAGTATTGTTTGTTCAGCAATGTAAAAGGGTAAGTGTTGGCTGCATTTTCAGTTCTTGCATTTACTGTGAGATTTGTGCTTCAGTTAGTTTTCCTGCATCATGTATGCAGGTACACATATATAGTGCCTCTCTCAGTTCCTCAGGATGCTTTACAATCAACATACAGCACTGAGCTTTTACATCCAGTCAACACACTATGTAATTTGTCACATTAAATACTTTACACATGGTGGCAGCACTGTGGAACAGAAGCTCAAAATAGGGAAAAGAAGATGGAGAGCAAAGAGTTCTCTGCCAATATTGTGACAGAGTTGCAAAGCTACTGTCCTAATCTAGGGTTGATGCAATTACAGGGACGTCTCTGAGCAACCATTCATTGCACTCCATTGGTTATGGACAGATCTTGGACGGTGTCTGCCGACAGTGATGGATTTGGGTTTGGCATTAGAGAGAAAACTGTTTGCTGCTCGACTCGAACAAAGAATGTGGCTCATTTCTTTCTGGCTTAGAGCCCCAAATCAGGAATTATGGGAAGGGTGGCACAGTTGCCTGGGGACCAGCTTTGAGTTTTATCAGCCAAGAGCATGGGAAGCATATTGTTGCTTTTTAAGAGTCATTGGTGCTCAGAAATCTCTGGTTGCTGCAGTAGAAAAAATGGAACTTGCTAGCGCCAGACGTGGTAACTCCTGATTGGAGATTTCAAGTGCTCTGTAAGTAAGAATAGTTCATTTTGCATCTGCTCTCGTAAGTAAATGCACTCACTAAGTTTTCTTCTGCACAACCTCTATTTCAAGAGAAACACATGCATGCACAAAGATGTAGCCTTATCTGTTCACTACTGACAAAATGCGTACTTTCAAAATTTGTTGTTAATAGTGTTATCTTGATATATGAAAGCAGTATATACTTGCTGTGTCCTCTGTGACCATTTTCAGTTAATAAACATGTAACACCATTATCACCGCATTTCACCATCACGCTTTCATTCACTGTCAACCTGAATTCATTGTCCTACTCTCAGTGACACAAACATTCTCCAAGAGTAAGACTCAAAAATATCCAAGATTCTAGGCTCTGGCTACCCTTCTGGACCACTGCCTTGTTCCAGTATCAGAAAGACTTGGCCCAACTCGCAATTGACTAATTACGGCTCAACTTAGTACTGAATTGTCAATTTAGCATTGCCACACTAATGCTGACCTACCCCTGCTGGATTGGAAATGACTTAATGTTTGAGCTGCAAAGTTCCTGTTGAGAACAACAGGATCCACTTTGTAAATTGCAAGAAGGATCATTCCTCAGACACTTGTCTATTCTTGTCATGGCTGTCACTTTTGGGGATAAGGAATCAATGGCATTGCACAGACGGCTACGCTCTAGGCTTGCAAATTTCAGTGGATGTGGATGATACATCAGATACCACATTAGCATGATTGCTAGTTAATTTTAAATTTAAAATGGGTTTTGCCACCCCTCTACCCCCATCCCATGTTAGTTTGTTGCCAATTGTAGTTCTCCCCTGTTACATGACAGATACTGTCCTAAGATAAGAGCTAATGTGTGTGTCTTTTGACATGTAGCCAGCCACTGCATGTTGCTGAGCAGCTACGCACAAACTAGCACAGCTGAACACACCTGAGCACTAAGTGCCCACTCCTGTATAAGTGGTTTAACAAACAACCTCTATCAGCCAGGGAGATGTAGTGAGCCAGCTGTGCTCTCATGGGTTACTGGGATATTTCTGGGAATCAGACCCAGGTACCGATGATGGGACAGGACCTTTCTAGCTGATCGTACCACTCAAGTGCAAACAAATGTGTTGAAAAGTTTGAGCAGCTCGGCTTAGAAACATACAAAACACATGGCTCACAGAAAATGAACGTTACTGCAAACTACAACTAAATATTTTTTGTTGTAACTACTTCTGCTGTCCCAGTTTTGACGCTATTAACTACTTAACGGACTGCGGTCGTCAGATGGACATGTCAGACGACCTCTCCCTGACATTCAATGGATTCACAAGTTGAATTTCATGCCACACGTGACCATGCCATGGCATTCCATGTAGCGGGGCAGGCCCTGTTGCGTGACCAGCCACTTCAGCTAGTCCATAAGCCGATCGAGGGAAAGGCC
>NC_137501.1:7545000-7632500 GCF_041902795.1 Electrophorus electricus
CTCTCTCTCTCTCTCACTCACACACACACGCACACACACACAAAAAAAACAAAACATCATGACTTCCCCGAAAAATGGGTTTGCCTGAGTGAGTGTGTGTGTGCGTGTGTCTGTGTGTGTGCTTGCGGTGCGTGTGTGTGTGTTTGTGTGTGTAAGAGAGCGTGTGTGCATGTTAGTTTGTGTGTATGTGTTTTATGTGTGTGTGCGTGTGTGTGCGCATGTGTGTGCGCGTGTGTGTGTGTGTGTGTGTGTGTGTGTGTGTGTGTGTGTGTGTGTGCGTGCCAGTAGGTTCCTGGGCGATTTTCTCATTGATTCTTTCATGGTGCCCGGTCAGCACTGATCTCTCAGAGTGCAGCAACTCTGATCACTGCTTACACTCTCCTCCTCCTTCTCTCTGGTGTTATATCAGCTTCCAGGCATTCAGTAAAGCATTAGATGCCCCCCCACCCCCTCTCTCTTTCTCCCCCCCCCCCCCCCCCCACGGGTTAAAGAACTGTTTTGTTCTCACACACAACAAGCTGTTGCTTCCCTTGTCACCATGGCCCTTGCCACTGTAAAGCACCTCGCTCTGGTTTGACCCATGTCCCCGTCATTTGTACCAGATGTGGCTCTAGCACTGTGCTTTGTTGAAGTGTCGAGGACCATCTGAAAACACGCCAGAGCATTTTGCCCTTTAACATAATATGTGCATAATCTGAGAAAATCACAGCCAAAATATTACAGGCAGTATTACAGCAGCAGCAAGATGAACACCTCATCAACAATAACAATAACCTCAAGCTAAAATCTGTTGTGACAACTTTTAAGCAATTGTCACAAGGGCCTTTACTTTTGAGTTATTTGTCAGTTCCACCTGCACAAAACTGCTCATAAATGATTCAGTCTTCAGTTTGCTCCACTCCGTTCCTTATGTTCTCCCAGAGGAGCTAATGATGAGACTTGATGCACTTAGCATTAGCATAGTGCATGCACTGGCAAAAGATCATCAGCATGGATTAGCATAAAAGCTCTCTAATGTCATAGCCTGCTACCAGCCAGTGGCAAATGCCCACCAGTCCCATCAGTTCTGTTTTAATGGTAAATGCATACATTGTTTAGCATTCATTCATTTTTACAATGGTGATCTCATAAATTTAGGATTTAGTCATAGCTTTCATCTTCAGTATATATAAATCAAGGAAAAGGTAAAAGTGAAACAGTCCCATTAGCATTGCAGTTTTCTCAGACAGATAAGTGGATTTCTTTGATAGTGCACTCAATCTGATATGCTGTGGTGATGTAAATACACATCAGTTCATTTTTTTGGACCCTGCGCCTTTCCTTTTGAACGCACTGCCAAAGCTGCTGAAGGCACATGCTGGAATCATGTTCTTTCACTTTTTTATTTTCCACTTCATTTCTTAAATGTTGGCTGCTTTTCTGCTTTAATCGCTAGACACCGGCTTTCCTTTGGGGTTTGAAGATATGAGAACTTGTACCTCCTTAAGATGCACAGATGTCTTCGGGTAAACATGCCTGAAAAAAGGGTTAATAATTTCATAGGGAAATGGGAAAAAATATGGTGAGTGAAGTTAGGGGATTGTGAAAATTCTGAATAGCACTGAAAATTGTGTGCCAAATTGACTCATTATATTCTGTATTGCTGCACTTTAAAAATAAATTTGTAGTTAGTCTGAACACTCGAGTTGAGTGTCGGAATTAATGTCCTAGATGAGAAGAGCACAAGATTGGCCAGGCTGGGTGTGCTTGTGCCAGACACTGATAGACTAATAGCACCTTTAGCCCTGAGCACTGTGTGTGTGTGTGTGTGTGTGTGTGTGTGTGTGTGTGTGTGTGTGTGTGCGTGTGTGTGTGTATGTGCGTGTGTGCTCAGCTAGCAGTTGTTGGTGTGGAGATAAACCTATAAATGCAACATTTCAGTTCCAGAATTAAATATGTTTTGGGTTTTTTGGTTGGTTGTTTTTAGATTATACTGAGTATACTTTTATATCTAATGTTAAACCTAAGACATCTAGTTAATCTTCTGATTTAAAGCAACTTTGCTGCGTCTAACAGATGCAGAGAATGTTGCATGCACATGCAGTCTCTTTTACCCAATACCACAATGTCATGTTTTTATGCTGTTGGGCTTTTTCCTACATTAACAGGTTATAGTGGAATATTAGGTTTCACAGTTGATAAAACAACATGATATTTAGTGTGATGTTGTGCCAAGAAATGCTTCAAAATTTTAAGAAAATAAACAACCCATTGGATACTATCTGCTTTGAATTCTAAACTGAGAAATCAAAGTGTTTGGGGATGAAAAAAAGCAAGAACCCTGATGTGTGAGCCAAGATTGCTGGTAACAAGTTCAGACGTCCAACTGAATATTAGGGCAGTTCACTCTCTGCAACCTTCTGTGTCATGTTCAGATTATTCTTATTATTCAGAATATTAAAAGCACACTTTTTTCTTTTTATTAGGTGGCATTCCATGAATAATTAAAGTACTGCACCCAGAGCTTGGGAAGTGCAAAGTGTGTTGCTATCAGGTCACACTGTAACGGGTCATGTGCAAAATTCCCACATCGCCAATCAGGAAGATGGAAAGCGTTGCCAACATTTGCATCAAGAAATGGCTGGGCCTGCTCCATTGTTTTTCTGATGCTGACCTCTTTGGCAAGAACATGCTGTATCTTTGTCTGAAGTCCATCAGCCTGGGACACAAGCAGGCAAAGGTTTGTCTTGTTCTAGAGCCGAGGGACTCCAAAGACATGCTTGAGGAAAGAGCACCAATCTCCATTAGCCCTGGTAACAAGTGGAGGGTGAAGGCCAAATTCAACTGGGCCATCAGCTGGCTGCAGTACTCAAAGAAGGGTTCAGGCAGGCTGCACAGGACTGGACAGAGGAGAGCCTGTACAGTTCTAGTCCAAGGCCACAAAGATGCAATGGAAGTTTGTGGTTGTGGTCAAAAGGTTGTGGTTGTGATAAACTTATAGAACAAGAACAGTGACTGATCAAAGCAATGGCACAGGGCCATCAAAGAGCCTGGATGTCTCAGAAGACTTCAGTAAGCAGAGATACCAGCTGGGCAGATGAACAACACTAACCAGGCCAAGTTTCCTGATCAAGGTAACCTCCGATGTCCTCAGGTTTGGAAAAGACCACTCCTGCCCAATTTGCAAAATCAGAGCAGGTCTACCACATATTTTATCAGTATGCAAGGTGACTATGATGCTTTAGATAGCTAAATAACCAAGTTCTTTGGAAGCTACAGGATGGCAATGAACAGCAATCTGGGCACCATCAGGCCCATGTGTAAGGTTTCGTGCAGCCAGGAGAGAACCCAGAGGGACAACACACTGCTCCACCAAAGAATTAGAGGAGGAGGCTGACAACTAGCTGTAGCTATGTAGCAAAGATGGCACTTGAGGGTTAATACCCTTTAAGGGCAGCAGCAGGGAGTGGCAGGAAGATGTTCACATATTACCATACCCCCGGGCACTCCTGCACCTTCCTCACCTTCTGAAGGTGTGCTAGGTAAGAGTGTGAAAAATCAGGGAATGGTGGTTACCAGCTGACTCACAGGCCTGGGCAGAAGTGCAGCAGTCAGAATTTCCAAAGCAGGAACCAACACCTGAATGATGTTCTTAATCCCAATGATCCCGGAGCATTTGATAAGCTGATTAAATACATGGGTGATATCATGCTAACCGGCTGTCATTCCTTACCACGCTATTATCTGTAATTCTCTGTTCTGTTGAAGTGGATTTGATCCCATTAAAAAATAAGAAATAAGAAAAAAAGGCTTTGAATTTACAGTACAAAGGGGAAAAAAAGACAGGCATGAAAAAATGTGGGAGGAAATCAGTGTCGATGGAATGGATGACAGCTTTAGCATGCAGCTGTGCTGGCGCACCTGCTATCACAAAGGAAAACACTCCCCTTCTCCCAACTTCCTCACCGGAGGCAGTTTTGCTCTGGCTCCTTGCTCATCACCATTGGGGCGTTCTTGACTGCGAAGCAATTTGCATGCTTTTAGACCCAGGGAGAATGTAAGCACCAGCATATGCGTTCTGCTAACCCTGGGCACCTGGCCAGAGTTCCATGTCATCACACACCTCATAATAACAGCAGGCTGTGTTTCAGAGCCCAACGGCCTTTCACCTCACAACAAATTCCCGACACGGGCGGAGAGTGAAACCGGGGCAGACGCGTTTGCGCATCATCAATTGTCAAAAATTCATTCATTATATGGTTCTTAAATTCTCTGCTTCATTAGATCAGAAAGGGGAGTTTTCTCTTTTAATTACCCCACTGCACTTTGTTCCCCTCCTCCCCCCCATGCTTTGTTTAATAATGGATTTGAGATGTACATCTAATAACCCTGCAGAGAGCCTTCGTTTTAGCCCAATGGGTCCTTATTAGTTGCTGTGGAGGTGTACGATGCATTAATAATGCACTTTTGGTGCTCTGTGGGATTTTAAATGATGGACCAGGCAACCGTAATGGACATTAGTATGCGATTACATAACTGTGGTCAGGGCTGAGTTCATCAGCCGATAGTGAGATCTCCTCTGTCTATATATACATACAGTACTATGCAAAGGTTTTAGGCAGGTGTGAAAAAATGCTATAAACTAAGAATCCTTTCAAACATACAAATAATAATTGTTTATTTTTATCAATTTACAAAATGCAAAGCGAGCGGACAAAACCAGTGGGACTCTGGTATACCCATCTACTGTCCCGAGACGTCTGGTCAGAAGTGGTCTTCATGGTTGCAGCCAAAAAGCCATACCTCCGACATGGAAACATGGTCATGCGACTCAACTATGCATGAAAACATAGGATCTGGGGTGCAGAAAAATGGCAGCAGGTGCTCCAGATTGATGAGTCAAAATTTGAAATATTTGGCTGTAGAAGAAGGCAGTTTGTTCGGCGAAGGGCTGGCGAGCGATACAATAATGAATGTCTGCAGGCAACAGTGAAGCATAGTGGAGGTTTCTTGCATGTTTGGGGCTGCATTTCTGTAAATGGAGTTGGAGATTTGGTCAGGATTAATGGTGTCCTCAATGCTAAGAAATACAGGCAGATAGTAATCCATCATGCAATACCATCAGGGAGGCTCATCACTAAATTTATTCTGCAGCAGGACAACAACCCCAAACCTACAGCCAATGTCAATAAGAACTATCTTCAGCATAAAGAACAACAAGAAGTTCTTGAAGTGATAGTATGGCCCCCACAGAGCCCTAATCTCAACATTATCGAGTCTGTCTGGGATTACATCAAGAGACAGAATGATTTGAGGAAATCTACATCCACAGGATTCTTAGTTTACAGTATTTTTTCACTTGCATAGTACTGTATATGTATATGTGTATATATTTGCCCCATTCACAAAAAGCAGCCTCTGGTATCAGCAGCACAGGAGGGGAGTATGTGCTGTCCTTGTGGCCCCAGCTTTTTGGCTGCGGTTACTCACCTTCTTTCTATTAGAGTGTGCCAACGTGTGCACATTTTTAATTGTTCAAGCAGTTTACTGGTTAAAAGTGCACTAATTAGCAGTAGCCATGGACAGCATGGCACTTCCAGCCGGTGGTGACAGTTTGAGTTAAATGTGTCGAGAGTGATCACTTGCACCTGCTTGATAACTTGTTGTCGCTTAGCCAACAACGGCGAAGCGCACTGAGGGTTGAAGTTTGCCCGGTAGTGCTGCAGACATCTCCTTGGCTTGTACATTGCATACCCAGGGGGTGGAGTGAGACTCTTTCCTGTGCTCCTCTGGGAGGAAGCAGACCGTTAAGGCATCGCTAACCATGGACACGTGGCACAGCTTCGAGTTGTGAATCAGCTGGAGGGCAGCCCTGCACTGCTGAGCAGCGGCTTTACTGGGTGCCTCTACAGTGAACAATAAAGCAAAAAATCAGGAGCCGCAAGCTTTTTTAAAGCACACTCATGTTTAAGAATCAGCTGATAATAGGTATGACCCTAACACCAACTTCTTTGTTTGATGTGCTTTTGCCATCCAGGTCCTTCCTTTCTATCCCTCCTTCACTGCTAGACTTCGCTACACTAAAGCTTATGATCAGAAGTCAGAATCAAAATAGATAAGAGGTTAGGTCAAGAAATCCTTTATCCTTACTTTCTGTAGACTCTGGGCGGTGACCTTTCTGTGGCCCTTTAGCAAAAGGATTACTGAAAATGGTGATTGGCTCCTTCCTTATCTGTTTTACATTCTTGGGCAAACAGAGGTGGGACCAGAAACACAGAATAGTGCCTTCTGTTTCGATGACAGTGACATTTCCAAGGCATTTCCCAGCTTGGTTTCTCATTCTTTTTCTCTTATTCTCTGTCTCTGTGTCTCTCACTCTCTCTCACTGTGGGTGTGGGTGTGTGTGTGTGTGTGTGTGTGTGTGTGTGTGTGTCTATCTGTCTCTTACCTCTGACAACTGAAAGACTTTACAAGGTGATCTTGAATTATCATCCCCTCCCTTAAGAGACATGCCACATGGTGCGTCTTCCCTTCTTACAGCGCGGCCCGTGCTAATAGAGCCGCAGCCAGCTCGTGCTTGACGGAGGCAAATGTCAGCATGTCTCATCCGTTTTGTCACGGACGACTGGAGCTGAACGATGACGTAAAGCACAGGACACCCTAAGTAAACAGATAGCTTGGCACCGGGTGCTTTTGGGCTTTCAGTTCCCCGGTCCTCATCAGATGGATCTGTGAAAAATGGTTTTGGAGGCGGACCGTTTTGGGCGGGTGGGGGGCCGGGGGACACTTCTGGTTAAAGCAGCCTGGTGAGGCTGACCCTCTGTCCTGTGTAAAGGGACCAAGATGTAATGAGGTTACTTACTAGTTTATCCGCGATGCTGCGATGAAAGTGTGGGAGAAAGTGGGGCCATAAATCGCACTGTGCACACAACTGCTTCCTTCCTGAAGATGTATTGGAAAGAGATTTTCAGATGGTTGGTATGACACAGAGCTGGGCTACAATGATATAATGCAAAAAAAAAAAAGAAGTTTTGTTTTGTTCAAGTATGCTTGCACAATTGTTTCATGCTCATAATAGTTTCTTCCAGTGGAAGCAGAGTAGCTCTCACACTGATCAAAGGCATGCTCTTACATCAAAGCTGGGTGTGAGTGCTCATGTATATAGATTCATTCAAATGTCTTTCTTGCCCACACTGGCACCTGGCCATGTGTGTGCCACTGTAATTGCTCTAGTCTAAGCCCCCATGCACCTTGGTCTAGGGTTCAAGCCAGGGCTGGCAATGCACACACCTGCCCCACGCACCATCTTTGCCCTGCTGGCCGAGCTGCGCCCAGGCTGGCTCTGCCTGCTCCACCCATCCCCCCCTCCAAAGGAGGTCACTGAAGGTAACACTTAAAGATAGACACAAATTCACCAATGGATTTGCGTGAGAACAGTATGGTGCAAAAGAAGACTCGGTGCGTGAATAAAACATGCGATACGTGTAAGCAGGAGTAAGCACTGACCCGAAAGGCCACAGCATTATGCAAACAGCAAATGAAAGTGCAGAGTTTCCAGACCAGTGTTGTCTTTACACGTTACTGATTATCCTTAATTATGGCTCAGCCTGCTCTAGGGCTGCGGTCACAGCAATTTTACAGGTTGTTTTTGTACATATTCTGTATAGACGCAGAGGTGCACAATTACCGTGGTCTCTACAAAACTGCTTTGTTTCGGCAAAGATGTGTTTACATGGTCTGCAAGTGCGGGTCATCTGGGTATGTGATCTAGTCAGGCTTTTCATTCCTGTGAAATGCACAATGGTCCAAGTATCTGTTTGAGTCACAACATTGTAATTACTGCAATCCAGGCAATTAATTATCTTGGTCTGTGTTTTAATTACACAGAATCTGCATAAATATACAAATTATGGTGTGCTACATGCACATTGATTGACCTTCCCTAGATTCGGAATCTCACAATCTCCCAAAATCACAGGAGATCTTCCTAGAATTTCTCCATGTCAGCCAAGGGCTCTATTTGGAGTAAACAAGTCATGCTGATTTGACTTAAATTTCCCAAAGGCACTGCAGTATAATGAACTCTGAAAATGGTTCTCACTCACTCTGCCATAGAATGATTGTGCTGCAGTGCTTTTTGAAAAGTAAACCCTGAACAGCTGAGTACTATACTTATTATCCCCCCCCCAAAAAAAAAACTCACCAGCTGGGCTGGAACATTCCTGCTCCCAAACCTGACTTCCTTGTCTTGTCTTTTGTGGCTGCTATATTTTTCATCTGTTTAGGAGTCCTAAAACTAATCCTCTCCTAATGCCATTCTGGCTGATTTGTGTAAGCAAGGCCATTAGCAGTGAAATGGATCTCCTAATGGCATTTTAAGGGTGGGCGGGAGAAGGGGCGGCCTGTGATTGATTGTTAGGGAAAGTGGAGGACGCTCGGCTGCATTTAACCACGTCTCTGTGTTTCGCCACGTCGCGCCCGAGCCAGGCCCTGGCTGATTGATCAGGCTTGCTTTCCTTATCCTTGTGGGGGGAAGGGGGTGTTGGTGACACCAGCACCAGAGCAGCATTATTCACATGGCTGTCTCTGGTGCTTGGCCACCTAACACCGGCCAATCCTCACCATGGAACACGACCGCGGCTGCCTCCGCTAATGACAAAGCTCCCTTTCATCCGCTGTGACTGGCTACGACATCTCAGATGGCTGCAGCGCAAACTTCCTTCATTTACTCTCTCTCCCTCTGTCGGTCTTTCTCTCTCTCTCTGTTTGTCCTTCTTCCTCTCTCTGCGTTTCTGTCTCTCGGCTTGGAACAGTGAAGGCATGCATTCTTCATTAGAGAGCCTGTCACAGGGCCTTTGTGGAGTTATGGATCGTCATGTCAGAATGCAGGGGAGGGCTCTCACCATGTCCTCCAGGGTGCAGGGAGCTATGGAATGGAGTCCTGCCAAAGCCATTATATGTTTTCTGTTTTCCCAAACCTTGTTAAGGCTGATAGAACACAGCACCCAAATTCACAGACGCTGATTTTTCTGTAAAAATTAATTATTATTATTCCAAGGGTATTTGGGGGACTTTCTTGTTTTCTATTTTATCATCTAAGACTACTTTTTCGAACATTGACTCATAATGGCAGTAATTGTCCATCTATTGTACTCAAAGACTTCATCTAAACTACATTATGCAGATAAAACTAAACAAAAAATTTCGTCCAATGCTGTTTATTTTTTGCACAAGTGGATTCTGGCCACATCACACCACACTGGGCTTTTGTGGTAACCAGACTTTAAGAGATTAGAGATAACAGAGTGAAAATTGCTCCTACAGCCATCCGCTGCAGAGACTACAATCGCTGTCCAAGGATCAGGCTACAAGCGTGGAGAACGGCTCCGTTATTTGGACAGGGCATGGAAGGTCAGGCCACACATGGTTAACAATATGATTGCGCACTGCTGTCGTCACTATAAAGCTCGCAGTTTCTGCTCCCCCTGCCGTAAGAGCTTTAACCAATGCAGAGCCTTTGGGCCAGTTGTCCGAGAGGGCAGACAGCTCCTTTTTAAGACTCGAATTCCATTCCATTTTCATTTATTTTTTATCTCACTCCATTTTGTGAAGTACAAGGACAATTAAGGCATGGCGATCCACGATCAAAACATCACTTTGGCCTTCTGAGGGAAAGTGGAGCTCCTTGGTATGAGTGTTCAGGAGAACGATGGAAATTACTTCTCTGCTTTCTTAAGTGAGAGGACTGCTCTCCAGATCTCCACGTGATGAGCCAGTCAGGACTGGATCGGGCCAACCATTTTGTTGAGGCATGAAAAAAAAAAAAAAAAAAAACATTTATGTTTTGTCACTCTCTTCTTCTCTGACCTCGTCAGGAGGTCCACCACAGCAGATCACCTGGCCCGCCCGTGTGGCCCCAAGCCAAACTCTCTGCCGCTTTTCTGAAAGATTAATCCGGCCATGCCCAGGACTTTCATCTTGCAGGTTTTGACAGTGTGCAATCCACTGCAGCTCCCCCTAATGTTTAAAACATCAGGCTTTCATTGATAGGCAGTGAGCTATGGGTCCTGGGAGGTCTGTATGATTTACACTGATCTGCAATGCAGGGACGTTGGTGGCAGTAAAGAATGAGGAAGTACAGTAGCAGATTTTTTTTTCCCTCCCTTAAGATGTTATGTTGTAAGCTTGTCATCATTTAGCTGTTATTCCATTTTGATCTGTATATTATGTTGTATAAGATGTTAAGGTTAAAATGTGCATATATATATATATATATATATATATATATATATATATATATATATATATATATATATATATATATATATATATATATTCTGCAGACCTTGGGACAAATTATAAAATTATGAGTCAATACAGGCATGGACAGTGCTTACATGGTCAGTGCTATTCATTACACTGACAGGGTTAAATCCTGTGTGGTGTGACAGAGAGTCTATTAGTTCATGTGAGACAGAGTGAGTGAGTTTTGGAGCAATGCAGATAGGCAGCGTTGCCTTTGACCCTTTCACCTTCTTGTGGCCATTCGCAGCCTGTGCTGGGCTTTGTTCAGCACGGCACGTCTTCCACCCAAGTACAGTGACTGAGTGAGCTTCTGAGCCCTAGCTGTAGCGTGGCTACAGGGAACAACCACAGCACTCCTAATGAGCTCTGTGCCCAAGGCAGCCCCCTGGTGACCAATAGAACTAACACCCATCTCTAGATTCTCTAGATTGTCTCTCTCCTGTCTTTTATGGACTCTTCTCTCCTGCCTCTGTTTATATATTAGTCACCTTTAGTCCAACTGTTCAGGAATTTGAGTAGGATATGTACCACACATCTGAGGTTTTGAGGCAAGTGACATTGACTCATTTGGCTTTATCTATAACCATTTATGTGAAATGCCTAATCGTTAAATGACTGTTTGCTAATGGGTGCTGCGTAAACAAAACTGGATATCTCAAATGAGTCAAGGCAGTCTTTTCCCAGAAACTCTCAGAATGCTTTACACACCAGGATTTACATTGTGGAATGCATTAATTGCGATAAGGCTCACCCAATCAGAGGGAAATGTTTTTTATTTACCAAGCGTTCACATTTGTGTTACAGGGCCTTGCCACCCCAACCCGTGCCACAATGGAGGCATGTGCGAGATCAGTGAGACCTACAGAGGTGACACGTTCATCGGGTACATGTGCAAGTGCGCCCCCGGCTTCAACGGTGTCCACTGCCAGCACAGTAAGATCCATGCCCTTTTAACAGAAAATCCATAGCGTGGCTGATAGCTCATCAGATAAATGCACAGTGCTTGTTTTGTGTTAGCTATGAAATTGCAATAGGCACACACACACACACACACAGTTCACATTTTTGCTTATCTTATGTGCAAAGACAGATGTTTAGACGTAATCCTTTTTTTTGTATCATCCTATCATACATGTAAATCACCTGGTTTGAGGAGTCTGGTCTTTCACTTTTGCAAATAAAACCAAGCATGCTTTTGAATTAGAGGTTTTAAATCTTTTCTAACTGAGAATATGAATTGCTTGTTTAATAGATTATGATTTCCACTGCAGAGTCATCATAATCTGCTATCTGCAGGGACTTTTAAGGGATTCTGCACCATGCTGTTGTTATGTTACTGTGATGCTCTGGATTTAATTCATAGCTTTGTCCTTTCACTCCCCATTAACTATATCAGATGGCTACACTGTAAAAAACAACAAAAAATCTTTTGTGAATTTGTTGAATCTAAATTGACTTGGCAAAGAGTGGAAAAGTTGTAATGCCAAAGTCAAAATATTTTTTTACAGTGCAGGTCTGGATTTCGCAGAGATCCGTGCCTTTTGCATTCCCGAAGCGGAATGTAATCGATGTGGTCTGACGGCCCCCGCGCAGCATGGAAATGATTCAGTCTGGAGTGCGCTGGGATGCCAGGGTGCTTGGCAAAGCATATCCACGTGTATCACACTTTGATGAATAGCCTCCTTCAGCGTCACAACTGGTCTGGTATCTGGAGCTGAGGGAATGTGCTCGCTTTCAGAGAGGAGGGGATTACCGTCCCCTGTCCTTCCCATAATGGGGTGGCTCAACCCCATCCCCGGGCATGTTTAATACCAGACTCACGTTCAGTCATCTCCATCGCCCATGTGGGCACACCTTATTGCTGTACCTAATGGTTCACCCTCCCTGTCATGGGTGCTTTTGTCAGCAGGTGCAATTGTAGTGCTACAGTGTTTGTCAGGTAGGAATTAGTCAGTGCACTGAAATGGCGACATGCACTTAAATCAATGTGTGTCAAGCACTTTGTGCAAGTGCTTCCTACAACTTAGGACTATCAGGCAGTTAAAGTGCATTCACATATGGGTGTGTGTGTGTGTGTGTGTGCGTGCGCGCGCGCGTGTAAACACTATGCCTGCAGATTTGTCCTCTTTGACGATTAACACTGTAATCCATAAACCAAACACTGCTGATTCCGGCACACAGTGAGTATTCCTTCTGTGTGAGCGCTATGGATTTAGCTACCTGTAGTGTCATTTTATTGTGGGTAATAAACAACATTACAGACTTCATATTGCCACGAGTGCAGTGTTATTACCCTTTATTGATAAAATGTCACCTAACAAGGGGCCGTTTAAAGAGGACATTAAGTCAGTTGAATGGCGTTCATGTTCAGGCCACAGGGAAAAAGACACGGGATAGGCAATGAGAGAAAATAAGTACTAGGGATTAATAACCAATTCATTGTCGCCAGTCTACCTCTGCTATCAATAATTTTACTTCAACCGAGATGCTGCGATTGACGTGGCCATCGGCTTCCCTTGGGGAAGCAGTTTTTCCTAACCCAGATGCGGGTTTTTCCGAACCGGGATTTCGATCCGAAGCTGCTCCCACTGTCGTCTCACGTGCGCTCCAGGAACAGTGGTATGAAGAGCAGAAGTAAGGCCAAGCAGAACCCGTGTCCGGTGCATGTCACTAAGTAGGCGTGGCAGTCGATCAGGGAGAAACGGAGTGCGCTTCATGCGGAAAAGGCTCCAGAGTCTGTCATGGTGACAGAGAACTACTCATGGCTATAGTTTATACATTCTTCTCTTGCTTCCTGTAGGTCATACTTCACAGCACAAGGATCTGCCTGTGGAAACATGGCTGTCCATTTTGATGGCGATGCTATATTTGATGGATCGGTCAGGATTAAATCATTGCCTGGGTCTTATTTTATTTTTAGGGATTTTTTTTTTTTTTAATGTACTTAAAACAATTCTTTTGTGCATCACATAGCTTTGTTGCAGGCTTTCTGGCATTTTATGTGACAATGCTTGATGTATGCAGAGTGCAGCAGAAAAATGGCTTTTTTTCTCTAACAAAATCACTTTTTTTCTGAGAGGGTGAACTTCCATATTTCTCTGATGGCCTCCTGTCAAATCCTCAAACAGGGCTTTCTTGCAGGTTGAAGTGAGAACGAGGTGCTTTTTTAACGTGCAGTACAAACCACCCATTACTTTCCATTAAGCCGGAGTAATTTGTGGGGTCAGCCACTGATTTAAAGCGGCGGGAATGTGCTCTAACGGCCGCCCGTCTGTCTTTTGCTCAACGCAGTCAGACTCTGGGTGGAAAAAAAGAAAAGACGCCCAAGATTTAAAGTCACTAAATAACAAAATTCGTCATCTGCGTAATTTCTGCAATTAAACTATAAAAGAAGTATAATAAATGGTCTCCGAGAATGTACATGTAGCAGGCTTGGTTGCAGGCTTTTTAACTGCTGACATCCTTAATGGGGGGCAGATAAAACTGAGTGGGATTTTATCAGAAAGAAGAAACCCTTCTGTCTGATGAAAAGTTCAGAATGTAGCTGTTTTGTCATGAACAGAAATGACTGTGGAATCACTGGAAGGAAAAGGTAAAGAGACAAAGTGAAATATTAAAAGCAGATGCAACAAAGAACTTAAAAAAAACCACAAAGTCTTAAGTTTTAATGTATGGGCCAAAAATATACAGTGTTATCTTTACCTTAATGTGTAAATGATCTTTAGTAGAATCACCAGGTGTTGGATATATTTGCAAATATAAACTTTGCAACACTCTATAAAGCAGGAGCAGCAACCATACAACCACTGCATTAGCGTGTCAGTGTTAATGCTGTGTTTACACCACCCAAAACATTTTAAGTCCGTAATTGACTGGTAATTGACTGGTATTTAATATGGTAGAGAGTGCAAGGGAGGGTACAGCTATGCATGCCAGAATGTACAGTGTGTATAAAGTGTACCCATACATTAGGCGTACCTAGTAAAGTGTCAGGTATGTGTGTGTGTGCATGATACTGCAGGTTGTGTTTGCTATAAATGATGTCTTGATCTTAAATGGTATACCTTGATCATTTTATTAGGCTCTAACAGCCCTGCGGCATACCACGACTCAGAACCAATAAACCGAGCTTGTGTTAATCAAACACTGTCTTAATTAGGATGGCAAACATCTGCCCCTCCGGTCGGCCTTTCCACGTTCGCCGCCGCTTTTGTTTTGCTTTGGGTCACAGACCACCCTGCTCATCTGCATGCTGCCTAAGGTATTTAAATACAGCTGGTGGCACTGGCGAATGCAGCTGAAACCCACGTCCCAGGAGGATGGCTCCCGTCTCCATCGGCATCAAATCTGATTTCACACCTGTGGCTTTATGGTAGGAGCGGGCGTGCTGAGCTGAACAGGGCGTGATACGGTGGGAGAAAGGGAGCACAATTCCTCAAGTGACGTGTGTAAAGGCTATGGTCAGATTCAACCTCTGGGGTTAGACTGCTAGGTCTTCTCCTGGTTGAATGCAGGGTCAAAGGTTAGACTCACAGGTGAATGGGAATGTTACGGTCGGCCTCAGGTGTGAGATTTTTGCCCATGATGGAGAATCAGTCCTTCAAATTGCATAGGCTTAATTATAGGGATTACAGGGCCCAATACCCAGATGAAGCACAACCACTTGCACTTCAAATCTAAATAGTTCTATACTTTTAGACCACAAATTAATTAGGCATGGGTGACTGTGCCATTCACGCATCTTGCAATCATGTTTATATGCCAAAATAAACTAAGCAAAAAAGGCAATATAGGATCATTTTAATGAGTGAGTTAAGGCAAATGCAAGGCTTTTCTGACCAGAGGCTCCGTCCCGTCATAGGACTGCAGTGATGGGAACTGGACAAGAGAGATGCAAGGTGACCTGACATGTGGTCTGACATGTAACAGCCATGTGGCCAGCAAGGCCATTTAAATGACAGTATGCTGCAGGTGTGTGTGAGTGAGAGAGTGTGTATGTCAGTGTGTGTGTCCATGCACATGTCATCACTCTGAAAGATGCAGATCTACAGTAATTATCGAAGGACATTTTCACACAAGAACTTTTTTCTGGACCCAGGTCTGTTTACTTTGTGAGTTCAAAACATTTGGTCAAGTGTGAAAGCTGTTTTTGAGCCCAGGAGCAGTCCAGATCTCTGGTCCTTTTAAAATCTGTGGTCTGCGGTTCGCTACTAGCAAGCTCTGGTTTGGGATTCGCTTCCATCCTCCATCTTTCTCAGGAACCAAAATATTTTGCACAGCATTGTAGGGTGTATTTTAGAGGGGAAAAAAAGCAATCTATAGACATACACTGCAACAAAAATCTCATACAAGAACAGCTCCTTGTTTACAGGTACTCCTGCTCAGTCAAATTCCAGGCAATCTTCCTCACTGCTTCCTCACTGTGTTTGAATCCAAGCAAAATAATAAAAAGCAGCAAATGGATGAGACTTCTTCCTACCAGCAAATGTTACGTATGGAATTGTGCGATCAATGGACGGTTCGGATAGAGTTCTTGTGTGTGAAAGCAAACCAGCGAAAATCGACCTCTCCCTCAAAGAAGCCCAGAATTGGTCCTTAGGTGCACACTCAAGTGTGAAAATGCCATAAAGCTCGTGCCCGAATCTGGAGCCCTTAGTTCTCTCCAGCGTGAGCCTTGGATTGTTGGTGCTTGTGCTCCAGGACCAACCTGTGCACTTCGCCCAACTTCTCTAAAATAAAAATATCTGAAGTTACCTAGCATTTTATGTTTAGATATGCCATAGCAAAAAAAATAAAAAATTTGAATCCCAGCTTCCCTACATTCGACCTCCTGTTATGCCGCTTAGTTTTTGACCTCTCGCGATTGAAGGGCGGTGGTAGTGCTGAACTCTGCTGGAGCTGTCGTCGGTGTAGCAGGTTGCAATATGGCACAAAAGCCAAAGCTGTTTTGTCATTAGTGCAATGATGGGCCTGCTTCCTGTTAGCAGCCGCACCGCCAATTAAAATGGCCAATTACTGTAATGAAGTGGTGCGGCAGGCGATCGAGGGGTGGTGGGTGCGTGGACAGTGCTCTGCCAGGGAGCTGGCAGGAGGCCTGAGGAATGGGTTTGGAAGTGCACGGCTGCTTGGCACGCACTCATGTGCCAAGACTCCATCATAGAGTCCATGGCAATTACTACCCCTCCCCAGAATGACCCCCTGCCACTCAGCATCGCAACTAAAAGCTTGCTTCAGTATGAGGTAGGTGTGTGTGCGCGTGTGTGTGTGTGTGTGTGAGCGCATGTGTGGGTATTTGTATTATGTGCCCATGACTCAAGCTACCGGTTTTGTAATTGGAGTACGAAAGTAACAATTGGTGATGGGTAAACTTAAATATTAGAATTAGAATTCCGGGGTTAAATATTAGAATTAGAATTCCGGGGTTTATGATTTGTTTATGATTTATCATTCATTTATGATTCTGGAATCAGGTATTTATTGTTGTGCTAACCCCCCCCCGCTCCCTCCATCCCTCTATGGCATGGTATTGGGTCTTCTTGGTGCATGATAATGTAGGCAGAAGGTTATCAAAGCCAGTGTAGTTGAAGCCTGTGGTATACACAGACTTCTTCAAACGCCCAAGAGAAAAGGCACATGGACGGAAGGAAAACAAGATTAAACACAGCTTTTCAAATAAGGACCTGGGTGGGTGGGTCATGCTTTGACTATGACTCAGAAAGAATGTCTGAGTGTGTATATTGCTTGCAGTGGCCAGAAACCTTTCACAGGATTTAATTCCCACTTTGATCAATAAGCATATTTTGCCTTGTTTATGCTACCAGTCATGCCTTGGGCTAGGATCTGAGGCTAGCCCTGATATTTAAATGAGCTGTGTTTGCTTGGGCTGAACAGGTTCTGACTAACGTAGCGTGAATGGCTGGTAAGGTTATGCATAATGGTGCCAGATCTTGTGGTGAACAGTCCCTCATGAACTCTTGTTCTGCTTCTATTATGAGCAATGCCCTTGTCACTGAACCCTGCCCATTTCAACAATGTAGCTGCTTTGTATTTTGTCTTTTCACTTTCTGTTTACATTAGCTGCTGTTAGAAAATGGGCTCCAAATGGAATTTCAAATTATATTTAGTTAGATAAATTTGCAGAAATGTGAATGAATGTCTAATATTAGGCAGCTAAATACAAAATCCAAGATATGTATGTCCTATGGATTGTTATGGGAATGATCACCACATGTTATTCAACTCACATTCTGATGCTGAAAATGTTTATATTATATTTATAATATTACTGTGTATTGTCATGGCTATATTAGTATGTGTACAACAGTAGTTTTCAGTAGAAATTTATAATAATAATAATAATAATAATAATAATAATAATAATAATAATAATAATTTATACTAAAAAAATAACCCTGAAAAAAGACAAAACAAAAAAGTTTAAAAAATGAAACTAAGTATTTTATCTTTAATTTCCTGTCTGTAGAAAATTAAGCGATGCAGCATTGTGGAACCTAATTAAAAACTAAGCTGATTTGCAGGGATAAAGCCATAGCTGGAATAATTAGAGCCTAATTTCAGTGAGAAATGGCATTTTTTTAATCATTATATAATTACAATACACTTTGTACTTAATCATACATTGCCTACACTTCATTAACCTATCTACATTTAATATGGCACATGCACCATTATGATCACCATGCACATAGTTCAGCCTGACTGGGGAGTCTTCCCTACTGCAGTGTGACTAAAGGTTAAAACCATGAGGGAATCCTCCAGGCTCAGAAACACAGCAGCCATAGCATGGACTTACCATCAGCTGGGGCAGTTATAAAACCACGTATTCGGGAGCAGAGGAGTCAGAGCTGTCTGGCCATTAGCTCGGGCGTGAGCCAAGGTCCGGACATGCTCGGCAGTCAGTGCCATGTTGCGTTTGTGGCGCGGAGCTGAGATGTGGCGGCGCATAACCTCCCTAGACTCACTGGAGAGCCCTACCAGCCATTTCCTTCCAACTCTCAGTACAGCCACAGGTGATAGTCTGGGCAGAAGTGGGGGGGAAGAGAGAGCAAGACTGTACAGATAGAAGGACTGAGTGATAGTGAAGGAATAAGGTGTCAGGGTGCATTCTTTTTTGCATACTTTATTTACTGTTACACATATATTGAATAGATCAAAACTGATCTGTAAATGACACGATCCACTCAGGATATGACTTGTCATTTGAGATTGTAACTATTATGACCTGTGTACCACTACCACTACCAGTGGTTAAGGTCCTTGACTAGTAATCAGAAGGTTGCCAGTTCAAACCCCACCACTGCCAGATTGCCACTGTTGGTCCCCTGAACAAAGCCCTTAACTCTCAAGTTGTGTTCAGTCAGAATTGTAAGTTGTTTTGGATAAAGGCATCAGGTAAATGTATGACTATTTATGAAAGACTGTACTGGAGTCTCAGTTAGAAAGACAATGTGTCTTTTTTTTAAGTTAACATACCTTTTTTTTCCCCCCATGTTTCCATATTTCATGACTTCAGAGAGTAAGCACATTAATGGTGTCATTACATGGAGATAATATCTGAGAAGCTGGTACCATTTGAAATGCAGGTTAACTGCTGAGACAGCACACGACATAAGCTTTTACATCTTTTTAATGTGCACTACTTTATTAATAGAGATTTACCTCTGAAATAGAAACACTGCTGAGAGGCTGTCAGTGGCATTTTCTTTTCTTTTTTTTACAGCCATGAGCTTATCCAGTGGTAGGGAAAGAAATCTTGTGGGCAGTCAGTGCCTTTCAATTTCTGATGATTTTAAACAGAAGAAAGCAACTCTCACAGTCTGGTTGGTCTGCTACTCTCCTCAGTCAGGTCAGATGATCTAGCACTGTGCTAAAGACCAACCTTTCTGAAGACAATTGTAGTGTCTCAACTGCATACTGCCATCCAAATCCACACACACACGTACACACCCACATGCACACAAAGACGTGCAGACAAACCAAACACAGTTTACTGGTCTATAAAAGATTAGATAACTTCGTTTCCAGCCCACCTACACAATGGATGTCTGCTGAAAACATATAATAAAAAAAACCTCCAGCTCCATAGCTATATCAGTCATAGTTAGTGTCTGCTGTCACCTGGACCCCCTGTTGCCGTGGTTTCACTGGTGTCTCACACCAGCAATCCAGCCCTCTACTTATGAGATCTCCTACCATTTCCCTGCCGAGTTAATGCCTCTTTTAGTGATGAGACATTTTTGACACCTCGAGCATGCAGGTGTCAGAGCGGACGTGATTGCATGGAACAGGTCACAGATGCTGACGATCTCCATCTCCCTACCTCTGAGCACTTGATCCTCATCACGAACTGAGCAGAAAAGACCGACCTACCGCACGAAAACACGCTCCACACATAGTCTGAGACACAGCCACGGAGAGCAGTGCAACAGCAGCGCGATAAGATATCAGCGGGCTCCGTCAAAGCCCAATTTCAAAGGCAGAACCCGTGTCCCATCCCTTATGTTCCATCGAACCTGCATACGGCCTGCCGTCCGCCGTCCAAACTCACTGGAGTCATTTACATCACAGTCTTCCAAAGGACCCCACGCCATTCAGCAGGACTTTGGAAAAAACTAATTAGGAGCGTCTCTTTGTCTCATCGCGGGTCTAGACGCTGCAAGGGTCAAGGGGGACAGCGCGTAGCGCTGTGCTTTCCATGTGTACGTGAGCCCCTCTTTCGCCTCTAACAAGAGGCTTCCTTATGCAGGAGCCTGTGACCAGGGACAACATGGCCCTGCTGACGATTTATTTACAGCAGCTAAATGGCACCACAACAGGAAAATATTCAGCTGCAAAAACAGGGGTTAACTGTTCTTCAGGCGCTGGGTCGACATTTCCTATTATCAAATGAGAGGTGTGAAATGAGCCTGTGCATTACTCATGTGTTGCTTATTTACATGAAAGAACTCTGTGGGTTGCTGCTGGGTCTTTTGTTGTTGGTGTTTTGTTGTTGTTGTTTCTTTTTCAACATGACTAGATTGGCTATGGAAGAAGGAGGCTAGGTGTTGACTATTTACCTTTTATCATGTCCTTTTGTATGTCTTTATGTTTGTGAGTGGGTGTGTTTATGTATGTGTGTGTGCGCACGTGTGTGTACACCCAGGCATGCACATTCAGATTAACAAACGTACAAAGACAATTATCCTTTTACGCTGTAAAAGCTGTAGACCGAATGAAGAGGCTGCTGTAGTCCGCTGTGCTCTCTCACACCAAATGCCCAGCCCGGGCCAAGCTGGCCCCATCTCCCGGGAGTCTGAAAGAATCTCAGATAACAAGCCGGAGGATCCGTAAGCCAGGTCAGTTGAGGACCTCGCGTCGGAGGGCTCAGAAGGGGTCACAAACAGACCCGCCTCCAGGCGTCTGGCTTTTCCCCAGACGCCTTGTTTAGCCGGCGCCCATGGAAATGAGCATCTTGGAGATCAGCGGTGACCTGTCCGTTTCGCGGGAGGCCGTCTGGCCCCGTCGCACAGCTCTCCAGAGCATCGCCTACGCCGTCAATCAGCCAGGTGTGCGCATTCGCTCGGAGCGACTGGCCAGGAAGTAGGCCAAAAGGTGGAAGAGGACAGAGCAGCGGGACGAGAGGGAGGCTGGGTGTCACAGTCAGGGTGCCTAGATCACTCCAGGGTGTTGTTTGAGGATTTGAGCTTACTGGAGGGGGTAGAATGATGTTTGCATTGACACAGAACATCTTAATGCCTTTGGCGTCTTCAGAGGAATTGGATCCAACCACAACAGAATGCAGTGTTTTAGCTTGTTATGTATTCCGTAGTCTTTGCCTTGGTGGCATCAATGTTCATTTAGTTCATCTCGTGACTTAAATATGGGAAGTGATGTACAATGCTGTCCTTTTGGAAATTTCTTTAAGATGTGGCAGTAAAGCATATTTGAAGAATATTACATTTTGCCATTTTTTGTGCTTTTCAGATACCATCTGAAAGGGCAAAAAAATAAACAAACCAACAAACAATCAGTCAATCAACCAATCAAACAGCCAAATCATTCAGTAGATAGAGTGCATTTCCAGTGACAAAGGCAAACTACAATAAGCTGCAGAGAACCAAGGAGAGATGGAATTCTATCATTCCTGCTCTCTCCTGGGAGAACACTCTACATTCTGTCCTATTGTATTCCCTCCCCTTTCTGTTTCTCTCAGGGCCTTTCTTCTCTCTCCCTCACGCTCTCTCTCTCTCTCTCTCTCTCTCTCTCTCTCTCTCTCTCTCTCTCTCTCTCTCTATCTCTCTAGCTCTCTAGCTCTCTCACTCTCTGCATCTCCAACCACCCCTTCCTCCCTGCTAGCCCCTTTCTGTTCACCTCTTTTTATTCACATGCCTCCTTCTCCCCCACATCTCCTTTCCCCTCTCGCCCTTCTGCCTCTCTCTCTCTCTGTCTCTCTCCATCTCTCTTTTTTCCCTTTCCCCCTCTCCCCAGCCTGAGTAAATGTGCAACTGCTCTCTCTCATCACCAGAGCTGGGCCTCTGCTGGGCCCTCCTCCGCTACAGCGGTGCTGGCTCCCCGCCAGAGCCTGTTAGCACTGAAACCCCGCCGATATTCGCACCACTGCCACAATCCCGCCATCCAATCCCCACCAGCCACTCCCTCTCAGCTGGAAGACACTGGTAGAATACCAATGCCATGGAACACGAATCGCGATTAGCTCCCGCCAAACCTGTATTGTTTACCGAGTCCCATATCGTCAGCTTTTTTTTTCCTTTTTTTACCATTCTGTTGTTTGTTTTTTTAAACACCCAGGGTATTAGTCTAATTCCATTGCATTTGCCGATTCTTCCCATTGCCGCCACATGCCCTGTAACCAAGCAGATTGTGTCTGACCGACAGCAACCGCCTAGAAATCAATGTGTTCAATAACGGTGGGTCAAATTGGCAGTAAGCATGTACTATTGTCTTCTTTGCAATAGGAGGGCTGTGGTTGAGGGTCATTGACTTGGTGGGTTACAATTTTCCTGCCCTACAGTTGTTCCCTGGCGACGGTAGCACGGGTGGATTCCAGCTCTCCCTCCTGCACCGCACCGACATCTTCAAACATGCTGATAAAAGTGCGATGCAAATCTGCAAAGATCAAATACCAAACATCTGCATCCAGTCATCATCTCAGATGCTGCTGAAGAACGGGTGCTTGCAGGGGTGTCTTCATAGGATAGAGAGAACGTGAATACACAGAAAGGGAGATATGGTCTTTGCCTCAGAAAAAAAAAGTCTTCTAGAGCAGGATATGGACCTTTAATGATATTCAGCGCTCAGTCCTGTGAGAGCTATTTATGCTGGGGCGTTTTTATGGAGATTTTATGGAAATGGATTTTATCAATTCACAAGATCCATAAGAAATAATAGAACAACTACACATTGATATTGCTTTTTAAAATCATTGCGTGGGTTGGAGTCTGTTCTATTAAATAAGGAGGATCAGAGGAACTCTTCCTCTGAGACAAAGCAAAATTAACATTCTAATCATCTTTAAACCACTCCATTCATTTTTTATGCAGCAGGCATGGTCCAGCCGGTGGCAGGGGTGTGCTGATCACATCAAATACGTTTCCAGCTCCGCAGTGACTATAAACCCCAACCCTTATGCTTTAGAAAGAGCTCCGCTGGAATGCCGTCAGAGCCCAGCATCACCTCACTGTTTAATGAAATCGGCCACAAACAAAGCAAAAACAAACTAACAAATAAAACAAATAAACAACCCACCCATGTGCTAGAATAAATACAAGCACAGTAAGCAGCTTTCTGGGGCCCGTCACTTCACGTCATCTCCAAGATGGTTTTTAGAGGGTTCTTTCGCTGGTGCATTTGTGCACTCTGCTCTTCGCCTCTGATCGGTATGCTGCTCGTATTCTGTGCCATGTCTCTTGCCCCCGGGGGGACGATGACACTTGAAGTGCTCTTCGGAGTGCAATTGAGAGGGGCTTTTAAGGACCCTCTAGAAGTCTTCAGCGTGGCCTTGTGGTGTTTGCCTCTCATCTGCCTTTCTCGCCCTCTCTTTTTCTCTTGCTCTCTCTCAGAATGTCTCTCAGTGTGACCCACTAAAAGCTTTAAACAGCACTCTGAAGGAAATGATCTCAGCATCACTTTCACTTAATGTGCTCCATATAGGTATTTACTCACAAGCATTAGAATCAAACCAAGACTTTTAAGAGATTGCTTAAGCGTTAGGCGATTTAAAAGTACTCATTTACCTTTAAACTTTCTGCTTTTAATGAAGATTTTAGCTAATTAAAACATAAAAGTCCTTATACGCTGTGTCTGGGGGTGGTTCAGGTGTGAAAACACTACTTTTAAGCATCTACAGTCAAAGTGAAGTGGGGCCACCTGACACCAGCCTGCAGAAGCTTTTCTAAATGCCATCACCTGCGTCTTCTGTGTCACAGAGAGCTGCTCAGTAAATCACTAGTATTTGGGTCTCTTTTTCTCTCTCTGCAGACTTCGCTGAGAATATCAACTGCCAGGGTCCGCTCACACTAATTAAGCAGTGCCTTGGCCTCATCATGGCTACATGGAGCTGCGAAGTCTGAGCCGCTCCTTTTTGTTTTCGGACTGAAAGAGGAACAGGGACAGCGGAGCACACTTGGGATAGCAGCCGAGAAATTCCTCCTAGAAATGTGAATTCCTCCAGCTGGACCAAAATTTCTCCTGCTGGATCCATATAGAAGTTTCTGTGATCATCTGCATCCATCTGCAACTTACGTCTGCTTGCAACGCTTGTCAAACCGGACTGGCAGAGAGGTGGTTCGATATATCTGGTACAGGGATTTTATCTGTTGCCGCGGCAAATGTAGCGGGCTTACACGTTTCACCACAGAACTCCTGCCAGTGGGTCTGATAAGGCCAATTCTCTCAACAGCCAAGCCCTACATCTCGAGATCATTTCACAGGAGCATTCTGTGGCCATAGAGCACAAGCATATAGGAGCCAACTCCCATTGCATTAATTAAGATTTGGGCATCACTGAAAGTGACAGCACTACGAGCAATTAGCACCAAATTATTCTAATTAGGGTCATTCCTGTGTGCTCTTTAAAGCAGTCACATCGACAAGCTGTTGAATATGCATGAGGGCCTTTTTTTTTTTTTTTGCTGTTATTTAAAAAAAAATAAATAAATAATGAATTAACTTTTTTTTTTTTTTTTGCATTAGCAGCCAGGCTACCTGAAAGGAAAGTGTAAACACTTCAGCAATTAGGTTTCTCCACTTAGTCCCTACAAACGAGCTGACGTCCGATGTCAGTGCTGGGTACAGTGCAATACTAAGTGCACTGTGTGCCATGAGCATGCGCAAGCCCTTTACACTCTGTTAAATGTCCCTGCCATGTTTATTTTTGCACATATTAAATGTATTATTTATTTAAGGAACTCTTTTGGAAGCTCAGCCCAGTGGCTAAGGGGCAAATGGAAACTGTTGGCATAACATCTGTTTCAGGATGAGCCTGAGCAGTTATTAGGTAGCCGCATGTGTGCTCAGAAATGAAGTGTTGGTGCATCTTTGTTCTGTGGCGCTGGGGCCCAAAGCTGTTTAAACACGATGTCAAATCGAATTGGGACTTTTGCCTGTAATTCCGCTGCGCTGACCCTGCTATTGGGTCTCTGCTGCGTCCCTTTCTAGTAATCATGCGGGCGGCACGCTCGAGGTGGGACCTGGAGCAGGTGTATGCACAGTGGGGGCACCTGCTGGGCACGGGACTGGCCGCCTCACCTCCACGTCCCCTTCGCTCTCTCACGCGGACCCCGCACTGCCGGTGTAGCGTGCTGCCGCTCCCTGCCTTCCCTGTCACACAGCACCATTCATCGCTCTCATTATATCCCAACTGAGAGATACTTCCCAGGAAGCAGGTACTGGGGAGAGGAGTCAGGGGAAGAGGAAGAGAGAGAGCCAGAGCCAATCAGAGAGAAGCCTGAGTCTAATGGCTGAGTGGAGTGTTGTTAAAGGCCTGATAAAGATTTAGATGGTAGTTAAGGTCGGGATAAGGTTTGCCAGATTTTGTGTTTGTGTGTGTGTGTGTGTGTGTATGTATGTGTGCTACTGGTGTGGGTGTGGATGTGTTTCTGGAATTTAGTTTGGTTTTTTTTAGTGCTCGGAGCTGTAAGGGAATGAATGTTGATTGGTAAGGAGCTATAGCACATGCCACACACACACACATACACACACAAACACGGCATGTACGGGCATACTCCCACACGGAGGCGTTTTGTGCATAAAATGAAACCAGTACTTCTCTGGATTTCTATCCCTCTCACTCTCTGCACAGACTTACACTCATACCCTCACATACAGTAATTTAAACATAAAAATACAACTGTCCCTCTCTTACCCTCCCTCACACACCCTTCAACACACACACACACACACACACACACACACACACACACACACACACACACGTGCATTCGTATTCCTGCCCCTTGCTCTTTAGAAATGGCTGTGTGTACTCAGAACATGAAATCAGGTTAAGCCTCTGCTGTCTTCTACAAAGCCAAGCACCTCATCAGTCATCCAGCAGACAGTGGCCCAGCCAAGGACCCAGGCCAGCCACTGCTGTCTGCCTGCAAGGGCCAATGTCAGGCAGCGCATCTTAATGGATAAGACTTCCCAAATCCCCTGTACGACTCCCATTCCCTGCTAAGGAGCCAATGTCTGGGAGAAAAAAACAAAAACCACTTGGTTCTACATACATTGATCCAGCAACAACTGTCGGCATGTGAAAGCAATGGAGGATTGGTGACTGCAGTAGGATGTACCGTGACTGTATGTCATCCCATGCTATTATAAATTAGCTAACATTGTTTCATCATCACCGGTTTGCCTTCTCTGCATGGCATCATCACCATCGCAGTACGCTCTCCTACAGTGTTAAGCTCTAGAGCACATTTTAGCTGTTGACCTTCCTCTTTCTGGATCATATGTCCTCAGTAGCTCTTTCATCCTTACAGAAGCAGGACTTACTGAGTCCCATGGCAGCCATGACAGCACACGTGTGTGTGTGTGTGTGGTCAGGGAGCTGGGATTAATTCAGTGTGATGGCTCCTGGTGGAGAAGCCTTGGTGACGTGGACAGCAGAGTTTTGTTTACCTGACCTTGAGCCTCTAAGTGTGACTGTGACTCTCTGACTATGTGGATTAGCTACTCCAGCCCTCACCCCTCAAGGTAATCCTCTCTCTCTCTCTCTCTCTCTCTCTCTCTCTCTCTCTCTCTCTCTCTCTCTCTCTCTCTCTCCCCTTATTCTGCTCACACATGCACATACTTGATTGATCTGGGGTCTGGCTCTTCAAACCTCCATGATCTACTTGCCATATACAAAAAAGCAGCCTCCATTTCTGCCAGATGGGTCATGCAGGCTAGTGCTGCCCACAGCACCTAAGCACTAGAGTTCAGTGACTAGTTCAGTGGCTACGAAAGGACATGCAAAAAAACTTTCCATGCAAAAGCAGACGATGGAACTTGCCTGCTTGTGGTGTCACGGCACCCTGAGATTCTGCATAAAGACACGTAACGCTGATGTGAATGCTTCGAAGTAGTGAGCAGAAAAAAAAAAAGCAATGAAGCAGCCAGTATAAGCTTTCACATGAAGCTATTTGGATGGCTTCAAATGAATTTGCAATTATGACGTTTTGTTTGCAGGATTTAATTGGTGTGAATGGATGGGAATTGCAATACGAATTACAAAGAAGAGGAAAAGCCTGCAGAAACAGGAAATAATTGCCACTGCGTTTAATCAAGAGTAAATCATGTGTAAGCTAGGGTGTTCACTTGTGCAGTTGTCACCACAGTGGGTAATTTCTTTTTTTTTCATATGGTAAGATGCTTATTCCATGGCAAACATCATGGGTAATTCTCATTTGATGTTTGATATTGCAATCATCTGCTCACTGACTCTGAGACGCCACAGTGTCTGACAAAGTGACAAAAGTGACACGGCTTTTTTTTTTTCCTTAAAAATAAACCTCTGTAGAGTTTTACTTGCAACCAGCAATTAATTCCACATGCCACTCAAATATGCCTTTAGTGTTCATGCCTTCCCGTAATGTTCCTCCAATTCAATTTGATTGTCTACTCACAATCGGTGGATTTATGGAGGGTAATGACAAACATTAATGCTCACTTAGAATTTTCAAGAGGCTAATGGCGCAATACTAATTTGCTCTTGTAATCAGCAATGCACTCCCGAGTCTTCGTTTGTCAGGTTAATGATCGTTAATGAGAGCAGTAGGTCTCTCTTGGTTGAATTAATTAAAGCATAATCCCCTTTGATTGTGACAATCTCCTGCTATCAAGACCGTATACCTTTGACAACTACCTGTTTGTCCATTTCTAAAGCAATAACGTTTATCAGTTGGAGAGAAGCAGCTACATAGAATTTTTTTTTTCTTCAAATTTGCAGTAATGGGTCTACATGAGCTACAGAGAGCAATTATGGTGCATTGTATGGTGGTACTGGAAAATTATCCCTTAAGTGCAATTTACTAGACAGACCCCACTGAGTGTTTAATTTGATTCTCTCAATCGAGTCCAAGTTTATTCCAGTACCCTCTTGGAGAGCTGAGTTCTAAACCTGACCTAACCCACCTGAATCTAACATAACAGGGTACATAGAGGTCTTCATTATGAGTAGCAGGTGTGCTAGTTTGAAGTTGTAGATTTTGAGTTGCAGAATGGGGTTTGGTAGCCATGTCTTTTGTTTATTCTGGTAGAATCCTTCCGTAGTGTGCTGTAAAGAGCTGGATAGATAGGAATCGTAGACAGGGCTGCCACCCATCTGGTTTTCACCAGTCTGCTCCAGGTTTTTGGCAGCAATGTGTGGGTTTCCAGTTCTCACTTCCATTTGTCAATTTTTTGCAGTGTTCTCTCGAATTGTGGGAAGTTGAACAAACAATGCAATCATATTGGACAGTTTCTTTGTCAGTCCTCATTTCCCCTGCCCCCTGCCAATTTTTGGCCAATCAAAGGTCAGGAGGCAAAGTACAGGCAGAAGACACTTTCAGGTTGAGGCTATTGGAATAGACTTCTGGAAAAGGTGGTGACCCTGGTTTTATTTGCTCTTAAACCACAATCAGTTCTGTCCATTAGAATTAATAGGAAAACATGGGATTTTGCTTTATTCAAACAAATATTTTAGGAAATATGTGTGATAGCCAGAACTGATTGTGCTTCAGGAGAAATACTGATTATAAGGCTGGCCAGTAGAAACAGCATCCTCCAGAGCAACACTGTAGTTTATACTCCTGTGGGCTTGAATTCCCATGGAGCTGTCTCTGCTGGCCATGCTTGCCATAGTTTGTCACTGTTTCTGCATGCTTCTGCATACCTTATTTAATGCGTACCTACAGAGATAGACTGTACTGCATACTGTTGTCAGTTTTATTTCACGCATGCTTTTAGCACAGTGTCATGAAGGACAAGCAATGCAGGTAGCAAAAATAAATAAATTACCTTCCTATAGCAGTGCGGTGCAGCTGGGCTGCTACATGTACCGCTGTAGTGCTATTGAATTTCTTTTTCATATGAACTTTCACCTCTCTGCTGCTGCAGCAAACACGTTGTCATCATTACTCACGTCGTATATGTACTGTGCATTCTAAACAA
Organism: Electrophorus electricus; assembly: GCF_041902795.1. Classification (NCBI taxonomy): domain Eukaryota; kingdom Metazoa; phylum Chordata; class Actinopteri; order Gymnotiformes; family Gymnotidae; genus Electrophorus; species Electrophorus electricus. The sequence goes on from NC_137501.1 coordinate 7,573,936, forward strand.
AAACTCCCAGGTAATAAATGCACCTGCCATCCCCTACTGGTCTTCCTCTGTGACACAGTTAATTAAGAGAACCCAGGCTCGCCAAAGAGGAATGAAGCCAAAGGTGTGCTTGTGAATGGGTTTATTTGCACCTGAGCTTAGTGGTGCACCACAGCGACATTGCATGGGCCCGAGTGCAAATCCTCTACACATGCGGATGACATGGCAGATGCCCTAATGCTCATTTTCTCGTCTTCGTTCTGTTTTCTCTCACGCTCTCCCCTCCCGATCGTGCCTTTCACTGTGATTCAGTTCCTTTTCATGCTTTGTCACCTTTCTCTCTCTCACTCTCTCCCCCCTCCCTTTTCTTTGTCTCTCTCTCTGGAGATCATACACTTATGAGCTCACTCTTGCTTGACGAGGGCTGATCTTCAGTCTTGAGTGAGAGCGTGAGAGATTTCCCAAGCCTCCCTCTTATCAGACACATGCTACACAGAAGGCCCTCGTGACACCTTCTATTTTTAAAGCAGGAGTTTATGACGTGTGTCAGTTCATTCATGTACATTACAGGTGAAATGAGGCATCCCAGCATTCTCTCGCTCGCACTGAAAGTATGGGTATGGTAGTCCGCATTTTGTTCTCATGCCTCATCACCATATTTGTGGTCAGCATTTGTTGTAGGCATATGTGTGCAGCAGATGATAACGGTGGCTTGTTTTGTTTGGATATGTGACCATATAACTTTTGCAGAAACTGGAAAAATACCAAACCTCACTTTCTGTGCCTGCAGATATTTTTATATTGATTTAGGTGTAACGTTCTGGCTGCAAGGGCAAGGTCTAAAAATACTGCACGGCTCCTTTTTTTTTTTTTTTACTTTTCCATGTCTATTATTAACGTTTCATTATACTTGTCAAGGTTATGTAGTAACATGTGGAAGCAAACCTCAGTAGACAATATTTTCATTATGGTGTCTTTAGAACTGTCATTCGATTTAAAAGTCTCTGCACAGCAAAGAAAATACTGACAAGACGTTTCTCCACTTCCTGAGTGGAATTTGCTCCAGAGTTGCAGTAATTTTTTGCACCTTTCCCTGGCCGTCTGTCTGTATCAGAAGACATCCCACTGTCACATTCCGTACTTAATTCATTCACCAAGGAACTTTCGGTAAGGCCATGATATTTCATTTCTCATCAATAGCGACAAACTTTTCTGTGCCCATTGTCTTCATTTAATTTGATTAAGTAGTAGGAGTGTTTACCGTTTCTATGACCATTATCTGGGGAGAAGCCAATATCAAATAGCAAACAGACCCAACTCAATAAGAGGGCTAGGCCATTGCATTTAAATGAGAAAGATGGGACACTAATTGCCTCTGGAGTTGATTCAAAGGAATGATCACAGTCTGTGCTATGTGTTTTGCAGATGTTAATGAATGCGAAAGGGATCCTTGTAAACATGGAGGCATCTGTACCGATCTGGTGGCCAACTATTCCTGTGAATGTCCTGGGGAGTACATGGGAAGGAACTGCCAATATAGTAAGTATTTGGCTTTTGCGGATTAGATGTCAATTTGCTAAAACTTTCTGCTTTACCATAGCCGAGCAATGCTTCAGAGTTGGACAAGGTCCTTATTGCAGTGGCAGTGCTGCAACACTTCAAAGACATGCCCTGATAGAATGGCCCAAACTGAATACCCACTTAAACACACACACACACACACACACACACACACACACACACACACACACACACACACACACACACACACACACACACACGTGCACATACATATGCAAACACGGAACAGTGACATGGACACATTCCACAGTAGGCAAACTCCAAACATTGCAGCGATGGTTATATAAGGGTTAATGTACTTCACAGTGAATTTATATGCTCTTTTTGCATAATTTAACTGGTGTGGAACTGAATAAAAAGTGTGATCTTGATAAGTATCATTATCAAAGGCATTAATGACAAGACATTGCCATTTAATTACACCTGCTATGCTATTTACTGCATATCAGTTATATTGCTGTGTCAGTGCTTTTTCTAGACAGATGGTGATAGGGGGCAAAGGTGATTGTAGAGAGAGAAAGAAATACTCTCCTCACAGATGAAATGCTCTATCACCATGAATCAGGAGAGGATATTACTTTTCCTCCAGTTATTTGAGATAGCTCCATGCATTTAATAAATGAAAGACAAAGCCTCTCTTTCTCCTATCAAGTTTTTCCATTATTACTATACAGACCAAGAACAATTTCATTTCAGACTTCAAAACATCAGTCTAAAATACATGGACAGAATTCCTCACCCCATTCAGAAAGCACCTTTGAGCCTTGCCTAGATTTATCATATTCGAATCACGCATGCATATTCATAAAGCACTTAAAACACACTCGTATTTGACACTGAGGGAAACAGGCAGTGCCTGCACAGAATGGGAGTGACCCAAGCCCTGTCAGGGAGTTCACCAGCCACTCCCCTCGGCCCGCACTGCTAACGTCGGCTGCGGCTAAATTCCATCGGGCCATTTGACTGGCACTTTCTGTCCCTTGTTTCACCTCTTTTGTCAAGAGGATTCTCTGCCACCTGCTCCACTCTCCATGGCTGCCCTTGTACGCAGAAACATTTGCATGGTGCAAGTCGAAATCATGGCCCCCTTTGTTCGAGAGAGAAGGCAACGGGTCTTCCTCTCGAGGATAAAAAAAAAATGTAAATTTGCAAGAGAATACAAGCGAGCGAGAATTTCTAGGCATGCGGAAAAGCACGCACACATTGGCAGTCTCCATATTGCTTATGGTAAGTGCGATCCATTGAAACATGTCCAATTTCTATATGGATGGAGCTTGAATAAATGAACTGGAAGTGCAGGACTAGACAGGGGAAATAAAATGCAGCAGAACTATAGTGCCTATAGTTTTCAGCTTTGTTCCAACAGTAGCAATCTGCATTAAACAAATATATCTGATGTCATGACATTTTCAGAGAAACCACTCTGCAACGTCATATTGCATAAACCTGTATGAAACCACTTAGCTCCATGTATTTACCAGAATAAACTAGGCCTAAATCAAACACTTTTTTTTGAGTCAAGCATTTCACAGGGTTTCAGCTGATTTTAACACCCTTCTGGGTGCTGCTAGACAGGTGTCAGTTGCACAGGTGTTTGTCAAATTAATAGAACCCTGCAGACAGCAACCTTCTCCCCATGAAGAAAATGTCACTACAATTTGCCTTGACATTTATTCTGGGCCAGCGTGCTACACCTGAACATATTGTCAGAATGTTTGCATATTTGCAATTGCCCCTCAGTAGCACAGTGTTTGAAATTGAACAGTCTATATATTTTGCCCTGGCAGTGTGTCTCCATATTACAGTTGTGGTTGCACTGCATGACTTATGGCTTCTGAATGCATACTAATTTGAACTTCAAAATGTTACAGTTTATAGGAAGAGGAAACACAGGCTTATAACTAATTAAACATAACTTAATGAGGGTCTGACAGGGGTGTGGAGCATTTTAGCATTATTGTACTAGCTTTCATAATACCCTTTTCTGACCATGTTGTAGGTATCGTCAGTACTTCTAAAACATATTTCCAGTTGGATATGTCATAGAAATATAGTTTTAGATCAGTTATAAAGTAGATAACCACCACCTGGTGTCACACTGTCAAAACCACATAGTAACAAGGACTTCATTGGACAAAAATGAAATGTGTCATTATCCATCCTCCATTCCTGCTATTGTCCCTAACGTTGATATAAAACAAAAAACATTGTATTCAGGGGCACTGAAGTTTGGTCATAGCCTTGGATCTGTTCCAGTTTGCTCACTCATATAAGAAAAGAATGAAATATCATGATGCATATTGTGTCAAGTATCGTGATATTACAATTTTGCCACACCTCCCACCTCTAGTTCATCTGCAATATACTGCCGTATTGTCTTGCAAAGCTATATCTGGTAGAAATGAGTCATAAGGAAACAATCTCAGTTCATCTACAAATACTGCAATATTTCTATGGTATATATGATAGATGGGAAGCATGATGAATGGGTGACAGATCAGTTTTTCTTACTGCCAGAAATCTGCTGGCATGATACTGGTAAAGAAAGATAGAACAAGGGAACAGTGTGCAGGTGAGTAGCTTATAGAATGGCCATCTGTCTACCCTAGTACCTGTCTGCACTCTAAAACTTCAACCCCAACACATTATCAGGAGGGTATTTTGGGTGACTGCTTGCATTCTCTCACAGTGAGGTTCAATACTTGAGAGTCAGTGGAAAAAGCTCCCTACAGCTCAGGCAGAGGTGTGTTCTCTCTGTGTGTGTGTGTGTGCGTGTGTGTCTGTGTGTCTGTGTGTGTGTGAGTGAGGGAGAGAGAGAGAGAACGGGGAGAGAGGGGGAATACTTGTAAGAGAAAAAAACAGGGAAAAATATTGAGATGTTCCTGTGAAAATCTCAGCAGGTCTCCCTCATAACCACATGCAGACAAGCAGAGAGAAATCTCCAGTACCTTCACTTACTACATTATTCACATTACCTCACCATTCCATGGAGTGCTGAGAAACGTTTTAATCCATCTTCAAGAAATTAGCTGTTTTTCTTTAAGAACTGCAATTCCAAGTAACACTTGAAATGATAATGTTAACCTAGTTACTCCTAATTTCACATGGCAGCATCTTAGTATTGGAATGACATACTGAAATAGCAGTATGTACCAAATCCCATTAATTATTCTAATGCGCTGCAAATGTCCAATCTGCTTTTAACGTAGAAATGATATAGACTCTATTACAGGTCAGCACAGGATTGTTGTGGCTATATGGAGAAAATACATGATATATTGAAATGTATAGATCTCTCATAAATATCCTCACCTTCTCCCAGAAAGGCTCTCCTCTTTCACTCCCTCATTACTCCCAGCACAGCAGTGAGAATTGTGCGTGCTGCTCTAATTTATGGCAGTGACAGGCAGGTGGGTGAGGGGATTTAGCTGCCTCGGCGCTGGTGCGCTGTCCTCAGCTGGGGCCGCTGTCTGACTGCCGTCAGGAGGTCAACGCTTGCGAGCGCCCCGCGCGGCTGCACTGACGGGCCTCTGTCAGGATTCCTGCCCAAGCTGGCCGACCGGCGGCAGACAGGGAACATTTCCCCGCAGTTGCCGGGCTCTGCCGGCAAAGAAACACATAAATCAGGGTGATAGGGAGAGAGGTAGGAAGAGGTTCTCCGGCTCTTAAATGACAAGGACACGGCAGGGATGCCAGCAGACGCACATTTCTTGTGTATAAATATAAAAGTTTTCTTTCAAATTTTACTTCGGAGCTGGTATCTGGGGCAAAGGAAGTCCTAGCCAGAGAGGAGTCACTTTAATTAGCAATCAAGTATATAATGTTACTGTCATCCCTGCACCAGAGAATGCTTTAGAAGCTTAGTATAATGTAGCATATTTAAAGATGAGTGTGCAGGTATTAAAAGTGCACCATGGAGCTTTTGAAACGAAAGTCTTTGCTGTTCCCTTTTTTGGATAAAGAGGGGGGGAAATTAATAGAGGGGATTAGTAGTGTGAGGAAATGGATATTGTTTTGACATTGCTGAACTTTGGGACCATGGCTTCATTACAAAGACAATGCTCATTATGTATATGGGTGTCATAAGTTTATCCCATGACATTACCTTACCCTGATTCCTCACAAATCCCACTTTTGATTGAAGGATAAAAGGGGATGAGCCAAAACAGAAATGCCACGGATCGCCGCAAATAACACCGAGCGATTGAAAAGGATAAGCACCTCGCTAAATATTAGCATTCAGCTGCTGGCATGTGTGGAAGGCAGTGAGGATGTCAAGCCACAAATTGAATTGAAGATGTATATCAACACAATGCCCTGTGTTCAGCCCCAAACAACTGGAGCATGGCAAGGCCAAGGTATTCCTCATTCTTTTAGATAGGAAATGCTAAAAATGGTAATAGATTTGGATATTCAGGGTCATAACTCCTCCATGGACATTTTAAATGTTCTTTTAAATTAGATATAGCACTATGTGATGTGGCAATTTCCATCCATTTGCTATGGACAACACATAGAAGATCTTGAGATTAATGGCCTTCCTCAGCACTCTAGATTCAAACCATCCCTATCTTTTTGTTGTTGTTGTTTTTTTTTTTTTTTACCAGTCTAGTAGCTTACTAAGATCCTGTCCATATGAAACCATTTCATCTCAACACCCACTTAACATTCTGCGAAGCCCTGGTCATAAAGTTTTTGGCTTGTCAACATCAAAGAAGCTTTCATGTGGGCAATCGCTGGATGAACGAATGGTCTCGTGCTTTTCCTACATTTTAGGCGAGTAAATTCAGTGCAAGTCATGGGGTGACCATTGTTCACATATTTATTTATTTACTTAGCTAGCTAGCTAGTTCTGTGTTTGCCGTTTCACGTTATAAGCACTAAAGCATGAGATAGGATTAAAGAGACGGCATAAATGCATTATTACATCGCTACCCATTCCATCAGAAAGCACTGAAATGTAAAAGGCTTTTTTTCTAGTGTCAGTGAAAAAGCATTCCTGCTTGTAAAGAAACACATTTTGTACTAGAAGTACAAGTGTTTTATGATAATAAATTAAGACAAAAAAAAAAATCAATTATTAGAAATCTGATATGTGCAGTAGTAAAACTGTTGTCTGATAGGTGAGTTTCTACCTAGCAGGAAGTTATTTGGTTTCGCTTGGCGTCCTGTTCTCTACTGGGTATGATTTACAAACATCAATAGCAGGAAAGCTCCCAAAAGCCAGCCTTCAGACCTTTCAGTTCTCCTCCACACTGGTTATCTGTCCTGGGCATCAGGTTTCTCATCATTGCCATTGCTTTGGTGCTGTCTCCAAACACATGTTCATTAGTGGCCAGTCTCCCTGGGTCCTTGTTATTTCTCTCTGGGCTCTTGATCTAGATCAATTTGTTAGCATTGCATTACGCAGGTGACTTGCAGGGCATTAGCGCAGGCTAGACCTTTGCTTAGTACTCTGGGCTGCTGTGTGTTATACTAATGGCTGTTGTTGACAATGTCCGAGAAAAAAAAATGTTTTTGCCCTCACTGAACAACACAGTAAACAGATGCATATATGCAGTTGTGTTAATGAAATAGCACCAGTCACAATGCTGTGGTTCATGTAGCACCTTCACAATTGTCCTTTATTATTAATTTTTTTACAATAAATAAAGGTCAGACAGTGCTTTTGATATCACTTTGTAACTTCTCATGTTGTGCATTACAAGTCTGAACCTCTTTTGCTGCCTACATGAGCACTGCATTTACATTCCAGTGGGCATGCTGTTGTATTTAATACCCTCATTCATTTACAGCTGGCTTCCTGGACAAGACATGTGATGCTCATACAATTCAAAGGTGTAATTGTTTGACAAACACTTTAAAGGAATTTGCTGTGCAGTTGGAGGAATTACACTACAGACAGAACCGCCGCTCACACACCCCCACTGGGCCTGTCCGCACATCGGACTCTGTGATCCAGTAGTTACTCTGCTACAAACATTTACTAGCTCCGCACCAGCATGAATCGTGTCCGCTCGAGGACATTGTCGACATGGCCGCTAACATTTGCAGACATTTGGGAGGAAACATCACCGCTGACTTGCCACTCTACTGCAAGAGAGAGAGAGGGAGAGAGACAGACAGAGAGACAGAGACAGAGAAGGAGAAGGCCTTGAAACTGAAATAGCTTAAGTAGTTTCAGGAGAAGGGACTAGGAAGGTCGTGGAGGAGATACGAACCTGGTTTCTTCAGCGCTCTCCTCTCTCGCCTGTACTCCACCAGGAGAAAGAACAAGAGGCCAATTCCCTATCAAGAGTCTTAATAACCAGGCTTCAAAATCTCTTTTCTTTTCTCCCAAGCGAAGGAAGCCCAGGCCAAGGACAGATGGTTAAGAGGCGAAGCTACTGCTGGAAGGCTAAGTGCCGCTGTATCGATCGGGGATGTTTGCTAATTGAAAAACTTAAATGAATGTAAACAGAGGAAGTGAAGTTGGCAGTCGACTGTGTGGGATATACGTAGGCCTTATGAGTGCTGAAGGGAGCTTCAGAATAGACGGCTTTGACTCAAGTTGTCTTTACATCATACACTTTTACTGTTTTGTTCCCACACCTCTACACACTTATTGGCAATTCGACCTGGGCATTTTTTTTATATGCTGTGAAATGCATCACATACACAAAACAAAGGGATTTCATTAACAAAGACAAGGACATTCCATTTTCTAGGGCGATAATTTCATGGCTGCTCTAGGGCATTAAACGCTAGATTTCACTCATTTTGTAGGGCGCAAATGCATTTATTGCAATTTGTTAATTTGTTGAACAGACATAAATGTGCCTGTGCCAAGGTGAATGTAGTGGTACAACAAGGGGTGTGACATTTAAAAATCCACTGGTGCAACATTCGTTTTGATCCCATTTTGTCTTAATATTTTCTCTCCTCCGACCTGCTCTTATCACAAACACAAGTGCATCATGGAGTTTTCCTCACTCCAAGCAGCCACAGAAAGATGTGTCTAGTTTCTTACAATGGGATTTTGACAGCGAACATCACCCCACTAAAAATATATCTCCAAATTACTAGCTAAATTCAAATGATTTAATAATTTTTTCACAAGGATAAACAATTCTATTGTAACTGTTAATTGTGAATCAGACAATTTGTGTGCCATTACACATCGACAATTATATAGTTTAAATAATTTAGTCATAGCACATTGTGTAAACAGTAATTTTATTCTCATCACAGTGAAAACAATAATAATGAAAATAATAATATGCATTACTAGAATTATTGTTGGTATTGTTAATAATTATTGCGTTATTGTTGTCAATAACAGTTTTTATTATAAAAAGAAGAGAATATTATGTAATATAACCCCATGTTGCTATGGCAACTCTGTAGTTCCCTGACAAGTATGTCTCTTCCCTCACTGTATCGCCAGGTCATGCTAGGCTTTTAAGGGGAACGAGAAGAGTTTATTTGATTGGATATTGTGGTACCATGCCTAACTGCACCTGTTGTTCATGTGCTCAGGCTAACCCAAGCTCTTTTGTAATTGTGGCGCTCTGAGCCGGATTAGTGTCTTTGCCGCCAGTCATGAAAATAGCAAACAACATTTCTGCCAAACCCATGTGCCTGTGCACCGTCTTATGCCTTATTCCTGCTCTTCTGCTGTGTCTGCAAAAATAGAGCCCCAAGTCTTTAAATCCTTTAAAAATATAATTTCTTTAGTGCAGCCCAGATGTTGGACATTTAATTAAGTTATACTGTTAAAAATGATATCATAGGCAATTCAAATAAAAGAGCAGTTCCACATTTTGTTTGTCAGACATTGGCAGAATTTCAGCACTACAAATGTTAGTGACAAAAGTTAAAAGGAGGTAAAAACTAAGACAGAATCCTGAAACAAGGCAGATAGCATTTCTTTATGTATGTTACACCTTTAGAAAGCTTAATGACATTTATTTCTAAAGAAGCCACATGTTTTAAATGTTCACACAGCAAAAGCATTTTAGCCCAATGGGATTCATGAACTGTAAACCAGCCATTCTGAAACAAAACAAGGTGTCTTCTAAAGAAATCCTCAAAGCCTTGTTTGTGATGGAAGTCCTCACACCACAGGATCCTGACAAAGGCACTGGGGACCTTCAGTACTCAGAAGCTGTCATCCAAGGTTACGGTCATTCCCACTTTTATGGGAGCGAGTACTTTAAGGCCATAATTGCCATACATGCTAACAAACCCCCCCCACCCCACCCCACCCCCGCGGAGTGGCCGAGTCTCCTGTAGGGGATAGGGACTAAGAGCAAGTATCTACCTCAGAAACAGGATAAGCTATAGCCTTTCAGCACTTTATCACTGAAAAGCAAGCAGTTTTCAATTTCAAATGAAGTCAAGGTCATTAGGTCAAGGTTATTTGAAAAGGCACACACTACAGAATAACCTGGGAGCAACAGCACTACACAGGTGCAACGTATGATGTGTTATGTTGAGTCTGAGTTCCATGTTAAACACCCAACGCCCAAGCCTGAAATGTATAATTTAACCTCTGTTTGCTTTTATCTGAAACAGGGAGTGTGCAGATTTGATGATGTCCTCTCTGTGTCTTGGCTAGAATGTTCTGGCCCGCTCGGCATGGAGGGAGGCATCATCTCCAACCAGCAGATCACCGCTTCCTCCACCCACCGCGCCCTATTCGGCCTGCAGAAGTGGTACCCCTACTTCGCCCGCCTCAACAAGAAGGGACTGGTGAACGCCTGGACAGCCGCCGAGAACGACAGATGGCCCTGGATCCAGGTAACAGATGCCCGCACAAGGGTCCGTTAGCGTCGAATGAATGCGCAGCTAACCCAAACACTCACACACGCCGCAATGGCCAAGCCAGGCAGCTTAACGAGAGGCTCTCGTCTTGTCTTGTGGGAGACGCAGCGGATCTGTTCTGAGATCAGTGGCGCTTTGTGCACATTTACATGGTAGCATTTAGCATTCGAAGAAGAAAAGTACCAAAACTGATTCATGTAAATCTCGATACAGTCAGCAAGCAAATGTTTGGTTTTTTTTGGTCCCATCACTACGAACAACATTTCTGCCACTGTTGGCAGTGGAAAACATTTGAATGATATCCCATGCAATCACAAGTCTCAGACCATTGGCTTTCCCTTTCCCAGCAAGTGGCTTCCTATCTGACTCTTTCCTTAAGCAAACCCTCGTAAAATGCAGAACAACATATGCTTGATTTAATGAGTTTTCTCAATGGCATCTGTTGTCTGCACAGCACTGTGTAAAGCCCTTTACCCTTTAGGAATACATTTGAATTAAATGTTTGGAACTTAGTGTTACCATATTCGCTTCTGATATTGTCACACTTTGCTGGTTTATAGTCTGATAAAATACCAGGATAAATTTCTTGGTATTTACAGGATTTTGCATTCTTTCCCTTTGTATGGGAAATGGGACAGATCAGTAGAACTCTTGTGAAAGGCAAGGCTCTGTGTTTTTATTGTTTTGTGGATTTTTGTATACCTACTTTTGTATACAAAAGTATACCTGTTTGTATACCTATGCTTTTGTGTGAAAATCTGTTTAGTTTCAGTTTATTTCTGTAGGGTTTTTCATATAAAAATATGCATTACCAGCATTTGACAGCATGTTTTGATGGCATGTTTGCACCTTGGGAGTATACCCATGACTTAGGGGTTTCTAGCGCCTTGAACTACATGCTCTATGCTCTCCATTTTAGGTCAATGTGTGAAAGCATATTATTAGACATGGTATTTCATAGGTTTTTTTTAACTGAAATAACCCTGCTGAAAATAGCTGTTAAAGAATGAGATCACCTACACCTACATGCAGTTTTAGAGGTTTATAAAACTTTCCTGGATTCCACTTAGGTGTTATTACAGCCACAGTTTGGCTATTTCAATTTTAGCTTAATTTAGTAGCTATGATAAACCAGAGATTTATTATTATTATTATTATTATTATTATTATTATCTGGCCATTTATTTTTCTCCCACGTTCCTGCAACTTTAAGAACATACTCTAAGCAAAATACATTTAAAAAAATATATCTTTAATATATACAGACAGAGAATACAGCCAATGAAGGCAGCTGGCTGTTTCCCTCAGTGACAGTGACAGGCTCGGAGAGTAAGACAGGGAGATGGAGAAGCAGTGAGGGGAGATGAGGGAACATGAAGTGCTTTGGGTGTTTGTCTGACTTTAATGATGCCATGTGGGAGAGTGAGCTTGGCGCTTTGGAACAGTGCACCGGGGAGTTGCAGGGGAACGAAGGGTGAGTCAGGATGGGGGAGGATCCGGGGTGGAGTGGGGGGGTACAACCTCGGGACGAAGGAGGATCCGGGGCGGGATTGGGGAGGATCCGGGGCAGGGTGGGGGGACAGCCCGGGGACAGTGGGACAGTGGACAGTGGGCGGGCTTACATCAACACGCTCCGATGATTGGCACGTGACCTCTTTTCGCCATGGCGACAGGAGAATCCTGGGTACGCCACTCACATGGCGGGTTAAATCTTAAGGTGCTCGTGCACCTTTCTGACTGATTCAAACTGGTCCACTCCCTTTTTCCCCTCTCATCTCTCCTCCCCTTTCACTCAGTGCTGCCTAGGGTGATGTAATATTCAGTAACAAATAAATCACACCAGCACCTACAGCTGTTAATAATTGATCACAGAAATTTTGTTTACTGTTGTTTGTGTGTGTGTGTGTGTGTGTGTGTGCATGTGTGCGTGTGTGTGCATGTGTGTGTATGCGCACGTGTGTGTGTGTTTGTGTGTGTGTATTCGCACAAATGGGTGAAAGTGAGTTAGCGATAAAACAGGGAGGAATGGGGAGAGATTTGTGTGTCGTGTATGCATCTTCACTGTCTCATCGTCTGTGATTGGTTTGTGTGATACTCAGGGGAAATTTGTTCTTCCTCGGAATGGACGATTTGTATTTCACACTCTAGACAATTTAATGACTGAAGGATTGATGTTTAGTTTAGTCCTTCTCTCTCACACTCAAACAGGTCATAAACACAAAAGAATATTAAATAAAAAAAACATTCAGTTTGTTTTCTGCAGTAATTGACAATTACTGAGGTTATGCATAAGGTAAAATAATTAAGCTACATGGTAGTTCATTATTTTACTGTAGCAGCTGCATTTGTGGCTTTAGGAAGTACAAGGTCTGCCTCAGTGTCAGTGGCTGAGTGTCAGGACCCATCCCAGTGCTTTCTCTTCCTTTGCCTTTCGACCTCCCTGCTGCTCTCTGAGCTACAAAGTATCCATCTACCCATGAGCTACACCTCAGCCTGGAGTGAAATGAACGCTGCTTTGGTGCAAGAGCAGTAACTCAGGCCGTTTCTGACGACATGGTCGGGGAGGCCAGCAGTAAAACACAGTAAGTGGAGTTAGCTCACGCTCCACTAGTCTTTCAGCCATTCAGCCCAGTGACCAAACGCTTTCTAAAAGCAAGTGCTGTTCTTCTGATGCCCATTCTGTGTTTAGGACATAGAATGGCAGGATGGCATAAAGGCAAGCTGATGCCATCACGGGAATGTCATCAACAACAAGGAGCTGAAAATATGGAAATAGACCCATCAAAACTGAGAAGCACGTGAAGAGACAATGTAGACCATATCTTTCCTCACATCAGCCATATCATTCATTCATTACCAGAACTGATAAATATACAGAAGCAAATAGCATCTTAAATATGTATTTATTTCATTTGCTTGTACTTCATATCTCTCTCTTACACACACAGAAAGTTACACACACATACACACAGGCAGGGGCAACTTGTGAAGAAGTCAATGCTAATGCAGTGAGTAGGCGTGTGCTGAATGCCCTCATGGGTGTTAGCTTGCAGTTATACGCAACTGCTTGACTGAAATGATCCGTGTGGCTACCTGCAACCACATTTTTGGAGTTGCGGGGGTGGGGGAAACCACGTCTCTGCCTCGGCAGGGAGCCCAGATATTTGAAACGTTCTGAAAAGTGACTTGAAGGATCCGGTGTCATGTTAAATGTTTAGCCCCAGTAGGTTTAAGTGATTCAGTTCACACACAGGTGTAAGGCAGGAGCGGAGAAAGAGAGGGTAGCCATGGAACAAACTGTACTGAGGATGAACTCAAAACTGGACAACTCCATGGATCTTTAGACATCATTGCTTATCTTTTTTTTTTTTCTCAGAGATCATCTATTTCTTTTTGTCTGACTAATGTCTCTCATCTATCTGTGCATGGAAATGTGCAAGCATATGTCTGTGTGTATGTGCAGAGTGGTCTCCCTTCCCATCCAAAGCCATTGCCCCCTCTCCCATATTCCAGTGGCTGGCGAATAGAGACAATGATGACTGAATGACTTGCATCTGACTGGGCGTCAGGCTGATGGACGGCTTCTGGGAGCCGCAGCCATTTTCATGTCAGTCATATGCGGCCCAAACAATTTCCTCAAAACTGACAAATATTGTGGCGACAGATGTTCCCTCTGCTTCCTGTGACCGTGCCAGAAATGTGCATGCATCACTATTAGATGAAGTGACTCCAACATCTGTGGCCATTATGGCTGTGATGCATTGCTCCAATTACCAGTGTTATGGCCTTTTAGTCACGCCCACCTAATTCCTAATTGGCCACCATTGTTTGAGCTTTAGGGAAACAAATGAAAATGACAAATGAAAAGTACATTAATTAGAGAGCAGTGAGTAAATTGAAAGGCCTACAGATGTGCTAGATGTGTAAAAAGGATCTTGTCTCGCTGACGAACTAGATACTTAGGACAAATATGAACTGTGTCCAGAAAGTCTAACCTTTTGCATCAAGAAAAAAACAATTAGCTAAATTAATATAATGATTAAGCGTATTCAGATATCCAAAACTGGAAGTATACTGACTTCATTCTATTATAAGGATCCAAATTCATTCATTTTTCTTCAAAAACGGAGCCAAAAAGGACCATTATTTCACCTTAGTAGTGTGCAGACAGTTGGGCAGCAGTGTGGAGAACCCCTCAAGCCCTTCAGCTGGAAGGGCCCATGTTCTCTGCTGGTGAGACCTGTGATGCAGATTAATGCCAATCCTGCCACCGTGCTCCATGCATTCAGCAGCAGGACTACAAATCCAGCCATACGTGACGTACGACCAAACATTAGACCCGCTCACCGTACGTTTAATTGGATTTTTAAAAAAGCCCAGGGGGCCCCCGCTGGATGACTAAATAATCTCTTTCGTGCCAGATGAGAATACGGCCTGAGGCGTAATGATACGTATTTGTCTCAGAGCGGTGGGGCCAGCGAGCCATGCGGCCGAGGGCCCCTTTGATGCATCTCCGTGGAGATTGCTCAGATAGAAGAGCACATCTAACCAGTGATTTGTGCAGGCTGCAGGGAGAGCCATCGCTTGCCCCGCTCTAACTTGGTGAATTAGCTGTCGTCAAGTGCGGCTGACGGCCGAGTTCTCGCACGTGTGCATTATCCACCCCCACCCCACTCAGTGGTATAACAAATCACTTTATGCTGTGTATCATAACTATTACTTTGCCCTCGTTTCATGGCTGCCTGTGTGAAAGTGCCGTCGTTTTCTCCGCTCCCGCCCCTTCCATGCTCTACAATAACCCCTTGCCCAACATTCACACACACACATATACACACACTCAGAGGCAGGGCTACACCTTAGGCAGAGCGTCACTAGCTTTGACTGACTGCTCTCACACGCCATTTCAAGGTAGACTAAATGCCTCAACCGCGTGCAGGGTCTCTAGGCATTCTGTGTAAGTAAGATAGACGAGTTTGTGGCGTTGAGTGGTGCAAGAGTCCTTATCAAAGCCCAGGAATTTACAGGCCTGCTGTGTGCTCAAGGATGACAGCCTATGTGTTGATTCAGTTTGTACCAAGATGAATTGAGACCAGCCAAGATGGGACAGAGCCTGTGTTTATGTATGAACAAGCACATGTAATGTACATGTATTATGTGTGCTCTTAGTATGAGGCATGTTGTACATGCAAATAAGCTGGAAACTCACTGCATCCATGATCTGTTGCTCTGTTATTTCCTTTAATACAGTCTCTCTCTGTCTCTGTCTTTCTCTCTGTCTTTCTCTCTCTCTCTCTCTATCTATATCTATCTATCTATCTCTCTATCACTCTCTCTTGGTCTCTCCTTTTCAATCTGCCCTTTTTTGTGAGCCTACATAAGAAGGTCACCACCGATTACCTCTCTTTCTTCCTCTCTCTCTCCCCTGTTCTCTTTGTCCTCTCCCCCAGATAAACCTGCAGAGAAGGATGCGGGTCACGGGGCTCATAACCCAGGGGGCCAAGCGCATCGGGAGCCCAGAGTACGTCAAGTCCTACAAAGTGGCCTCCAGCGATGACGGCAAGACCTGGAGGACTTACAAAGTCAAGGGCACGGACGACGACATGGTGAGATGCCTTTTTCATTAGCGGCTTGCACCTCACGTCATGTCAAAACCACTGCCACCCCTCCCGGTTTAGTGGATCCTTAGCCCAGAGTTTTTCTTCTGTTTGGAGAGGAAGGAGTGCCACAGGTGATGCCGGGCATGGGTGATTATTTTTGATGGAACCCCTCCCTGCATCTCCTATCAGCCAGGTTCTCTTTCCACTGCTAATGTAATTTTTTGTACAATCTCCTCTAATAACTATGGGTGAAAAATGCTGTTCTCTGTTATGTTGTTGTCTGCTTTTGTCTGGGATGTTCTTTTTCTTGTTCCGTGTCATTGTGTTAAATTGTCTATCTGATGTCATATGCTGCATGGGTGAACTTGAAGTTGTTTATTAATGTTGTTTATTGGCTTTGTGACAGGGATGTTCCAAGAACTAGAGGGCCTGTTGTTCCCGGAGTTACTCAGCAGTTCTTCTATCTATCAATTCTAACATTAAATACTAATTTAGGTCACATCAGTCACAATAGCCTGTTTCAATGCATTAGTCCCCATTGTACAGCAATTGCAACTGCTTTCAGTAGCTTTACAACACAGGCCATGATTGGTAAGACCTTTAAGAACAACAACAATATTTGTGTTGTCTTTATCATGCCATCAATTTTCAGATCTTCCGGGGAAACATTGACAACAACACCCCCTCAGCTATCTCATTCACACCACCCGTCGAGGCCCAGTACGTGAGGATTTACCCCCAGGTCTGCAGGAGACACTGCACCCTTCGCATGGAGCTTTTAGGCTGTGAGCTGTCAGGTTAGTTTCCACCATAGGTTGGAACTCATGGGTTGGAACTCTTTTTTTATTATTTTAGTATTATTATTATTATTATTATTATTATTTTATTATTATTACAAACTGTTATTTTGTTTATACTCATTACCAAAACTTAGTTAAAGAAATCTCTTTTAGCAGTTTTAGAAAAACATATTTCTATGACAGTTTCATAATACTGAACCTGAAAAATTAATAATGAAATTAAATGTGAATATACTGTCGTCACACTATATTATACTGAAATATTTCAATACAGTAGGGATACCTGTAAGAGTGTACACAGTGTTACATGTTGTTTTCTTATGACAACTAACATCTGTGCATGCTAATGTGCATTTTCATTGCTACTGTTTGTGCCCATGCTTTAAAAGACGTCTGGGGAAGAAAATATTTTGCAGCCTTGTAACAATGTCAAAGGCCATAAGTGAAGAAGTTCAAGGCCAATTTGTTATCCTGAATCCTGAAAATCTACCCCAACTCCACATTCCTCATCTTAGTGGAGTTGGGCTAATGGACTGTATCGTCTTTACTGCAAAGGCTCCTCCAAAAAATATAATCTCTAACTTTGGTCTCAGGCTAAACCAGGCTTCCATTCAGTTGCTGTGCACAGCACCTTGATAAAGTGTGGAACAATGTCTAAACAGCCCCAACAGTGTCCATTTTCCTCCGCAATGCTTTTTCAATTGCTAAAGATTATTTGAGTGGAGGAGCTTTAAACCCACCCAGCATGTGCGGGACGATTTCCATGTTTGACATCCAGTCTGCTGTAGTGGCCTTGAGCCTTGGGTTAATTGTATGCAATTCCTCTTTGCAGGATGCTCTGAGCCACTGGGCATGAAATCTGGCCATGTTCAGGACTACCAGATCACGGCATCCAGCGTTTTCCGAACGCTCAACATGGACATGTTCGCCTGGGAGCCCGGCAAAGCTCGGCTGGACAAGCAGGGAAAGGTCAATGCCTGGACAGCCGGCCACAGTGACCAGTCCCAGTGGCTGCAGGTACCATCTCCTCTGCTTCTCAGTGCATTTCAGTTTGTTTGGCTGCACATTAACTCTACCAAGTACACAGTCAGGCTGCCGTGCTTAACACGCAGGCAAATCGTCATCAGAGAGGAAGAAGCAGCAGCATTTTGGAAGTTTTGTGAGTGAGAAGCCATTTAAAACCAGGACTGTTTTTTGTTTGTTTTTTTTCCCCCATACTTGTCTTCTTCCACATCACAACTTCTAGATTGGTTTTGACATCTGGGTATTTAGTTGGAATTACTGTTTTCCAGAAGCTTGTAATCCTTTTAAAACCATGAAAAACATTGTTCTGCGCTTTTGACCCAGATCTTCAGTGACACTCCCTCTTAAAACATATCTAAATATTATAAATATTCATATAATAAGCAACAGCCAGTGATATAACAGAACTGAGATAATCCTGGGCCACTAGCAGAGCAGTGTTTGCCTGTTCTTTAGGTCCACTGAAAGCAAGTTGAATCAACACGGGATGTGAGATGTTAAAGACCCTGCAGTTAAAACAGGCTGCAGGGCATTCTTTACTACTTCTGAGTTCCCTTGGCCAGACAGCTTTGCTGCGATCATGCTGGATGTTTATGACCGGGCATTAAATCAGGCATGTGGGTTCGTGCCTGGGAAAGTAGGACTAGAGCTAACACCATTTACCTCACTCCAACAAAACCACAGCAAACCATCTCTTATCTCCACTTCCAGAGAGCTATTGTCAGGCTCTTCACTCATTGTTCATTATGGTAACTGATCACTTCCAGCCAGGTCTTTGGCAAGCACCATTTCTCACTATGTGCAATAAGCCAGGAGCTGTGCTGGTGCTGCAGTTTTGCGACAAACACCTAGAACTAAGAACACAGTTTGGAAGTGTTTTGGGTCATTGCATTGTGACCACATACACTTTATCAACTTTACCCAAGCATAATAACATAACAATGAACAATGAATATTACTGTAAAGTTTAATTTTAAACTTTCCCAGTTGTAGCATATTGTACTTCCTGTTAGCACTGACTGGTAAAGCTTCTTAAAGGCGTGTTTTACCCACCAATCTTTATATGCCTACCTATAACAACTAGCTTCTACTAGCTTTCACCATCTATGATTCCAACACACAGCACATATTATAAACTTCTCAGAACGATTTTAATTTTGATGGAAAAAATGAGAATCAAAATTGTGTGAATGGAACAGTGAATTTTTACATGCCAGCAGATCGAGTGGTGTGAGCTCAGCAATCGTCCTTTTCACCTTCAGCCTGTGAGTGCGATGAACCTCTAGGCTCCTGCTAAAGCTGGCACACCAGCACCAGATCCATAGTGCTTGGCCTAATCACGCACATTCGTCTGGAGCTGAAAGCCAGCTTCATCTCTGTCAGGTAGACTCGGTGAAATCACTAATCACAGATTGAGGGGGGCAAAGAAAGAGGCAGGGTTTGTCAGCCAGCCAAGCACAGCCAATCTTTATTAACAAAGCTCATTTTAGTTTATTGTAAATTGGTTAATTGGTGGTAGATTTTATTTGTCTGCTCTACTTTAAATTTAATTTGATGCGCCATTTTATTCTGTTGCCTAGCAAACAATTTATATTACAGACAAAACCCAGTAGAGCAAAATTAGCTGTGATACTTGACAAAACCCAGAAGTGTTAGTCTGTAAAAGCCACTACAGGTGCAGATTCAGCATTCTACAATACAGATTTAAACACTATGCAAATTGTGGCAGTCCAAAATGGTAACCATATTTTTTTTTTAAAGCTTTATACTTTATTACTGCAAAACATAAGCTATATAGAAAATTCTATATTTACACTTCATGGAAATGGAAATTCTCTCACAATCATGCAAACTCTATGAGACCGAGATCTAGATATTCTAAATGTCTTTTCTAGAACAGTTGCCATGGTGAATAATCGATTATCAGTGACATTACAGAGCGAATTCCAACTCGAAAGATTAATGGAATTAATCAAGCTTAATGACAAATTAAGTATTGCAATTAATCAAGTCAACTGCTTTGCTGCAGGGACTAAAGGAGAAAAAGTCTGCGAGCTTCTCTGAGAGAGTCCAGTCAAGCAGAACACGCCTGTTTGCACACGCTTGACCCAGTGGCAGGCTGAAGTACTGCAGCTCACTCTCCACGCATCCGTTATTATTTTGAATTACCTGATATATTTCTTTATTTTTTGCATTATTATTAGTGGGGTCAGAAGTATGCTAACTAATCCTGATGCTTCTGCCTGTAGCTTACAGTGCTGACGTAAAGGAGGTGATGTCTTCATATGCTGAAGTCCAGATGTCCTAGCAGAACCGATGGTCCCTTGTCTTGATATGGTTTTTACAGAGCGTTTTGGCTCAATACACTAATTACCAATTTAGGCAGTGCTGGATAATTGAGGCTCATCTAAAGTTGCTTATTGTTATTCCTACAGCCTAAAAGAAGGTCATATTTTGCACATTTCTGATTAAAAAAAATATAGTCATTTCCAATTAAAGGTAGTCCTCTTTGTTATCACCAGATTTTGCAAAGTATTACAAAGAACTCTTTATTTCCCTAGCCAGCATTCTTGTTAATGATTTTCAGCAATGCCGATAATTCTCCGGTTCATTCTGGCAGCTGTTTGCTCTTCATGTTATGTGCCATTCCTGTTCTCTGGTGCCATGAAAATTCAGGGGGTTGTTTTGTGTTGTTTTTTTTTAAGAATGGCTATTCTCATGCCTTCTGAATGTAGAATTTCAGACATTTTTTCTCTATTCATGAAAAAACCTTCCTACCTATGCAGCAACGTAACTAATCAATCAGGAGACCATTTTCCAGCAATCTACTAATTATTGATAGCCCTAGCCATACTGTATGGTATAATGCCTGTCCACCATTACTCAACACGTGGATTTCCCTGTCAGTTGATTGTTGCTGTTCATGAAAGAACTGCCATAGTTGGTAATGTGGAGCAAAATCAGGACAGTAGTAGGAGTGAGGTCTGGGGGCAACTAAAATAAAATCAACAGGTATATAGATTTTAAGCCTTATTCCAAGTATAGCACCGAAAAGCTATGACAGTATAAATGTCGCATTGAACTAAAAAAATCACGAAGTCACTGTCTTGTTTACTTGGAACACACGCTCCCCTCCAAGCTTCTTCCCTTTAAAACAGCCATCAATCATACCAAAGTTAAACACTAACGAGGCATGCACATTCAACGTCATGTTAATAAATCCCGTCGACAAGCCTGGCTTCAGTTGGCAGAAACCAATTACGCTTTATTGCTCCAAAAGGACAGGAGGTCTCTGGACATTTCTGCCTCAGAGAAAGGGACACATGAGCAAGTTATTCTGCTCATGAATCTGTTTTGCCTGGGCTCCTCCTGAGCATCCTATCCAGACTGGTACCTCCTGTTTGAGCCATTGCTTTTTCAACTTTTCCCCCTCCTGCTTCTGGTCCTCCTAAAACAAGCAGATTTTACCTTCTCAGTTGTGCTTTACTGCCTCTCTGATTCTAAACCAGAGTCTCTTACTGACAGGCTTCAGCCCTCATCTTTCCAGGAGGGTGAGGTTCTGCTCATCTACTGATCGATTGAATCTTAACCATTATAAACTGTTTACATGTCGAATGAGTTTGAGCAGGCTCACATCACTGCATATGTTAGTTTAACAGAGGCTCATTTGGAATGACAAATGATGTAAAACATAGGTGAGAAACCTGTCTTCAGAATTTGAAAATTGTCCCACTAATGCCTTGCTTTGCTCTCTAAAACATCATTCATTGTTGTTACTAGCAGTATTGCGCTACACAGCAATAATCAAATGACTCCTTGAAGAGACGCAGAAATGCATCTTGTAAATGCCGCTGGAAGAGGATGGCAGCTTTGTCTGAATGGCTGAGCAGACGCCTTTGAAAGTGGTCCATTTATGCAGCAGCTTTAGAGCGCTCATTGTCTCTGCGCATTTAGCCAGAGGTCATGTGTGACATGACTGAATGGTTTTTATTTTATTTATTTATTTCCTTTTATCTTCTGAGGACCTGCAGCCTTTGACAGAGATGTATCACAGGTAGTCTAATTATTCTGGCTTTCAAATCTCTGGGAAGTAGGCTTGTAGACAAAATGATTCCCAAATCACAAATAGCAAAGCAGTTACGGTTTACATTGCCCCCCTAAAGCGCTGTGTTGGCACAAGTTACAGCATTTTGTGCTTCACTAAGTCCTATTTTAATGCCAGATTCTGCTCACTCTCTTTTCTTGCCAGGTCTAAAATCTCAAGTTACCATATCATCAAATTCAAAGTTGAGGTGTTTAAATCATCCCTAAGGTTTTCGGTACACTTGTAACACATACAGCAACTGACCCATCTTCCTTTCCACTTTTATTATCTTCATTATAAAGCCACTCAGGACCCGCCTAAGTGGCATCTCTGCCTCTCAGCACTACGGATGTCCCAGCTGAAAGAGGAGCGGTTGCACCACTAAACAAAAAATAAAAATAAAATAGACTCCATGGACTGTAAGATAGTATCCACTCCAAGCTTCTGCTCTTGAACACTGATGGTGGACAGGTCTGCACAGCTACGCTGTCTGGAGATGGACTTACCAGGCCGTGCTGCAAGCTACTGCTTTGTAGTTGCAATGGTCCAGGCCTTTGTAGAGGAAGGAACTGGTCACTGATAAAGACATTTTGTTCAAGCCCCACAGCTCAAAGACCAGTAAATAAATAAATGAGGTAGAAGTGGACCGATTCTTCCTACTCTTGATCACAGTTGTTCAAAATATGGAGCTGGTTGGCTCTTTCCTTATGGCTCCAGGTAGGTTACTTTGTTTTTGTTTTTATAACAACCTGTAACAACATACACAACCACCCCTGTAGTCCATGAATTCGCCCTGATTTCAGAAGGACCTTGATTCTGCATCGGTTCTCTGTGCTCTTCTTTGACTTGTGTGTCCTCTTCCTTGTGCGTAACATAGACAGATTATTATTAGGTCTACAAAGATGCATTGCGGTTTAATTCGGCATCCGGAACTCCAGCAACCTTTGATCACCTTCCTAGGCATGATCGTGGTCAGCCACGAAGTGAGTGTGATCGCAAAGCAAGAGCTTTATTTTGAGATGCTTCGGGATGAGATGGCAAGGCTCTCGGAAGCCCAGGCTAGGTGACTCACGCTTCCAGCTGGATGAGACCAATTAGCCAGTTACGCACATTAACACACAAATCACACAGTGTGGGGTCTTGCCAGCGAGCGCCTCAACACTTCTTTACAGCCCTGCAACTGCACTATCACTTAGTTACCAGGCACACAGAGGCGCCTGGCTCTCCGTGCCAGATTGCTAGCGGAACCTAATGGATTGGCTCCTACAATAATAAACATTTAATTCTGGGGGGTTTTGGAAGGACTCTTTTGGAAGCAGCCATTCAGTTCCCATCTAGTTTATGCAGAAGTTGGGCAAATACTACAAAGACAATGATGGGGTAAATTCATCAGGTGAAATGCATTCTGCATGTCAAATTCTCCTTCAGTACCAACAGATTAAAAATTAGACAGCCGTTACTTTGCCTAATATATATAGTGTATCCAAAAGGATTATTGATATTCGTAGGACAAATGCATAACAACAGACACACAGTGAGAGAAAGATACAGAAAGAGAGAGAGAGAGAGAGAGAGAGAGAGAGAGAGAGAGAGAGAGGAAAAAGGTAGGTAGATTATGCAGAATGTCTGTAGAATGTGCGTAATAGCTCCTCTTGTGTGAAGTCCAGTCTGCAATCCCACGCTTCGTCCAGTGCAGATTCACCCCACATCTCTCAGACATGCCTGGAGCAGAAGGCAGTTGCATGCTTCATCGCCCAACTAATGTGAATAAACTTGATGTTTATTTATATTATTGTAAAGGTGCTATGAAATGATCTCTCAGATATAGATTACACATTAGCACTGAAACACCTTGTCTTGCATGGATTGGTTCAAGTTTCAAGGGTCACAATGTGAAGATCAGAGGACAGAGGGACAGTTGCACTAACCCTGCATAGCAGACCACGCCAACATTTGTCAGTCAGCTGTGTTTGAGCCGGTGTGGTTGACACCATTATGTCACATTATGCAAAGGTTTATGTTTAATGGATTTTTTTTTATATAACTGATAATATTTAAAGAAGTGGATTTTTAAAAGATGTGTATTTCTGTTGTTTAAAATAAAAACAGAACTAAAAGTAATTCAACTAAAATATTTCTACTGAGTCCTTACTTCTTTACATATTTAAATTTTTGGACATTGGAAATAAAAGAGTAACATGATTATCTTTCCATTGTCCATTGTCTCCCACAATATCTTATCTTCTGAATTTCATTTACACATATAATGCACTGACCTCAGGAGCCACCCAGCCTTACTGTATAGTGGAACTGTCACAGGATGAGTGAAAGCTCAAACTAGTTCCTAAGGCAGTATGTTTTCCATTCATATAAATGCTGTTTGTACTACATCATCTCCATAATGTAACAAACCTTAGATTAGTCTACTTAAAAAAAAAAGCCATTTACCCTCAAAACATGAGTTTTCTGCTTGTTTTGTTAAAATTCTGGAAATGTTGAGCACACAGTTGTGGTATATGTTTTTTTAATATTGTTTGTATCCACATTAATTATCTACATACAGCTGAACTCATAGGAAATGTAAATCAACTCATTTTCAAGCTTGCCAATGTCATATCTGTATTTAAATAAAATGTCATATCTGATCTTGGATCAGCTTGCAAGAACAAATACCACACAGGATAATTGTAAGGCTACACAAGCCCCGTAACTGTAAGGCTACATGAGTCCTACTGAATCCCCTTGCTTTTGTGAACAAAAAAAAAGACTAAACAACAAGTCAACATACCAATTTATTTCACTGTAGCAGTGTGCAAAGCTTAGCTTTCTATAGTTATAAGGAATGTATTGTCACACTGACCATGGTTTTTGGAATTCCTGTTCCTGAGACAGTTTCCTGAGAAATCCGATTTTTTAAGCTTCCTATAAAAAATACCCATCAGAGTCCATATTAACAAGTGAAACAGGACATGTGGGATCCCCTTTCAGTCCCTTTTCATCCATTTAACTTAATTTTTAAAATGCTGAGCTACACTATTGTGTATTTTAATGTTGTCATAGAAAACATCGCCAGCATGTCAGAAATCGTAATCAAATCGAGCAATTTTGCAGGTCGGAGCAATTGCCCCGTAATTGTAAGGCTACATGAGTCTGACCCATCCTCTGCATCACCATAGCTGACCAAGGTCACCAGCAAGCTGCTTGAAGCCAATTGTGAGTTTCCCCTCTCATTTCTCATTTGGCGTCTGATTACTCCATGTTTTCTCGGCTAGTTATCTCCTGTATGGTGATAAATGTGTGTGACGGCTTGTTCATAGCCACACACATAATTAGGCCCGCCTCTAACACTTCTCTGATGTAGCCAACCTCCCACATTACGGCCGTGAGTTCATAATTGGCCCTCGTTAATGTTACCCACAGTTCAAAGCTGGACTCACAACCCACCGTGACTCCTCTCTGATGTATTGCAGTCATCGCCGTAACTTATACAGCTGTCATTAATGTAGCATAGTTGATTTAACACTACACCTCTGGCAGCTGAGGCGTTCATTTATCTGTATTTTGCAAATAGTAAGTGATCCAAATGAGAAGGGAAATGGAGCAATAATCCATAGAAAAATGAACCATTATGTAGGTTTGTTCTCACATTGCCTTATGTGCTTGTTATTCTCATCAATTTTTTTTTTTTACCACTGGTATAGAGTAATGGATTTAATACAATCATTTTTTACTTCTACTTCTTATTCTATTCAGGCTATATCCAGTGGTATACCTTTTTATTCAAACCAGTTCCCCATGCATGGATCATTAAAAAAAGACCCTAAACTTTTTCATGAAGTTTTAACTTCTAATTTAAGAGTAATGAGAATTAAAGTGACCAGAGTCCTGCTGTTCTGCAGAAAGATCCATCTCAGGAGGATTTTACTCGGGTTTGATCAAACTGTCCTTTTGTGTCATACTAAAGTAGGTTTTATATTGTTTTTATCTGTTGTAAAACATGCATGCAATTTCAGCTCTTCTATTACCATTGTTGTCTTAACACACACACACACACACACACACACACGCGCGCGCGCGCGCACACATTTAAAATAATTTATTAATGTAGCATACTTTTTTTGGTTCCATTTACTTAACTTATTTCAAATCCCAAGAGCTGTTTCCTGATTACATAATGTTTGCTGTAGGCAGTGTTTGTTATTATTATGTATGCATGCTTGTGTTTCTTTGTCGGAAAGCCAGGTGCACCAGTATGCCCACGCTGTCGACGCTAACCCATACAGGCTGGTGAGGTGTCAGCCCTTTTACAAATTGCTGAGCCTTTGCCCAAGTGTAGGAGTGAAAGCCTGGGACATTAATTAGATTGATTCCTGCAGGATTGATTCCTGCTAGATTGCACAGCCTTGATTAACACCAGCAACTCTGCTAACAGAAACATGTGTTTGTGTTAATCAGAGAACAACCCCTAATGGCTTCAGGGTTAGAAAGGAGTTTCACCTGATGAGGGCATCCGACATCAAATTAGTATAGGATGTTCCTCATAACTGTTCTTTGCTCCTGACTCAAAAGCCGTGCTACCAGATCCTCGAATGAACTAGATGTCCAATTCGAACAAGAAAGAAAGGGAAGAAAAAATAAACATCAGTAAATATGGAGAACACCACCTGAGTTTAAAAAGTGCATCTACATAGGTTATGGGAGGGTCTCAGAAATCCTCTGAAAGCCATTCTTTTGATTAAATGTCACGCATGCAAAATGAAAGACAGCGCACTGCGGCTGGAGCCGAAGGAGAGCGGCCGCAACTGCCGTTCTGGATTTATGGTAACAGTGCGCGAAATGCACCGCTAATGTGCCACGCCTTGTCCAAAGGGCACCTCGCTCTGCCATTTTTACCTGTCAGGTCAAAGACAATCGCTGTTGGCTTTGGCCCCAGTTTTTTGACTAAAAACCATGAGCATCTGACGTGTGTGCCGTGGGTTCAAACGCATTCTTCACAGCCAGGCGTGCTGACTTTTTTTGATCATTATGTGTCTTATTACCCTGCCGTGCAGAGGAATCGATTCTACCACCACCCGTGGCCATGTTGTCCTGCTAAACTAATTGAAAGGCACCATGC
This sequence comes from Electrophorus electricus, assembly GCF_041902795.1. Taxonomy (NCBI): domain Eukaryota; kingdom Metazoa; phylum Chordata; class Actinopteri; order Gymnotiformes; family Gymnotidae; genus Electrophorus; species Electrophorus electricus. The sequence continues at coordinate 7,600,921 of NC_137501.1, forward strand.
AATGCAGTCTTCAGGTTTCCAATACAATTAGCAAGCAGGGAGTAACACTTTCATGAGGAAGAATAAGGAAAACCTTTACACACGTGCCTAGTGATCTATCCCAATATACTTTGGCTAAAGAGGCATTTTACCTGCTCAGCAGTTATTGACAGAGTGTAGCATTCACATAAATAGCATTTGCTTTGCATAAATCTTTCTGTTCATCTGCTCATTTTAACCAAATAACTTATTCTGAATTACATACTGTGCATTTCAGTTTAGTCTAGAAGTTTAGTGCAGTGTTCTGTGGGCTCATGACTGGAGATTTTGGCTTATGATGACAAGTAATATTATCTGGTGTGAGTTAGACATATTGGATGAAATGTAAAATGACCTGGTATGAATTAGACATATTGGATGAAACGATTAATGATTCATGCAGAAAAATATATTTTCTTACTTTGATTTTGTGTTAACTATTGATTTTCTTTAACTATTCTTGCATTCATTCATTCATTCATTCATTCATTCATTCAACAAATTAGATTGGTTGCTTGACAGAAATTCTGTCACTATTATTTGCTTAGTCAGAAGTACTACTTAAAATAAACAAAACAAAGTGCATTTTGCCAAAATGCTATCAGAAATTTAGCTATTTCTCATTTATGCTTCCCTTTTCCCATTTCAGTTTCCATCAGCAAGGCTGTTAATGTGATTAGCTGCCAAATAATTTTTTTTACCGCAGGCCGAATGGAACGTGCCTGTCTCTTCACATTTCACTTTCAAACCTGCTTCCTTTCTTCCACCAGTCACCCTTAAATGGATTATGTCATTGCACTGAGCTTCTGTTCATTCTTCCCATTGCGGTTTTATTACTGTGTAAACATCCCCAACTGTTTTCGCTGCGGTCATCACATTTATGTGAACTGACTCATGTTTCAGTAAGTTTGCTTTCTGTGAATCTCAACATAAAGACCAAAATTCTGCATTTGTGTATGGATAATTCTCTATGTACATGCCCTGGATAGGAAATTTAAAAATTCCAAAGGTGAGGTAATAAACTAAGGTAATAAAGCATGCTTACTAATGTTTGGCACCATTTAATGTGATAGCTTGAGGAGAATAAACCAGGCCTGCAATCATGCTGTGTGTGTACAGCACCTGTTTCCATTAACATTTGTTTACCATTTGCTTTGTTTACCGTTTAACAATGCACCTTAATTGTGTAAGAACATCACAGGCAAGGAGCTCTGCCATTGTACCTCCATTGTATCTACTCAGAAAATGAAACTGCTGAAATGGCACAACTGCAGTTTATGGGACACATGAACTGTAGACTGCATACATGCACCAAGTTTAGTCCATTATCCATCAGGCATCATGAAAACAGGCAGTGGGCTAAACTTGCAGTAGACAATTCCAAGCTGAAGGAACCAAACTCAGGAAAAGGATAAAAATGGGATATGTTAGGGACCAGAAAATAAATCTCTGAGTCAGTAACACACATAAAAAATGGTATTCAATAAAGCACAAATGGTGAATGGTGAATATATTGAGTTCTAATAAGTCCTTAATTAACCTCAGCAGCAAATTGTGTGATATTTTGTGTGTGTGGGGGGGGGGAATGGCAGGGGTCAGGGTGGAGTCAAAGGTGCAACAGGCAAACCTAGGGTGAAAGAACCTGCAGTGGAGATTCCTATACATAAAAGCTGCATGACAAGAATACCAGCATGATCTTACTTTAAGATTCGATGTCCCCATTAAAACAATTGTCTTATCTAGACCTATCTGTAGAATACAATTTGAACATGGATCGAATTTAATGATTGAACAAAAAGATTACATTCAAAGATCTGTTAAAGATCAAGTATTTCGGTGTTGGGTACCCCACCTCTGTCCTAGGCCAGAGTTCAGAAGAGTTTTATGATTTCTTGGCTGTTATGCATCTACTAAACCTGTAAATTAAACAAAGAGTTGAATAAGGTCTGTTTGGGCTGGATATCACCTGAGACAGACTTTCGCACTCCAGGACTGAAATTAAGCATTATGGCTTTAAGTGTAGCTTAACAGTATTGGCCAATGTCCAGTGCAGGCTTGAAGTAGCCCCTACCTGAGTGCGATTACTCAACATGTTCACCGACCTGCAAATCATCTCAAACGCCTAAGCGAATATAAAGCAAGGCTGATTGGAACGATTGATCCCCTCTAGGACACAAACCCTTTAGTGGATCCATTACAGCCAAATGGACAGGAAGGGTTTTACAGTAGAAGAATTCTCTATTAAAGACCCTGCTGCATTAACCCAAATGACTATATTCGAGCTGATGGGGAAGTGTAGCGTTTTACTTAGCATTAACTAAAGCCCATTCTTTGATTTAGCACTCGCTCTTAATTGAATATGTCCACTCTCTTGGTGTTTCCTTTCACAATGGTGTATTTTATGCATGAGTCATCTTCTGTAGGGCACTTAGCTGAGGTTCGCTTGTGTAAATAATGCATGAACAAAAAGCCTGCAGTGAGCTGAGATGCTGTCGAGTTCATTTGACTTTGGGCACCGGCTCCAAATTGGAGCTGCTTTTGCACATGAAAATGTTTTGGCTGGCTCTTCCTTTCTGTTTCCCCCCACCCTGTGTATCAACCTGTGTCATTCTCACTCCCCTTCTCTCTCGGATCCAAAAATGCTGACACCACCCCCCCCCCCCCAATTCTTGCTTTTCATTCACTTTGTTAAACATCGGGATGACAAGAAGCAAATTTAAATGTGTGGATTGCCTGAAAGGACTTGCTTGATGCATGCAAATTGTACACCACCAGGGACTAATTGGCTCAACCTGTTTTAAAGGGTTGTCTCACTTGCCTTCTTGTTGACGGCAATTATTCCCTCAGCAATTCTAAACAGTTTAAACAGATATGATCTCTTTCCTAATTTTAGCTTCTTTCCCATTAAGATAAGAAATCCAGCACAAACTTTTACTTTAGCATCAATTAATGCCAGTGCAACTTCACCTATCTGAAGGAGGATTCTGGACTGAACCCGTGCTACAAAATGACCAACAGTTAAAAATCTTGGCATGGCAAACATTTGGTGCAACCATTTGTAGACATTTAAAGAAACAGGCAAAAGTAAACAAGCAGCCATTTCATTTCTACTGATAAAACACCAGTTGAATGTGTTGAATAAACAACATCATTGTTGCTTGTTTCCTTTACAGGTAGCTGTGTCTACTGTGTCCATAGGGTACAACTCTGGATTTCCCCCATGTATGGCGTACAAAGCTGTCACTTTATGAGGGCGAGTGTGCCGTTAGCTAAGCCTTAGGGCACAGGACATGTCCAATTTGTCATGTGGCCAAACCTAATCCCTGCTGAAATACTTCTGCTTGAACTCAAAATGGCTGCCTCAGAGACTGACATAAACCATGTTCGCTTTTTGAAAAGGCAAATGACTCGTGTGTTTTGTTTCAGTGTCACGTATTGGACTTGGATTTAGTTTATTGCCAATTGAAGTAAACCTGTGTTATGGTGTTATGGCTGAGTGGGGCATATCATCAAAGAAGTGCACATAGCATTGTCCCAATGTGGAAATCGAGTGTCTGTTCACCAGTAGTCATGAAAGTATATGGAAAGTATGGAAATTAAGCAAATTATGCTAGTTTCAGGAACACTCCGCAAACTACCATAGCCCAATATGCATATATGAAGTCAGTTTTATTTGATTACTTCCAAACCAATGTTCTGGGTGTCACACTCCCTGCCCCTGACTCGGTTTCCCATCAGTCACCTGCCCCAAACCCACCAGTCACAGCCAGCTCCTGCATTCTGCCTCCCCTGTTTATTGAATACCTACACCTGTTTCTAATTCCCTTTGCCTATTTGACCTGTCGTTATTCATTCACTCTTTGTGAAGTATTGACTTCGTCCATTCCTGCATACTGAGCGTTCTTCTAGTCTGTTTCTTTGGTTACCGACCAGTTTCTGCCTGTTTTTGTCTTAGCCCTATTTTCTGATTTTCTCTTAGTCCTATTCCCCTCTGGTTTGTTTGCCTTATCAGACTGCTCTCTGGTTATCACTACTTGGGACTGTTTTCCCATTTTACCGTAAACCCATTCCATCTGCACTGTTTTTGCTTGATCTAGATATTGACCTGTTTTTGTATCTCCACCACTGTTTTGGATTTCCCCTCTATTAATACATTTCTTGTGTCTCATAACTGGGATCTGCTGCATGACACTGGGAGGTTGCTCATATTCCTGTACTAAGTATCACATTAAACTCTGGAATGCACTGCTGTGCTCTGGCTCTCATCTCTGTGAGAAGACAGCATTCTCCTTTATCTCCTCCTCATCTAAACACAAGCAGTGCCATTTCTCATAGCACAATTGTTGCATTACACTGGTGACAGTATCGTGCGAAGCGTAGTCCGTCACACCTTGCTGCGCCCTAAGAATTATTTTTTATTAATTTATCCGTTTGTTAATCGATTTGTTGGTTTATCCATTTATTTATTTATTTATTTTTAATGAGACCAGCCCCAGAAATCCAAGCTAGCCATCACAGTCTTCAAAGTCAATGTAGCCAGGGATGGAAAACAGGCAGGAGGGAGCAGGGGAAGGGAGGTTTCAGGACTGAGGGCATCTCACAAGCTAATTATCTTATTTTTTCCCCTTAATTCAGTGCTGTGAGGTACAGGGCAATGCTGTAAATGGAGTCTTTTTTTTCTCGCTTTCCTTTTGATAGCTACCTGTGACAGCAATTACGTGTCCTGCTCCAAGGCCCTCTTTTGTTTTGTCAGCCTCGTTGGTTGGAGCGAGATTAGCTACACATGTGTCAAGTAATCAAAGCCTCGCATGACTGGCTCAGCATTCCTGTTCATTTCCAGCTCACTTTGTTCACCACTCGCATGCACAGCGATTACTCTGACTGTCCATCGGACCAGGCTGTGACGCTTAACCCTTAATGACATGCTTCTGGAGCTGTTGCCAAATTCATGATTCTTTGTTACTTTTTAGTAGTGTCATCGATCACTGGTCAAAGCACAGTTTCTCCGCTTGCACTGCAGGAGTGAAGTTGGTTTGTTACACTAGACTGCAGCTGAGGGGACCAAAGGCATTTGACACTAAAGGAATTAAGAAAGGTCATGGCTCAAATGATGAAATAAAAATACAGAAAACCTCCTACATGTCTTTCAGTTATTAATGCCAATACATTTACCTGACACTTTTATCCAAAGTAACTTACAATTATGAGTAAGTACAACCTGAGGGTTAAGGGCCTTGCTTAGGGGCCCAACAGTGGCAACTTGTCAGCAGTGGGGCTTGAACCAGCAACCTTCCAATTACAAGTCAAGTACCTTAACCATGAGCTACAACTGTCAACTAAATAAATGCCAGCTATGTGTGATCATTAGTTGCTATTATTATTATTGTTATTATTATTTGCTGGGCTATGTATCTTATACCATATATCTTACATCTATTGTATTATATTCAAACTTACTAGCTAGTGTTACCAATCATGTCTGTAGTTATTTCTGGGTGCATGTGGATGGTGCAAAGTTTGCTGAGGGAAGCCAACAATTCTATCCGTGACTAATTTCATTTTGCTTGGTATTTTCCCCCTTTAGCCTCAGCTGAGTCTGTGAAAAAAGCAAGGGGAAGACCCTGTTCTTCTGCAGTGTAAGCACTGACCAGCCAAATGGGCTTTGGGGTCTTTAAAGCTCCTGCTCGGCGCCTTTGGGTACTGGCTGGCAACCATGCATTCTGCCATTGCCACACATGCCTTTGAATAGCCCTAGTAACAATAGCAGACAGAGCCCACAACAACGCAGACCATATGCCACTACATGTTGTTCCCTTTCCTAGTCGCAACTACTTGTGAGTTGCTTCTGTCCTGAAAATCTTTATTCGTGGATTTAAATAGAGTGTAATTTATTTTCTTATTCTACAAAAAAAGAATCCACTTATTGGAAGCTCATTTCTCTTCTTCTTGCCATGACATATAAGTGTGATATATATATATATATATATATATATATATATATATATATATATATATATATATATATATATATATATATATATAAAAGTCAGACAAAACAAATGCACTCCCATGATTGGTTTGTCTTTTTGTTCAGCTGTTGTAGGGCTCTGCATCTCATTTTCAGTGTATTAACTCTACTTGTGCATTCAGTAGTTGAGAGACTCATCATGTTACGCCATAGACCGTATGAATGCAAATGAGCTATATGACCTTTACTTTTGAGTCTCAACACAAATATATACAGAATGATTTTAAAAGCTTTACTATATCAGAGTAAGCAGGATACAGCCATTGTTTTGATTCCTTTGGTAAACTTGGCTGAGTGTTTGCAGTCCAGCTCATGTGTGTATCATTCACATGGAGGCATGACTGAAAGCTCTGCTATCACAAACTCCATTTATAAACTGCTTGAACTGCCTGGTCTTTATCATCATGAGGAGAATGGTTCCCCTTTGAGCTCCCCATTTAGCAACTTAGATACAGGTTTGTGGTAAAATTAATATAAGAATATTTAAATAAGCCAAAAAGTCAAATAATAACTGCTGTGAAACCATGTCTGCCATGGAGCATCTATAGCTTTGCCTTAAAACTACTTAAAGCTGAACTCACATGACATGCAGCATTTTGGGGTTCTGAATAAATAGATGCACAGTTCCAATGCGACCAACCACACAACATGCTAAAAAGAATTTGGAGCAAGTGAGCAAGTATTAAAAACTATCACAGACCCCGTCCAACAAGCTGCTGTGGATAGCCGTTTCACTTCCGCTGAGCCCAATTGCCTAGCCTTGTTGCTCAATATGCTGTGAATAACTGAAGAAGCCCTCCCCTTGCCCTGTAAAATGAATTTACAGGGTTTTTAAGAGCCCTCATGTGGAGTTAGAGCTGAGGGTGATCGCGTTGAAAGAATCAAACCTCCCAATGTTTCTAAATGGCAAGGCAATTCTCTTCTCAATGCTATTCTCACTCTTTTGTTTTCTTACTCTGTCTCTCTCTTTCTCTCATTCTTTTTTTCAGGTGGACATGCTCGTGCCAACCAAGATCACTGGTGTCATTACCCAGGGTGCAAAAGATTTTGGCCACGTGCAATTTGTGGGTTCCTACAAGGTGGCCTTTAGCAATGACGGCGAAAGATGGCGTGTATATCAAGATGAAAAACAAAAGAAAGATAAGGTATGCTTATTGTATTATCATACTGTCATGGTATCCAAGACCTTTACACAGCCAAAGAGCAACTCTTTATACCAAGGTTCCACCTTAAAAAAAACTTTTTTTCAAGCTTTCAAGTCCCTGTCAATGATCTTTCTTTAAACTTTCAAAGATAAAACTTTTCTCCTTCTAAAGAAAAAAAAGCACTAACAAAGTATGACATCTACAGTCAAGCATGGAGCCCAAATGATGTGAAGACCCTTTCTTGCCAAACCCTATTTAGCTAAAAGGCTTCGCAAGGCCACTCTCTTACCCCCAGTGCCAGCCTTTCTTATCTCTAGCTTTAGCATCCATGAGCAGAGCATCGGAGCTTTTCTTCATTGCTTTCTGCACCTCCCTTTCTCTGACTGACTTGCATTCAGATAAGAGCCCCATCTGATAGCCCTGGCTGACAGCATGCCAGAAATCTTGTTTATGCCTCTCCAGCTAGTGCTGCACAATGTATCATTTGTTAATAATCGTTATCGCAAGATTCAGCAGCTTGCAATGCTGTTATCACAGCAGGCTGCACTGTGCCAATGAGCCCTCTAACGAATCACAAATTTGATATATTGCATTCCTGACCAATCTCAGATGTTGGAAATGAATGTTTTACGGGTGTTTTGATGAATCACTGAAATCCTGAGATTCATTAAATGTAAATAATTTGGGTTGGTAACACACAGGTTGATCTTCAACCATGATACATCAAGGCTTCGCCAGTGTGTTTTTCAGTATATTTCGAAGCACATGACAATGTGGAAATGTAGAAGTATAGTATTGTCTTTGTCCAGCATGTGCGTACATCTGTGGAAGGATCTTCCAGAACTGCAGACCGTGGACCACTGATATGGGAAGTAGTGCAGGGAGAGTTTGTGACTATTTTCTTCTTTAAATCCAGTTTGCTGCTCCTTAAAACGAATGAACTGTACATAAAAATTTTAATGGAACCCTCAGACCCTAAAACAGAAATAAATGCAGCCTATGACAGGAGACCTTTCTAAAATACAACTTCTTTCACTGGATACTCGCCATTTTTACACTTCCAATAAATGGCTTATTTTCAAAACCATTTGTCAGACAGACCACTGTCTTTTCACAAGTTAATTTTGCCTCGAAAGATGATGTTTTGTCTTGGGTCTATGGCTGGCATAAAACCAGAGAATCCACTGGGGAAGATGAAGGGTATCGACAGTTTTGGATGATTGGAGCTAGACCCACGCCTTGGCCAGCTCAGCGAAGCACAAATCTTTAAAGAAAAATAAGAAATATTAAAGAGAGCCCTCTCAAACAGTGGAGGTGGTGGAAAAAACATTCCCAGACCTAGCTCTTCAGATTGAAAAACAGGCTCTTCATTAGCCTAGTTTTATTTAAAAACATTTAAATTCTACAGAAAAAGAAAAGCTAGTTAAAAGTTGCAGTTTCTGAAAATGCATTGATGTTCTAGCCTAGCTCTTGTTTAGGGTCCCACAAAATCTCTCTTTGCATTCAATAATAAAGGTAACCAGTGTACACAGGTTCAATTGAACATGAATTCATAAAGAATTTATAAGGCATAAGGCATCTCCATTCCAGGCTGGTGACCCAGTGTCAAACAATGGTGAATGAAGAGGAACAGGAATGAGCCAATTTGCCTGCTGATGCTTCAAATCATTTTGGGGCCTCAAGCACATCTCTAGCAGCACATCTCTAGCAGCTGGACTGGCCCATCAGCCTTTTACATATCCACTTTCCCCGTTAGTCCCAATCACTGTGAAATATTACTGGAAATATTCTTTATACAGTACCAAAACACATACAGTAGCACAGTGGTAAGGGTGAGAGATGGAAAATAAAAGGCAGATACATTACTTAAGTTAAAGCTTAGTTTACTTAAATTATGGCTAAGTTCAACACGATTAATGATGACGGCCATATTAGAAATATTTTAGCAAATATGTCAGTCTTGCTGTGTTAAACAGAGTGGAAAGAAATAAAAAGAGTGTCATGCTGAAATGAAAATGGAAATGAAACTAGGCAGTAAGGCCAAATTACCGAGAGCAGCCGTTTTGTATTGCTCTATTCTGTTCACATGTTCTGCCTGGTTTCAGGTATTCTTGCAACTCTTTTCACCTTTCAGGGCCTATTGGCATTGAGTAAATGATCACTTTCAAGGCTTCCCACAGCTTTTTTTTTATCAAGCTGGAGGGGCCTTCAGGGAGCTGAAAGGAATATTTTTTTTGCCTCCAGCTCAGTCAACTCAACCAATGTATCCTCAGCAGTAGGCCCACGAAGCCTCAGAACGGACAAATGAAACGAAGGCTTCTTTGAAAATTCCCTCAAGTCTGCATTCTCCCAAGAGTTCTGATCTGATGTTTGGTACAATAACAGATGTGGCTGTAATTGGTTGGTGTTTAAAGCTTTGCAAGGATCAGTGACAAAGAGTTAATTAGTCTCCATAAAATTGCATTTCCTCTTGGTGAGAGCGGTCAACAGCACTTCGGGAGGCAGTAAACAAATTCCAGTCATGAGATTAGCTGCCGATGAGTCAGCCCTCTACCACGAGGCGTTTCTAGGTCCTCCCCCCAGAGAACACTCATAGGAGGTGTAAAGTTCATGTGGTCAAGATCAGCTTTGATTGGGTTGTATTTTACTTCCCTCTTCAGTTCAAAAAAGCAAGTTTGATTAACAGTCCATGGCATTTTTAAAGTTCTGGGAGTTTGTAGGTGAAGAATGTGAAGACGTGAACAGGCAGCTGAAGGTGTCCGAAGATCTAAGCTCTCATGACACTACAGGAAGGTTTTTGGTCATTTTAGTTGATTTCTCCAGTGGCCCTCCCTGTTTTATTGCACCATATTATCCCGTGCATTGTTTTTTTTTATTATATCATAACTGAAACCTTTTTCCATCTTCCTTGAAGTAATTTATAAGAGAAGCACTTCATAAATGGTTTAACCTGTAGAATTTAAGGTCGCTTTGTTGACAAGCTGTAAGACCCATTGATTTGACTCTTGGCTGTAGGGGTTAGGGTCCAGCCCTGACCTGCCCAAGTGTACTCTTTTACACTTTAAACTGATTATTCAGTTTTACTAGCACTAGAACAGACTGCATTACAGCAAATGACCCATGCTGCCGACAAACAAAGACACCTCTGATGTTAAGTCTGTCTGTGTTTTCTGCCCAAACTGCATGTCTCTGTGTGTTAACACTAGTAAAATAAATCCTAGGGTATAAACAGGCATCCAGTATCCATTTTTGTGTTAAACATAAATGTCATCAAATACTCTAGACTAAGTGCAACTTCACTGTTCGTGTGGCCTGTATTTTGTGGATCATTGGCAAGATTTTTACAGAAATATTAATTTAAACTGGAACACTGCTTATACTTCAAGTTATTGTAGTCCTTATTGTAGTGTAGTATTTACGTCATGTGGTCATTATTTCAGACAAATGATTTGTGTCTATGTTCCTATTTTTGTTCTGTATGGTATTTTATAATAAAAATAATTATAAATATTATATAGATATACATATAAAATATAAATATAGTTATAAATTCTACATAGTATATTTATCAGTATTTCATAATAATGTTTCTCATTTAAATGTGTAGTCTCTGGCTGACTGACAAATTATATCTAATAATATAACTGAACTCATAAAGAATATTTTCCCAAGGACCACTTATGTTTAGCCTGTGGTGTCATTTAAACGCCTCTCCTGGAAAATGTTTTGACACAGCAAGTGTTTTCAGCTGATGTGAAAGAACAAGAGGATTGTTCAGTGGGCAGAAAATGAAAAAGAATTGAGTATTAGCAGTGGAGCTATAGATCCCAGAATCCTGAGTCTTGGAGCAATTCATACTCTTCCAGTTATAGAACAATGGCACCAGTATATTATTAGATATTAATGCAAGAATGAATGTGAAGATACACTCCAGAATTGCCCCCTCTCAACCCAGTGTGTAGATAAATCCAAGTAGACAGAAGGTACCAATTTTACCTGGCAAAAAGAAAAAATTATTCTGTAAGAGTGAACTAAACTGTATTACTTTCCTAAAGGGAATATATTTTTCTTTTACTTAAAATTTTGTTCCCATCACTGCAAGTTAGTCAAATTCAAATAAGCATTATAATATCTACTTTTTAATTTAATTTAATTAATTTTAGCCCATCCATCCATCTTTATTGGTTATAAGATATTGCTTTAATGGTCCATTAACTTGATTTAGCTTTCCCACCTGTGTTGAAAACCATGTTTTGCCTTACTGTATTATCATTACTCTCTGCAAACAAGGACTTGTAACACCAAAGCACCAGTAAAGACTGTGTCTTATGAAAGTGTACCAAGCAAGCACAACTAGCTGCTGTTTGCATGACTGTGCAAACCAGTCATAGCAAATAACCACCACCCACTAATGCCACTGTCACCTAACTGTACAGTGTTGTTGGTGGAGGGGGGGCTTGGGGGTGACAAGCCCTGGGACTCACCCACCCTGTAGCCATCAGCACCACCTCCTGTGCACCTGCTCAGCCTTTGCTAACTTTCACCTCTCAACCAGCACATCTCATCTTGGATTAGACACTGCCAACCCCCAGGAGACCCATGTGACATGAGCTGGCTTGACATTTATGTGTGACCGTATGATAGAAATACACTAGCCATGTTAAAGAGCAGGTGCTAGTAAAAAAAAAGTCATTGGAGCAAATGTTTCAGCTTGATTTTCACCGTATCTTAAAATGATGGTTGTCTTTGGTAATCTCTGTCGACACAATGAGATGGCAGATATAGAGATACATGCAAATAATTGCTTATGCAGATTGAGATATAACAAAGATGAGAGCAGATTAGACATTGTTGATTGCTTATCTTATCAAAAGTGGAGCACTGGATGTCTGAATCTTTGCACGTTGCGAGTAGAACAAAACATTGAAACATAGGCTCCTATGAGTAAGCACCAGCAATGATTAATATTTTTAATAATTATTTCTAATTCTATCACAGCTACTTCTAGAATCATTTTCAAAGTTTCTGTAATTTTTGGCAACAGTCATTTACCACAGCAATTCACAGAAGGAGATAACATAAAATATATAATGTGAGTGTTATACTAATATAAGAATAGAGCTAAAGGCCATGTGGTTACACTTTACTTAAAAGACTAAAGTTGATATGTTGCTTTTGACTGAGCATGTTGTCTTATACTTCCATTGCTTTTAGATCTTTCGGTTTTTTTTTTAATCCATAGTGTTCATACACAAAGAATAAAGCTACTTTGTTATTTTTACACTGTCCAATTAAAAGGCGATGTAGCCTGCAGCTGAGCAGCTTTAATGGCTCAGTCAGAATAACACGTTTTTCCTTTTAATTAAACGGCTTATATACAAAGCCTTTTTAAATGTTTGACACAATTGTTGTGCATTTGTCTTTTAGGTGTCTTTCCTCTCTTCAGAACCAGTTATTACTGAAAATCCCATGTAATGCTTTAATAGTTGTTTAGTGCCATACTTTGCCATCCTCTGCTCTACTACCTCTTTTTATGTGAACACAAAGACCATATATTTTGAGGTTAAGTAGGGGTTACAGATAACTAATTTTTGCAATCCACTATCATACAATAATGTTCTTTTTGGAACATTTCATGAAAAGGACATTATTAAAAATAAATCCTAAGCACAAGAGCAGGACAAAAGAAGTTTATTGTTCAACATCTATTGTTCTATTCATCTGTCATAGTGTATTAACAGATGTGTATAAGTGCAGCCCAATAATGAAAAAAGAACTAGGAACCAAGCTTTGATCCTGCAGTATTTATATTTCTGTATCAGGACTCACGATTCATGACTCATGAAACATTGAATTCAAGAACACCGTTTTCTTCAAAGACAACCCTGTTATTTGACATTCTCAGATGACAAATGTCAGTCTCGTTCTCTCATTAACTTTTTGGCAGTGGCCTTTTCTTAGCCAGCTGCTGTTGATCGAGCAGATTAGGAGAGCTCCTCACAGTCATCCAGAGGGACCTGCGAGATCCTCCCTGTGCCTGCTGGCGACGCAGGCAACTCGCCATGGGAACGAGCTCCATATGCTGGGCCCACTTCAAAGGCCATGTTTACGAGCCAAGCAGCCTCATGCCCTGAAGAGGCTATGAAGTGATACTTAGTCCCTGTGGTGCAATCCTCTTTCCCTAACAATATCTCACCCTTTGGATGTGAAAAAAATATCACAACTGCTTCTTGACTCAGCTCTAATCCTGTGCCCTTACCTAATGCTCCTTCGACTTGTGTGCAGTAATCGTAAACATACAATTGTGTGGAGCAGAGATTTATCTGATATTTCCAAAGCGCTGCTACCAAGTCATCAAACAGGTGCACTAATGTGGGATCAGATAACACCCAGCACTGTGCAAGCTCTTGCTTCCTGGCACCATAAACTGATCTTGAATCAGCACTCACCTCCTTTGATGTGATTTATAAATGCTGGGCCAGGTCCCTCTTTGTATAATCATGTGAGAGTAGGAAGTATAGGGCATGAGTGCAATTGAAAACAACTTGTCAACCACCAGCGTTACTCAGCGTGGCTCTACCAAGGGAGCTGTCTCATTTGCTAGAATTTTTGCAGTGCTCAGAGACTCATGGACAGATTTGTGATAGGGAAAGGTCTTTGTGGTTGTCAGTGTGTACATCAGTGTGGTTTTCAGGGGTTGAATTCAGTTGTTATCTGCCTTTGATAATGTATCTGTGGTAAGGGAATCTCCAGGCCTAGTCCAGTGGATTTAACACAAGTGAGATTTCAATTACCTCCTGTTTAAATTGTCATAAGAATCGTTTATTTGAAATAAGAATGGGCCTCATCTGATACCACTCATAGGCACACTTTGTCTATATTACACTCAACTTGGTGCTCAATTAAGTCTACATAAACATTTAATTACCTACAAATCACACAGCATAATGGCCATTTTCCTTTTTTATCATATTAATTTCTTGATTTTAATAAATATTAATTATTATTATTTATTTACACAGCAGTTTTCATTTCTGTTCCAAATTTTAAGGTGATTTACAAATTAAATTAAATATTATAATGGCGCTAAATAACATAAAACCAAGTATAAAATAAAAGCTAAAATAAAACACCCAGTAGGTGTTGGCCTTCCTAAGGAGCATGCTATATCTCTCTCTCTCTCTCTCTCTCTCTCTCTCTCTCTCTATATATATATATATATATATATATATATATATATATATATATATATAGAGAGAGAGAGAGAGAGAGAGAGAGAGAGAGAGAGAGAGAGAGAGAGAGAGAGAGAGAGAGAGAGAAAGTAGTTGTTGGGAGCTACCTCCCTGAACAGGATCCATTAACCCTCACACTAGCAGATCTCCAAGAAAGGGTCTCAAGTACGAAGAGCTGGACAGCTCCAGGCTCTGACTGATCTATACCTACAAGTTGAAGAAGCTAACTGCGCTCCATGAGCGCCTGGCAGCACAAATGAACCAATGGATGGATCAAAACCTGAATGGCTAACTGAAGGGCTGACAGTTCTGATCCTGATTGATGCCCAAAAAGGGGCAGTTCCATCCAACTACCAGCCAATAACCTGCCTCTGCACCAGATGGAAGCTCCTGTCAGACATCACTGCAGCTGAGTAGACATGGTATGTAAGTGACTGATATGGAGAAATCCTACCAAAGGCTGGAAAAGGCTTGACTGAAAGACAGAACAGAGGCACTAATCATGGCAGCACAGGAACAAGCTCTGAATACAAGATCAATAGAGGCTGGAATCTACCACACCAGGCAGGACCCCAGATACAGACTGGTCAAAGATGCTCAATACATGAGTGGGGCCCTGAAAGGCATTGACAAGAATACCAGAGGAGCCAAGCACCAGCTACAGGTGGATAAATCAGTCACTTGAGACTGTAAGACCAGACAGACCAACCTGTGCTCCACCTGGATTGACTACAAAAAAGCCTATGATTCAGTGCCCCACACATGGATCCTGGAATGCTTGAGGATGTTTAACATCAACAGGACTCTAAGAGCCATTGTCAACAACTCAATAGGGCTGTGGAAAACAACTCTAGAGGACAACTTCAAGCCAATAGCATGAATCATCATCAAGTGCGGGATTTACCCATGCTGCTCTGCATAGGCCTGAACCTCCTGAGTGAGATCATCACCAAGAGAGGCTACGGATACTCGCTACGGAATCGAGCAATCATCAGCTACCTCCTCCCCTATATGGATGACATCAATCTGTATGCCAGACATGATTGAGATATCGTCTACCTAATCCATCTCACCATGATATACAGCAATGATTTTGGAATGTCATTCAGACTGGACAAGTGTAATCAGATGTTTACAAGGAGAGGGGAGATAGCTAGAACTGAGGCGATCATACTACCAGAAGGTAACATACCAATGTTCGGGGCATCTGTAATTACCTTGGCCCCCCACAGGCAAATGAGAATCATAAAGAAGCCACAAGGAAAGCAGATACAGCCAAATACCTAAAAAGAGTGAGACAAGTCCGGAGAGGTCATCTTAATGGGAAGAACAAGATCTGGGCTGTCAAACCTACACTCTACCAGTTATAAGATACCCTGCTGGCATAATCAGCTGGCCAAAAGAGTACAAAGAAGCCACTGACATCAAGTTAAGGAATCTCCTCACAATCCATGGAGAGATCCAAAATCCAGCACTCTGAGATTATAGACTTAGTGGAAGGAGGGGGGCCAATCAGCAATGAACATCAGACCCCTTATCCAGGATGAGACATCAGAGATCCAGGAGTACACCAGGAAAATGGTCCCAAGTGATGAAGTGCTTAGTGAGTACCTCAGACAGCAGAAACCCAAGCTGGATGGGAATGAGGAGGAACAGGAACCTTTGTGGGAGGATAAACCCCTGCATGGTATGTACCACTGGCAAATATTGAAAGTGGCTGAAATGAAGAAATCCTACCAATAGCTGGAAAAAAGCTGGATTGAAAGACGCCACTAATCATGGCAGCACTGGATCAGTACAAGATCAATAGACATTGGGATCTACCACACCAGGCAGGAGCCCAGATGCAGGCTGTGTAAAGATGCCCCTGAGACAATCCAGCACATAATAGCAGGATGCAAGATGCTAGCAAACAGAGCATACAAGCATATGTATGGAATGCCATAACCAAGTGGCTGGCATAGAATACAGAATCATCTGTGCGATGTACAGGTTGGAAGTTCCAAGGTCAAAGTGGGACACACCTCCAAAGGTGGTGGAAAATGATCAAGCCCAGATCCTATGGGACTTCCAGAGCCAAAATGGCAAAATGGTAATGAGTAATCAACTGGACATGGTGGTGATGGACAAAACAGAAGAGGACAATTGTGATAGATGTACCAATCCCAAGTGATTGCAACACCAGGACCAAGGAACACAAAAAGCTCAAAAAATACTAAGGGATGTGACCCCAAACTGGGAGAGTGGCTGCTTCAGCAGATCCCAGGAACAACATCCAAGATCTCTGTCAAGAAGAGTGCAGTCCTAGGAACAGCTAAGATTCTACACAGGAACCTTAAAGTCCCAGGCCTCTGGTAGGAGACCTGAGCTTGAAGGAAAAAGGGGCTGCCCAGAGGAAGGCTAGTGGGGAATTATTTGTTTGTTTGTTTGTTTGTTTGCTTGCTTTCTCTCTCATATATATATATATATATATATATATATATATATATATATATATATATATATATATAGATAGATAGATAGATAGATAGACAGACAGACAGACAGACAGACAGACACACACACACACACACACACACACACACACACACAAACTCACAAACTGTGGTCATCTGGGTCATCTGTGTGTTTAGTTTGTCACTCAAATCCAGCAGTGCCAGTAGATACATATATTCACAATCTGAGGCATGCTGTACGTACCTGACTGATTCTGTGTTATAATGTTACAATATTGCATGCATGTTATTTGTACTTGGGGAAAAACTTTCTCCAAATTCATAGGTAAAATTAAGATATATGAATTCTTAAGGAATGGCGTTAAAGCTGGTAACATGAGAGTAACTTAGATATATACATTATCCTGGCACCTTGGTGATGATGGGCATAAATGGCTTTGAAAAAGATGATCCCTGCTGTTTAACAGCTTGATCTTATGATGAAAATATGCAAGACATCTGACCTTTCAATAATGTAAAATAAAAAATCCTATATAGGATTAGGAAGCACACCAACTATTGAATGAATATATAATATTTGACCCTTCACATCCATACCTTATAAGGTCTCTTTATAAGTCCACACTTTTTTAAAAGACTTTATAAAGTCTCTTTACTTTGAAAAACTGATGTTGCTTAATGTGACTAAGCTTCCTATTCATAGAGCCTCTCTGGAAACAAAAGGTCATCAGAAAGTTGATGGAAAATTCAACACACATTTTGTTTTGAGACCGACTTCTCTGTTAATAAATTTTTCATGGTACATCCCTCCTGCCAGACAGGGTGAGAGAGAGAGAGAGAGAGAGAGAGAGAGAGAGAGAGAGAGAGAGAGAGAATGAACATAATGGCTTCCATTATAAGTGCTTTGAGTCGATGGGTTTTACATTCTTTTCTAAGTACAACAAAACATCAAAATTATTGTCCATGATGATCAGCCTTACATCGCAGATTCAGTTTATTGAGGTTAGATTGAAAAATGCTACAATATTCCATTAAGAATGCAGAAGGCTCTTCTGCACTTAGCAGTGATGTAGCACACCTTTCTTTATCTCTTTTTCCTCTATGTACATTGGACTCTCTATATGCTGCAAAAGGAAATTAATGTGTCCTTAAAACCCAGTGGAGAACTGTAAACGTTTCTGGGTATTTTTGTTTGTTTTGTTTTTTCACATTTCAACTTGTTTGTAGCTATGAACGTTTACTCTTTAACTTTTAGTACTTATTGTTTATTGCACTGATTGTTGTCTGAGATGAAGCTTATGTGTTTTGCACTTCTAGGCATCAGCATTGATCCCTGTATTTCAACAGTATTCTAGTTCATTGGCATCTTGGACTCTAACCTACTAACCTAGGATGTATTCTGTTAGTTAATGACAAAGCACTTTTGTAACTTGCTCTGGATAAGAGCATCTGCTAAATGCCAAAAATGTAAATGTATTCAAGCAGCTTCCAAAATGCAGTGCATAAGATGATTTTCAAAAAGTATCCTAAGATACAAAACAATGTTGTTGTTTTTTCAATGATACAGTCTATATGAGACTTTTTTTAGTGCAAGGAGATGATGTAATTTAATACGACCCCTATTAATCACAAGCAATGGAATTTTTAGTCTTGGTAAAAATGCAGAAATTCACAACTTTTTTTTCTCTCAGCATATGAGAAACAGGCACTCAGTGGAAATATCAAAACACTTATTTCCCTTTTGTTAATTTTGACCACAGAACAGGATTTAGAAGGATCATAAAGCCACTTATCTGCAACCTTCCATTTCACTTTTATTTATTTATTTATTTATTTATTTTATTTTTTTATTTTTTTATTTTCCCCCAGAATAACTTATTTAAATGGAATGAGCCATAAAGTAAAATGCAAAAACCCATCCACATACAAATATTTTACTGGACTGGGCTTGCAAACAAAAGCCCATTAAGACATATTGGGTTACCATTTTCAATTATTCTGAAAGCTTTAAAGGGGATTGGTCTTTGATGGAACAAAACTTTTGAACTTTTCAAAGTTAAGGTAGTTGAATGTCTACTAGTGTTTGAAATTGTATTAAATTATTTTCCGCTGTTCTCTTGTAGGTCTTTCAAGGAAACTTTGACAATGACACACACAGGAAAAATGTGATAGATCCTCCCATCCATGCCCGGTTCATCCGGATCCTTCCCTGGTCATGGTATGGGAGAATCACTTTGCGCGCAGAATTACTCGGATGCACGGAGCAAGACTAAATATCCCTAGCCCCCTTTTTTCCTCTCGGTACACTTCAGTACCCTATCCAGATTCAATATAAACTTTGCTCAGTCTGTAAAAATATCAGTTTCCAATGAAGTTTTTCAAAATGATTTTGAAAAATTAAGTTTCTTTGTTTTGGGAGGGTGGGGTCAGATTGGAGTTTGATGCTTTGTATGGTAAATAATCATGTATATGCTCTTAATTTCTTGTAGTTCTAGCTTTTTTGTTGCCCTATATGTTTAGAGTTTAATTTTAGCACTTCGTGGGTTTATGGGATTGGGGTTAGGGTTATTTCACTGTGGTTCAGGCAGTGGGGGTTCAACCACTGTAGGGTGTCACTTTTAATCCAAGACAAAAACAAAATGCTATGCTTCATGGAACATAAGAGAAACTAATTCATAACTAAAACAATGTTAACATACTTTTAAAACACCACTAATATTACAGTATGATTTATTTATTTTCTTTTAACACCTTATCAAGATTATCAAGACTAAAATAATATGACAGTTGTGTAAACAAAAATATGATGCTCTTGTATTATATGTAAAACACTAAATTAATGCATGGCGCATAAATCACTTTAGATATGTTAGATATTTAATTCCCTTCACATTGTATTTTTCCCCAATTAAACATATATCACTTGATCATTTTGAATCTATATATTACATATTACAAGACTTGTTAGGAGTCAAACATTCAAATGAGAAAAAGCATAAAAGTGCAAAAGAAGTGCATCTAACTCAGCTTTTACCAAATTCTGACAGGTATTGATAAAGTGGTAAAGTGGTCAACAGTAAAGTGCACTTCAAAGACAAATCTACACTTGTTGATTTGTCATGCAATCTGTTTGTCATCTATGGAATGTTTTAATCTGGAAAATAGTGTCCACTGAAATTACACATTTAGAACCCAGGGCTAACATATCTGTTTTTGTTTAATTAATTTATTTTGTTGTTACAGATGTGCTATTGAATGTCAGATTCTGTCTTACCATTTTCTGTTTTCCATTCTTGTATTGTTTGTTGCCTCATTGTTTGCTTGTTGCTACATTGCTCAGCTATACTACTGTATTTTTCCTTTTTTTCTCATAAATGTAAAATCCTCAGGTTAGATATCAGTCACCCTCTTTTTATTGATCTTTTCTGCAAAGGTTATTCTGCAAAGGTTATTCCACATAAAATAAAAATCTTTAAAAATAAATAACTACATAAAATAAAATAAAATAAAATAAAATTCATCATGTTGCTTTTGCAGGAGCTAATAAGGCAGGCTAAGGCCCAAGGGATTAATAGCATCCAAAATATAAAATACACATTTTATAGACTAGACAAATTTAGTTTTGTTTTGTTGTTTTTTGTTATGCTTTTTGGTTTGTTTGGGGGTTTTTTTTTGCAAATACTTAAGACACCTTAAGATACTTTCTTTTTATTTCTACATATTCAAATATTAATATATTGTATTAAAAAGGGTTATAGACGGATATTTTTACAGCCATTACTTATTCTTTGAAATGTACAGTGAGCGCCATTGTATTGTTAAGTTACTGGACAATTGTATTGTTTTATTTGTTAGTCTCACAGAAAAGAACACATTTTAATGAGGTAATAAAGGGTTAAATCATTGTCTATCCTTAACATCACCCATTTGTAATGTATTCTGAAGAGGAGTGGTTATTCGTTTTGAAGAAAAATGAGAGCCACTGAGCTGTGTATTATAATAATAACCTAGGGATTCATCGTTTGTACAATCTTGAACGTGGTGTCCAAAAATAAAAGAAAAAAAAACATTAAAACATTGTTCATTCACAGTATGGTGACATAAAACATAAACATCATGTATACTTGACATATTTTCTAACAAATAAATGTTGCAAGGCATATAGTTCTATTTGATTTACTCTGATTTATTAACATATATATGGAGTTGATATGATAACCCTTGTCTAATGTTTCCCTGTGTCTGTAAGGTTCTCTTCTAACACTGTTCAAATGATTTGTGTGCACATTGTAACAGTTTTGTACAGATATTGGGGGCTAAACAATCTAAGAAGACAACCCCTGAAAATGTCCACAGGCACATTTTTTAAATGATATGTATATTGGTGAGTCCAATGGTCCAGTATTTCCATTTTATGTGCTGTGAATAGTGACTTTTGGAAAATGTGTAGAGATAAAATCAGGGGAACCCAATGGAACACACCTTTTTGAAAACCTTTTTGCTTTGCTTTGCATTGTTTCACGAATATGTTGAGTGCCATCCCTCATATTTTTTCATTCTGTTTAAAGCAAGTGCTTTCTGGTAAAATGTATCAATAATATGCTGATTAGTCAAAGCTTGAAGAGTGTACAGAAAAGAAAAGCCATTGCCACCAATAAACCGCTCTTTGGTTTGATGAATAAAATGAAGTCTGTGAAAATCAGTGCATTATTGTTCATTTTTAACCACGCTCAAATATCATAGTGCTTTCCTCTGTCTGAGCCACTTTGCTCCTTATGTTTAATCCTCTCCTTCTTGTACTCACTGCTCTTTAGTTCCTCTGTGTTCTAGTTGTCTTTCTCCAATTAGCTTGCTTTACCAAGCCAGCAGAATGTGACTAAAAGTATTGACGCGTAACAATTGGATGTCCAGTAATTAACCAATGAATCAATTACCAGGGTGTGAGAAAGAAAAGGTAATTACCTCATAACTCAGGTAAGTGAAGATGTGACAATTAAACCTCATTAGTAAACAATCTGTTTGGCTGGCCTGTCCCATCATTCAGTGCCTGATCTGCAAAACATGATGTGTCACTTCAAACTAGTTGGGCTCTTTATTGAACCAGCCTTCCTTTTGCAAGCACCTCATATTTTAGGATTAAGGAGAAACACTCCCTGTGCATTTAAACTGGAGATCAATGGTTTGAGAGCTCAGAAAGAGCAGAGCTTGCACAAATACGCAATGTAATACACAAAAAAGGAATTCATAGCATGCTGTGCAGTCATGAACTGAAGTAAAATAACTCTGGGTTCAGCTAGCAATTACCTAAAGTTTTTGTATCACTTATAATCTTTTGGGATTCTCATTTGTTTCTGGTAAAAATGAAAACATACTAAACGTACTTAGATTTTTTACTGGAAAAGCAAGTTTTACAACAGGTATAAATTGTTCTCCTTGTCAGCTGTTCCAATTTGTTTTTTGTAGTACTATACTTTTGGTCTGTAAGCAACTTCCCTTTACTCCAGTGATGTGAATATTCACATTTAAATGTAGTGTAGTCAAAAATTACTAGTTTATTATAAGGCAATTAACCTTTTGGTATGGGAACCATGATCATGCCTATCAGGTTATTTTGTTTCTACTACTTTAGGAAATTGTTTTTCAATGAGAAGACGTTTGATGTGTGTTATTATCTTTAAATATATGTACTATGTACACTTTCATATCCACTAAAATAATATTTTTGGGCAAAATTTCACTTTCACTTCAGTTGAAAAACATTGCAGTATTTCTATATATAGTTTGACGGTTGGAGAATGTGGCACAGTATTTTTGCACTTCATAAGAATGCTATTCTGTGTTCTTCTGACTGAATTAAATTATGTCATTCTTGAGATTTTTTGGAGTCACTCCTCCATATTAGGATTCACAGTCACAAGTACCCCTATATCCACTGGCTCAACCCTTCTGTTGACCTTCCACGTTCTTACTCTTTCCTTTTATAGTTATGGATATTTTTGCAACTTCTTGCATTCCTTCCTTTGGATGTTTCCATCACGCGAGATTGCTACACCTATTGGCATGGCTAAATTCGCATTTTATCTGTGATCACTGTGTTTAATTGGTTTGCTATTACTTGCTTGTCTGTCCAGATCTTGCAGTCCCACAGGATCTTAGTTTGTAGATACTCCCATTTGGACCAGCTCATATGCCTTGGTGGCTTCTGTACAGTACATGATCCCTGCCACTTGGTTGTGTGTCTCAGTGTATACTGTCCCCACCTTGCTACTAGATGCTGGATTGTTTCAGGGTCTCATCTGCACAGTCTGCAGCTTGAATCTTGTCTGGGGTAATATGGTCATGTTTAGCTTGAACTAGTGCTCAGTGCTTGTTCCTGTGTTACCATAATTAGATCCTCTGTGCTGTCCTTCAATCCTGCCTTTTCCAGCCTGGACTGTTTTATGATAGCCACCTCTGCTATTTCTAGGGGCTATATTCTTTGGAGGGCTTTATCCTGCCTTGGCTTCTCCTTTGTTTCATTGGTATTCATATCCCCTGTCTGTTTGAAGCAGAGTTTGTGTTTCAGAGGCCTAAACTAATTGCACATCATCTTTTGGCCATTTCTAACTTTTTACCTTATCACAAACACAATTTCTGCGAAGATCCAATAATTCAGAAGATTATACTTACTTTTTTAAATTCCATATAAAATTTTAATTTACTTAAGATTATTTTAAGCAATAATCTTAAATGTGCACTAGCTGTGAGCTGACTAACAGTGTGGTCCTTTGCCAGAAAGAATATATGTTTCAAATAATGTTATGAATAATGTATAAAAACCAAGATTGCATAGTTAGTATTTCAAAAAACAAGAAGTACAACATAGATTTAATTCAAATATACCCTTCTTGCCTGTGCACAGTCTGCTTCATTAGGATGCAGTTGTAGATGGGAGCCCATCTGATTGTACGCAAACATTGCCAGACACCCCTAACCGGCTTGGCAAAGGTCAGCTTCTGACTACACAACCACTGCTGACTGGATATTGCTTGGATGGCAGAATGCTTAACATTGCATTAAAGCCGACATGGTAGTGGCATGGATGTGGGTGCTGAGCAGGTGCAAGTTTATCCGGCAGCGCAGTGTTTACTGGCTCTCAGGCTTTTATGTGTCAGTGTCCCTGCTGGGTTGAGCAGTCCAGCACCCAAAAATAGCCAGCCAACTGTAGTCCTGAGGTCTGAAACTGACCACTGATGAAGGGCTGGAGGATAATGGAAGAGGAACACCAGTTGACAACAGATGAGCTACAGACTGTACGCCTTCAAGCTGTTCCTAATATAATGGGGATTCTAATAAAGTGGCTGGTAAGTGTGTTTGGATTCTGTTTGTGTTTGTATATATATATATATATATATATATATATATATATATATATATATATATATATATATATATATATATATATATATATATATATGAGTACTTCAGACAGTAGAATCCTAGTAGAAGTCATGGTATACCGAAACATCTGTGCCAAGTACAGGCTGGAAGTTACAAGGTCAATGTAGGATACACCCTGGGATACAAAATGTGGTGGAGAATGACTGGGCTAAGATTCTGTGGGACTTCCTTACCAGAATGGTAAAGGCTAACTAACCGGACATAGCAGTCAGGGATAAACAGCAAAAGCGGGCCATAGTGATTGATGTAGCAATCCCAAGCAATAAGAACAGTCATGAACAAAGAAGATGAAAAGCTTGACAAATACCAAGGCTAAGAGAAAATCTAGAAAAGATGCGAAAGGTGAAGGCAACTGTGGTTTCTATAGTAATCAAAGCACTAATGCCCTTGACTCCCAAACTGGGAGAGTGGCTCCAGCAGATCCCAGGAACAACATCCGAGATCTCCATTCAGAATAGTGCAGTTCTGGGAACAGCTAAGATACTATGCAGTACTCTCAAGCTTCCAGGCCTCTGGTAGAAGACCTGAGCTTGAAGGAAAAAGACCACCCAGAAGAGGGTGAGTGGGGAATTTATATATGCAGTATACATACGCATGTATATTCACCACCTACTCTATAAGATTAAAATAATAGATAATAGCTAAAAATGATATAGAGGTAGTAGATGGTATATATTATTTTTGCTTTCACTGTTACAGTGCAGAGATAGGTGTTATACAAAAATAGTATATCATAATAAATTGGGTTCAGTTATTTATTGAGGGTTACAAACTCAAACAGTTCATTTCTTTAAAAGAATTATGCCATTTTTGTAAGTAATAAAAATTATGAAAATAATATAAACAAACACCCTGAGGTGCATTTCCCCAAAATTTTGCTGCAAGAGACACCCTTGTTGTAAACACGGCTAAAGACAGAGTTCAAAGGGCCACTTACTGTATTCTTCTCATCTTGTGCTCTACATTGGGTTAGAGCAATAGCAGGCGATGTGTGTAATAACTCCTGCAAAAGCGAATCCAAGTATTCAGACTGGGCCGTGTCCTGGTCACATCACTCGTAGGCTCAATAAAATGAGGTCCACTGTAAAAGCTTAACAGCTGCTTCAGCTATGACACTAAGGAAAAAAAGGACCTGTGTCTCAGAGCAGAAGTCTAAACCTGTACTTACTGCCCTTTAACTCCATCATTTTGATGCCTTCTGCCACGTAAGGTGTTGCAGAGTATGGCAGCAGGACAACTGTGCCTGATGGCTTCATTCTCCAGTGCATGCAGACTAATGTGTCCTGACAGGACTGACACCTTTGCTATCTTCCCCTTAAAAAGAAGTGTTCAAACAAGTTCTGAACAATCTGATGTCATGAAAAAATACAGAGGAAGCCCAACATCTAGTCGTAATCTTAATTGGTTTGTTCAAATTCTTGTGTATTTACCATGATAAAATCCTGTTTTTGTTATTGTTTTTGTTGTTTGTTTTTTGGAAACAGCTGCATCATAAAGGTGCTAATTCATTAATTTAGCATTTCGTAGGCTAATTATGTTGAATTGATTTAGAAATTATTTGCATTTGGGAAGTGTGTTAGTTATTCTCCCCATACCACCTATGTCTTTTTTCTGTCTCACCTGTAGAATAGAGCCTTTTTATGCTACATAAATATTCCATTTCTGTTTAGAATGCATACAGCATCAGTGTTTGCGTTCAGCTGTGCTGAGTAGTCTTGGCAACAAGCCACCCCTGATTATAAAACAAACAGTTTGGCATGCTGGTATTAAAAATGCATGACTGTCTCAGAGAATTAATGGGAAAATTGTGAACACTGGCTAGCATGAACACAAAGGTGCGATCAAATATCATGGCAAATATTCAGTTTATGTTTTCTGAATGTTATCATTTGAGAAGGTATTATTGTTCAAAATGTCCTTATTTATGCATGCAAAAGGTAGCTTTCTCCACCGCTTGTGACTCAAGATGCAAATAATCTCCTCAAAATCTTC
This sequence comes from Electrophorus electricus, assembly GCF_041902795.1. NCBI lineage: Eukaryota > Metazoa > Chordata > Actinopteri > Gymnotiformes > Gymnotidae > Electrophorus > Electrophorus electricus. The sequence continues at coordinate 7,627,232 of NC_137501.1, forward strand.
TTTGGGATCTGCACAACTCACCAAGAGAATCTTTGAATTGTTCACCTTAAATGTGCAAATATGGATATGCTAACCTTGCATCGCTCTCTTTCACTTTTGCATTCGGTGAAAGCCAAAAACCACATGCGTAAACACAGTAACCTATCCAGTGTTACCATTCCAGAGAATCTGTTCTCCTCTTCCTCTTCTTGTTGATTACAATGCCATCTGCTTCTCCCTCTGCACAGCAAAGAAAACACATCTTGCTAAACGCTCACAGCAAGCTATCTGCAAGCAGCCAGCAGGCTTACCTCATCAGGTACTGGGGAAAGTGGTGTGTCATTCCACTGGGATAGCAGTGGGGAATAAGGACTAATTCTGCTTTGGCATCGGTGGGCACATTTTTCTGGGGAGCAGTGAAAAGGTACTAATTAAATTCGTAAAGAGCTTTCCGTTTTGCGCTTGACCAGTGTGGATCATTGAAATCTTGCTTCTTTTGAGTTAATTAAAAATTTGCAGGGAGGGGGGTGGGCATGCACAGATAAGAATTCTGGGGAAGGATTTTTATTTTTGTTTAATAAGTAACAAGAAGGCCCAGACATGCTCCCTCCCCTTAGAACATGGAAGGTTTTATAAAGTAATTATTTTGTAAGAATGTAACTATGTGATCTGCCTGGCAAACAACAGGCTTTATGTTTAGCTCAAGAATTACAGAAGCTTGTGGTAAGCAGACACAATTAAATGTAATTGCTACGTTCAAGAAAATGTGAAGGTCATGGGTCAATAAAACGGCACTCTGCAATTCTTCATAACAGTTCGGCAATAATGAGTCCGTCAGTGGCTGGTCTAAAGGCTAGTCACTGAAAGAGCATACAACTACCGCATGTATACAAAGGTCCCATAGAAGTATCATTGACTGCTATCTCCCTACACCAGTCAATGAGATCATATTTGAAAGCAGCAGGTCTTGGAGAGGAACATCTATGCATTATTCCTCTGAAGCTTTTCAATTCTGAAGGTTGTAGTGTTTTGTTGAGTTTCTCACAGTAGGACAATCCTTTTTGCAGGGAAAGAAATGTCCACGAAGAGTACTGGCATTCTGGCACAGCCTTTCCAAATGAATGTGGGATTTATCAGATTGCAAAGAGATCCAAATAGCCATTATTAGGCCCAAAACATTATGTGTTTAAATGGTCTCCAGAATCCCATAAATGACCATTTTAGAGCATGTAATCTATTTAAAAACATGAACCAAAAAGGTAAATGTGTATAATTACACATACTTTTTACTTATGGAAAAAAAAAAAAACAACAACAACAACAATAATAATAATAATAATAACAACAATAATAATAATAATAATAAATGAAGACAATAATAAATGAAGTGGGGTATTTGTTATGGGACATGTAATGGAAAACAAGGACACTCAATGTCATTGATGCAAAGCACAAAAGCACCCCCTTGTGGCAAATTACATTAAATGTGAGTGAGTGAGTGAGTGAGTGAGTGAGTTATAAGACAGATTCATGAGGTGCTTCACATCTTAAAAAAAAACCACTCATTGTAAAACTCTCATTAGTTTTCCAAAGAAAAGAAAGTGTACCTAAACTAATGTCCTTGTAGAGTAATGAAACACCTATTAGTCTCCATGATGTCAAAGCCTAGCTCACTTTCACTCTGAAGATCTTATTATTAGTCATCTTATCACAAGAAAAACTCACCAAGCTCAGCGTCCACCTGCAAGTGCATTACCAACTTCTACACAGTCAGGGCACAGCAGGTGAGCTCAGGGGAATTCTAATCAACTACACAGCACTAGTGTTTCCCATCCCCCCAAGGTTGTTTCCCATCCCCCCAAACCCCACAAGCTTGGTCCAAACTGTGGTAGTTGTGGAGTCCTTCAAGTTCTGGGAGCTACAGTCACCAGGGACTTGAAGTGGGACACCAACATTAACTCCATTGCTGAAAAGGCCCAGCAGAGAATTTACAGCACACGTGAAAGTTCCACCTACCCCAAGATCTGCTGGTCCAGTTCTACACAGCAATCACATTATCAGTCATCCCACTTCCACATGAGTCTGGTACAGCTCTGTAACCCAACACAACCTTCACAAAGTACAGAACATGACCAGGAGTGCAGAAATGTCTAGAGATGCAAACCTGCCCAGTCTTTGAGATCTGTTTACCAGCAGAACTTGAAAGCAGGCAGGCAAAATCAATATCAACCCCCTCACAACCTGGATCTCACCTATTCCAACTCCTACCCTCAGGGATGCACTTTAGTTTTATAAGGATCAAAACTAACAGACTACAGCAAACTTTCTTCTCCCATGCCATTACTCTCATGAACAATTAATGCACTTAAGTGTTTTTCTATGGTAATGCCTCATTGCACTCCTGCTTTTAATCCTGTATGCTTATCTAGCTGCTGTAATTTGCACTGTCTACAAATGGATGTCTGTGTGTCTGTGTGACTGTGTGTATGCATGGATGCTTATAACACTGCAAATCTTGCAGTTTTTTTTTTGTTTGTTTTTTTTTGAGCTACTCTGTAACCAAAGATAAATTCCTTGCATGTGCGAACATACTTGGCCAGTAAAGCCTGATTCAGACTATGATTCTGATAACGACTTTACTCCCCTTTCCTGCAGTTTGTTGATATGAATTAGCGCACCAATGAAAGCTTCTCGGGTTTTTGAGCTTAACGCTAGCTTTTATGGCTTAATCGTGAATAGAGGGGTGAATCCAGGGCAATCACAAAAAGCACCAAGGTGCACAGCTGGCCCTTGCCCAGCTTCAAATGAAATCCATTTGTCCTATTGTACCTTGACATGGTCCCTGAGTTCATATGCGATGGGAAATTAATGGTAAGTCCCATCTTCTACGTTAAAGGGCAGCTGCACACTGGAATGGTGAGGGAGCAAAACATTCTGGAAGGGGTGGAGTTTAATTCTATATTTTACAAACATATGCAAATGCACAGACCTTGCACAGCACTGCTATTTACAATATTCCACTGTGGGAATAACAGGAACTGAGCTATGGTGAAACCACCGCTGTTCCATTGGACTAAGAGGAAGCGATGAAAACAAAGCTAGCGATGAGTGCTGAGGCAAACGCATTAACAGACGGGAAGACAGCAGTCCACGCTGTATCTAGAAGACTGTACCCAGAGGAGCGACAAAGTTCTACAAACTTCTTTCAGGAATGTCAATTGTAGTAATGTGGCAAACAAAGCAGTTTACCCTGCCATACTAGACTGAAGGAAGACATTTACCAACATTATGACATTTACATAGAGATAAAGTTCTTATACTCTCTCTTGCTGTTTATCTCTCTGCCCCACTCTCCCTCACTCCCTTTCCCTCTTTCTCTGTCTGCTGCTTCTAAGTTTGTAACAACACAATTCATTTTAAGAATTCAAATTTTTTTTTTTTTTTAGTAGAAGTTATTAGCTCTATACTTGCAGACTGCAGTCTCGTTTACCTATTTGTGAACCACACTTCTTTTCACCAGTGAGACGACCACATATGAGTCTCATTAAGCTATCTTGTCTAGTCCATTGGGAGGCATTGACAGAACCGGGTCAGCTGTGTGTATAGGCTAAATCCCACAGTAACACTGTTCACCGTGTAATGTCATTTTGGATGGAGTTAGCGCTAAAGCTCTTAAATGGGCCAGGCATGCAATGTAGGAACAAGGGAATTTATGCTTGTCTTTTACCTTTTTATTTTTAGATATAATGTCAAAAGAATGCAATATCTGTCCATCTGCATGTGCTATTTTTGTGAATCTCTTCAGTAGTTGTATTGGGGCTTTAGGTCAATTCTGGATCTGCAAGGTCATATCAGAAACACTGTGGAATAGAGGGTCTCCTCTCCTAAAGGACAATGCTTTTTCTTTGTCTCTCTCTCTGTAAAAAGACACTACAAACAAACAAATTTAGTGTGTGTTTACGCTGATGTTTTTGATAATATGTGTCATATCGCAATTCATAAATAAGCATACATTTACTGCTTATACATGATGAATATCAAGCTCAGATAGGCAGAAAAGGAGTCTACTGCAGGGTTAAGAATAGAGGTGTAAGTCACGGGAAAATCCAAAAGGGGTGTCAAAAACAGGCTCCGTTCACAAACAGATGTCACAAACAACTAGGCAGACAAAACCGGCAACGACCAGACAAAAGAGGCAAAATGGAGAAACTGGATTAAAAAATCAGATAGAGAACGGGAGGTACAATAAGGAACAGCTTGGAAACACTAGGAATAGGCGGAGTGAGACTACACAAAGGCAGCTACAACATGAGGCTTTAAACACAGAGAAACATTAGGAATAAACTAGACACAGGTGTCGTCAACAGACAGAGGATTGGGAATGCACTGGAGGATGCTAGGCAAGCAGGTCTTCAGGAAGCAGGCTGGAGGCTGCAGACATGACAGTGAATCTCCTTAATCTCAAATGAGGAAGTTTTTTTTTACAAATGAGGAATGTAAATTTGGATGATTACAATTGCCTGGGTCGTTTACTTGTCTTGGGGGGGGGGGGGGGGGGGGGGGTCAGGAATTATTGAAGTGAGGTGCACATCCCATAAAAGGTGAGCAGTAGTATTATGACTGTGGGTCCATCTCAGGATCTAAAGTAGTGATGTCATATCCTGTGCTCCCAATGTAATGAAACTTTAATTGCCCTTTGCTGTTTTTTTTTTTTGTTTGTTTTATCAGAACTAGTCATGACATGCAAAGATGCTGGAGAATCTTAAGTTAAAAGATGCACAAAATGATGTCCAACCTGTCATACCAATGCCACATTAATCTTCCATCATCTCGCTTTTTTCTTAATATCAGGGATATGCTGAAACCACATATTCTACAACAGTCTATATACACATATATTCTGGCATATATGTTATTCTCCTGGACACCAACATGCTAACATAAACACAGTGGATGATAATAAAATGCTTGAAACACATAATTGCAATCATTCTCTGAAAGAGATCAGAGATCACCATGCACTCTAGACAATGACAAATAGTTTTCTTGATACTGCAGGCTATGTAGTGGGTTAAAGTTCCCACATACCATTGTAGTGGAAGATCCCAAGCTAACAAGCTTCTTAGGTATTTCATCTCCAAATCAACACTCAGATTCTAGTCTCCAGTGTTGCAGTAGTGAAACATCACTTAGATTTAACCTTCCTCACAGCAAGCAAACACAGCGATAGGCAGATGGGGAAGAGGGTTGGAAAAGGTGATTTATTGATAGCTTGTGTTGAATAATGTGT